>NC_134407.1:121109282-121470532 GCF_038048845.1 Mixophyes fleayi | reverse complement strand
AGATGAATATCAGTTTTTAATAATGAATTACCCAGTAGTGCCCATATTTTACTTTCTGCCTAAGATTCACAAGAGCCTGGTGAACCCACCAGGTCGGCCGATAGTGGCCGGAATAGATTCCATCACCTCTCGGGCTTCACAATATGTGGATTTATTTTTACAGAAATATGTGATACAACTACGGTCCTATTTGAAGGACACAACAAGTGTCCTTCAATTATTTAAAGATTTTCTATGGCATCCTGACTATCTATGAGTGGTAATCGACGTCCAGGCTCTTTATACGTCAATAGGTCACTAAAAAGGTATAGAAGCATCTAGACATTTTCTGAATAGGGACAATGACCTTACAGATGTCCACAAGGATTTTATTTGTACCCTAATAGAATTTATCTTGACTCATAATTATTTTAAATTTTTAGATCAATTTTATTTACAGACGTGTGGCACTGCTATGGGGACTGTTTTTGCCCCTAGCTTTGCCAACTTGTTTTTGGGACAATGGGAGGAGAGTTATATTTACCAATCTGAGAAATTCAAAGATAATATCAAATTCTACAAAAGGTATATAGACGATATAGTTATGGTTTGGGAAGGGAGTACTGTTTTGTTGGAAGAATTTTTAAGTTCCCTTGGTAATAATGATCTTAATTTAAGATTTACTGCTAAATTTGATCCCTTACAAGTGGAATTTTTGGATCTCATCTTAATGCAGAGCAATGGTAGGGTCACTACAATTTTTTTTTTTAAAGAAGTGGACGCAAATAGTTATCTGCATTTTAAGAGCTGCCATTTACATAAATGGAAAACAAACATACCGTTTTCACAATATAGCCGCATCAAGAGAAACTGCAGTGATCCCTCAGTATGCAGTGAACAATTGGCGGTCTATAAAGATAGATTTTTGGAGAGAGGGTATCCTAAAAACTTACTTGAAGGAGACCTTAATAAGGTTGAAAATGTAGATAGATCATTACTGTTGAATTATACTAAGAAAGAACAAAGAACTAATAGAGAGGGAGTCTCTTTCATTACGAGTTACAGTAATGGTGAAAGCAAAATCAAATCCGTGTTCACAAAACATTGGAACATTCTTAAGAGAGATCCTGTTTTAAGGGATATCTTACCAGAGAGACCGGACATAATCTTTAGAAAGAGCCGCAATCTTAAAGATATGATAGCTCCTAGTATGCTCAAGGAGAATATTAGTACCCCTTCGACTTTTTTAATCTCGAAAGGTAGCATAAAATGCAATCACTGTAATATATGTAGATATATGAAGAAGAACAACAAAACGTTTTCAAACTATAATGCTGATAAGAGCTATACTATTAATAGCCTCATGAATTGCATAATGTCATCAGTAATTTATTTGTTAGAATGCTCCTGCGGATTGAGATATGTAGGTAAAACAAAGAGAATGCTCAAGCTGCGTATACAGGAGCATGTGAGAAGTATTAAAAATAAATTAATTAATCACTCTGTACCTAAACATTTCTTGGACGTACATCAATCAGATTTGAATAGTTTTAAATTTTTAGCTATAGAACATGTGACCTTAGGTCCAAGGGGAGGTGATCTGGCTAAAAAGCTTGCTCAGCGGGAAATGTATTGGATTTATACGCTGAACACCTTGTCACCACATGGATTGAATGAGGGGTTTGAGGTCGCCCCCTTTTTATAATTGATTTTTTTAATTGATTTGTATAATTCACTTTTACAATTGACTTTTAATATTTTGTCTTTTAAAGTTTGAGGCTTTAGATAATTTTGAGTGCAATATCTGTGATGAGTGATTGCTGATGGACTTAATTGTTGTAGCCTTACTGACATATATCTATGTTATATATAGGTTTTTATATTATATATATTATTGTTTTTTGTATAGTAAACTAGATTGGTGATATCTATAAGGGACCAATAAGGTCTAATACTAACTATTCTAGACATGTCCAATAAGATGTTGGTCTAGTTGTGCATATATGAGTATTCCATGTATTGTGGGTGGGCAATTACATTGCCATAATGAAGTTATATTTAATTAGTTCACTAGAGGGCACTAGATCTTGTGTCTGTGCCTTTAAGACCCATTATGATAATTGGCACATGCGCAATAGACAAGTGAGTTACATGTGTGCGCTTTATCGTTATTCATATTTGTAAGATGAAGCGTTTTTTTGTATTGGTAATACATCCAATGTTATCTTCAACCAGCCTGTTAGAGTGTATTAGTTTTTATCCTGTAGGTTTATATCACATTGTGCCGATTGACGCATGCGCAATGGGCTTGTGAATTTTTTCTATGTGCGCATGCGCAAAATGGCGCGGCGCACTATATATATCACTGTTGATATGAGGGCTAGTATTGTCCTTTTTCTCCTGATGAAGTCTGTGGAGACAGACGAAACGCGTTGAGAAGCTGCTATTAATACTCCTATTGCACTGGGAGCTGATCTTTGTGACTGCCACTTGATTTGTAAGTTACTACATTTTTTATTATTAAAGTGTATTATCGCTATTACATCCTTGGTTTTTGTGTGCCCTAATTTCTGAGGCTGACAGTTATGTATCCAGTCGTGTGACCCGTTTATGATCAGATGAAGGATATCTACGTACACAAAGCTTCAAAGTTTTGCTATCTGGTACGCATACACCTACATAAGTGTGTCCTGGGTGTTCAATATATGGAAATTTTGCAAATTCACTCACAATAAGCTGTAACTTGTATTCTACATCTTATATTGGATGATATATGACAGTTTTCGTTTCCTGGTTTCCTCTCCACTGGTGTTTCCGGTTCTACTGTGGGTTCTGGTGTGATCCCAACATTATATAAATATACTACACTATTGTGCGCCTCCTCCTCCATTTTTCTTTTATGGGTTATTTCCATGCTACACCGCTTGGTTAAGAGGATTGGCAGCCGCCTGCACATGGGAAGTGTCTATTGAAAAGAACATAGACTTTATACTGGACTATTGGTGATTTGTTACAAGCGCCAATTGCTGTATCTTGTTTTTTTAAAAAAAAAATATATATATATATATATATATATATATATATATGGGCTATATAGTTGCTTGTTGGTGTCATCCTGACAGAAGAAGTGTTATTTATTGTGATGCCAACAATAAATATATTTGATTTAAAATAAGAAGTTGTGGTGTTGCAAGAACACCCAGCAGATATTAGCAACACCAAAACTTCTTATTTTAAATCAAATATATTTATTGTTGGCATCACAATAAATAACACTTCTTCTGTCAGCATGACACCAGCAAGCAACTACCTTTTGCTTGCACCTCATGGTGACCCTAAACACTAACTAGACACAGACCAGCTACAGACCAGCTCACTACTAACTGGCCAAATAGTTCAGCGTCAGTCACATCTAACAAGAGCACAACTCCAGGTTAAATACACAGGTCTCCTCCCACAGGCTTGGATGACTGACAGGAGACACTCCCACCTTGTCTTTAAAGGACGTCTCCTCAGGTGCTCTGTAACGCCTATTCAGTACAGCCACCCTTATCAGCTCTGCTGCTAGCTGTGGATACAAACACGTTAAAGCATGCAAGTAAATCACTTTTTACACTTACTTTACCACATGTCTAAGACCTGTACATAAGCACAGTGCTACACCTGTATATAACTTGGTCTGCAGCCTTTTACCTGCAGACAGTTAGCACCATAGCTAATTCCACTCTGAGAGGCCTGTGGCAAACCACTCCCATTGCCACAATATATATATATATATATATATATATATATATATATATATATATATATATACTATAAAGCACTAAGTAATAAGACATGAATTGAATTTCAGGGTCATGCATCAGGGTTTCATATTGGTCTTTAAATTCTTCTACTAACATACATGAGCATCAACATAATTGCTGAGCAGGATAGACGTGTCTTGCCTGCTCTCCGTTGGAGCCCTGCTGGATCCTCCTCTGGGCCTCGCATTTCACCCCCGGTGATGTCTCTTTGACGCCGGCTGCAACTCTCTGGTGCCTGCTGCTACTCTGGTGCTCTGGTGCCTATGGCTAATGTTACCCGCAAAGTCGTCCACCCCTCTCCGGCTGCCACCTCCACTCTAGGCCGTGGCTTGGGGCCCTACCTGACTTCCACCCGGGTCTACTCCACTCAACCCAGGAAACCTCTGCCTTCCACACCCGGCCGTGCCCTATTCCTGGTCTAATCTCCAATGGGTCTGCTGTCTCTTACTCACCTGCCACCATTCCAGCTCCTCTGTCCCCGACGCCGGCCACTGCTCTTTACTCTGTCTGAAGACGTCTACCTCTGGCCCACACGCTTCCAAGTGCCGCTCTACATGTTCCTTCGGCTCCTGCTGCAGGTGATGCCCTGGCTCCACGCGTTGCTCTGGCTCCCGCTTCCAAGCACTGCTCTGACTCTCTTACCTCCGGCCTCCACGTATCTTCAAAGTGCCGATCCGGCTCCTGCTTCCTGGTGATGCTCAGGCTCCACGTGTTCCTCCGGCCTCCACGTCTCTTCCAAGTGCTGATCCGGTTCCACGTGTTCCTCACCCTCCCGCTTCCATGTGCTGCTCTGGCTCTGTCATCTCCGGCCTCCTCGCCTCTGGCTTCCATATGCTGCTCCGGCTCCATGTGCTGCTCCAGCTCCATTCCTGACGCTGTTTCTGGTCTCCTTGCTGCCACGTCTTTCTGGTTGCCTCACTCCCATTTTTCATTTCAATTTTACATTGTGTTTTTCAGTTCAATTTTACATTGCATTCTTCATTTAAATTTTACCATTAGGTCACCTTAATCTACTCTTATTTTAAGCTTATTTTATTGTATTTTTTTTTTTTTTTAAACTTTTTATTTATAACAGCAGATGTGTATAAAGCACAACAGTACAGGTCATACATAGTAACCAAGTACCGGGATTACAAAATCTAAAGACGTCAGATAAGAAAAATAAAAAATGCATAAGAACAACAAAAAAGATATAAATATATTTTTCACAACCAGGTACATTCCAAGAGGGAGTTAAAGATCTACAAAGCGAACAATGAGATATAAAATTTTTCCCCAATTCCTAATGTGTATCTAGTACCATTGTACCTATCCAGCGAATAGAACAAACTGCCATGATTTTTTATTTTTTTGGGGAGGTACAGGGGGAAGGAAGGAAGGGGAAGGGACCGAGGGAGAAAGGTAAGCAGAGGGAGCACAGAGAGAATAGGAAAAATAAAGTTATAGAGATTGAAGAAAGAAAAGGAGGGAAAAGCATCTAAGGCTTATGAGAGACCCGGCATAGAACTGCTGTTAAAGCTATACCAAGGATCCCATACTTTGTGGAACGTGGGAACCTTGTCATGAAGGAGACTTGTCACATATTCCATGGAGGCCGTGTGCCAAGTTCTTTTCATAACCCCATCTCTAGAAGGTTGTGAGGCCTTCTTCCATTCGCTTGCTATTTGTAGCTTAGCTGCATTATAGATGTGTCGGATCAGCTTATCTGATGTTTTAGTAATGCCTTTGATAGGTTGGTAAAGGAGCACCGAGAGTGGATTCTTAGGCACGTTAATTGAGGTAACCTGCCGAACCAGTGACAGAACTTCATCCCAAAATTTAGCCATCAAAGGACAATCCCACCAAATATGAAGGAAAGAGCCCACTGCCCCACAGTCACGCCAACAAAGATCTGAATTTCGGGGGAACCATATACCATCTGGTGTAGACCTTGTGTGAGTTTTCACGGATAGCTGTATTAATAGATGACCTCGAAATTCTTTCACGAATGAGCGACCATCTCTCCTCGTCTAGGGTCACCCCAAGATCCTGTTCCCAAGCCTGCTCGAACGGTTCCTTAGGAGGAGATGAGGAGGACACGAGAGAACTATACAGGATCGATATGTACCCGGACCATAAATACAGTATCTCTCGAAGATGTTGGCATCCGTAACCTAGATGAATGGGTCTGGGCTTGAATAAAGCTTTTAATTTGCACGTTGTGAAAGTAAAGGTTACTTGGAAGTGCATGTCTCTTGCTCAGGTCTGTGAAAGAGCGTGGGGCATGCTCACCCATCAAATGAAAGAATCGGTCTAACCCTGCTTTCCTCCAAGGGTAAGCAAAAACATTGATGCACCCCTGTGGGAAACGAGGGTGTCTCCACAGCTGGGTGAGAGGTGAGGGGTATGGGGCCAGTGTATATTTTTTGTTCAATTTGTCCCATACCTCCAACGTAAAACGGATGGAGGGCATAGCAAGGGCTAAGGATGGTCTGACACTTCTAGGGATCCAAGGTAAAAAGCGAACTCCTGGGGAGCGCCATCTTAATTGCCTCTCTTAGTGCCCCTGGAAATCCATCTCCTGATGGCGCCAGAGCCCTCTATGTAAAGAGGTCTGCGGTCTCTCCAAGGGTGGTTCTGGACCCAGAGATAAGAGGATCCAGATATTGGAGATTGATCCAAAAAGAGGGACAGCTCTAGCGGTGCAGAGCTCTGTGAAGACAGAGGGTGAGTGCAGTGAGAGCTGCAGCTCTAGCTCAGTTCAAGCTAAATAACCCACTTTATTTCCTCGGAGAAAGGATTAAAGATTGACACTTATATCATCAAAACACAGCAGCTTACTAATTCTACTACTTCAGTGTATTCTCTGATACTTAATCTGTGAGTCTCTGTCAATCAATATACCTTATATAAATCTTCTCCTCAGCAAATATAAAGATTTCCAGGGTCACGAGTAAACCAAACTCTATATGTATCTCTCTGCAAGAGAAGATCAGCTCTCAATCTCCATCTAGTGGCCGCCTCTAATATTGCATTCCTCTATATTAAGCATACATACTAAAAAAAATAACTGAAAGTAGTGACTGTTATCCAATTTTAGCGGTGCTACCCTTACAAGATTAAGGAGCATGCAAAATGTGTAATTTACAGTAACAAGGGCCCCGTCTTCATAGACATGGCTGAATAACATGACCCCCCCTGGGGTAAGGGGGATCGGGGTGCCTTAGAACCAGGATCTCTAGAGCAACTTCTGAATGCAAATGGTAATTTAATGTTGATGTGGGAGGTCTAAATGGGGAAGGATAAGAAAACTCCTTTGAAGAAAAATCAAAAGAAAGTAAACGAACCCACGACACAAGTAGCTTTCCATCAACTTTTTTCTAGTAAAGCCTCTCTAGCTACCTCTCCAGACTCACCTCAACCACCCGCCTCCAACATGCCAGGCCCATCACGTGAGTCTCCTCCTAGACCAGTTTCACCCATCCATGACAAAAATGACCTGGAGGAAATCTTAGCACATTTAAAAACTATGCCTACTAAATCAGATTTCCAGGTATTTGAAAATAAAATCCAAGAAACCCTGCAGTCCCAATTGGCCTCATTTAAAGCTGACCTCAACCAGGTGGCTGATAGGGTGGTGTCGTTGGAGGAAAGCAAGGAGGCGATGGATTCTCGTATAGACAAACTCCAAGATCTGGTCTTACATCAAGCAAAAGATGCTACTGAGTTTCGTATGAGATTAGATGACATCGACAACAGAGGGAGAAGAAATAATCTTAGAATCAGAGGAGTACCAGAAGATGTACCCCCTCTGGGCATCATAGATGCGCTAACTAAGATCTTCAACGAACTCCTGGAAGCAGATCCAAATGAGCAGATCATCTTTGATAGGGCCCATAGAGCCTTGCGACCAAGAGGTGCACAGTCTGATAAGCCTAGGGACATCATTTGTAGACTCCACTACTACACATTGAAGGAAGCAATATTAAAGAAAGCTCGCGGTCTATCAAGTCTAATGTTCAATGGACATGAGATTCAAATTTTTCAAGACCTGTCGTGGTCCACCTGTCACTCACCGGACTGTGAGTGCTTCTTCCCGGACATTTAGGAACCGTGGCCGTCCTCCATCCTGAGGGACTGCGCATGCGCAGCCCTTTCTATACCTCCAGTGTATGTTCCTTTAACTTAATTGGCAGATCAGGCAACCTCCCTATATTAAGCACCTGTGGTCATCACCACATTGCCTGATCTTGGAGTCTCATTCCCCATGAGTCTCTGAAGGTGTTCCTGTGTTTCCTCGTTTATTCAGCCCAGCTGATTCCTGTGGTTTCCAAACCACTTCTACCTCTGTGGTTTCCAAACCACTTCTACTACTGTGGTTCCCATACCACTTCTACCATCTACTGTATCATCGTGACTGTGAGCTGATTCCTATCCGCTGCCTCCGTGCACTACAGTCTTCTAACCACTTCAACTCTACCTTGTATCATTGGGACTGTTAGCTGATGCCTATCCGCTGCCTCCGTGCACTACAGTCTTTCATTCACATCCACTCACCTGTTCATGATTGTGACTGCCAGCTGATTCCTATCCGCTGCCTCCGTGCACTACAGGCTTCAACCTGCAACTCGTCTGTGTTTCATCATCGTGACTGCTAGCTGATTCCTATCCGCTGCCTCCGTGCACTACAGTCTTCAACCTGCAACCCGTCTGTGTTTCATCATCGTGACTGCTAGCTGATTCCTATCCGCTGCCTCCGTGCACTACAGTCTTCAACCTGCAACCCGTCTGTGTTTCATCGTGACTGTTTAGCTGATTCCTATCCGCCGCCTCTGTGCGCTTCAGTCTTCAGCCCTTGTCAACTCTCCCGTGTTTCCTGGAGTCTGCTGCCACTATTGCTACCCGCTACTCTCCGTGATCAACTGTTCCAGTTCAACTCTGCTCTGGTGTCCCATCGTTACTGCACCTGCTGGTTGCTATTGGCTACCTCCGTGTTCCCGCAGAGACCCGCTGCTGTTACTTCTCAGCGCTACGCATCCATCTACTGCTGATCCGCTTTCCACGCCTTCCTGGGTTCCCTGCTGGTCTACCTACCTGTGCGCTGCACCTGCTAGACCACCGCTTCACCCATCCAGGGACTTTGCATCCTGCCGGCCTCCTGCCGTTCAGGTATCTCTGCACTTCTGTCTGACTGCCTTCTCCTGAACCACGGTATGCATACTTCCCATTGACTGTGCTGTGTATTGCATACCTTGCTGGACTGTGTTGGTTCTCCTCTGGAGTGTACTATCCGCTGAGTCTATTGCCATCATTGACTGTGTTATCTCATGCTGGATTACTTCAAGAGACTTTCTATATTGGCAGTGTTGTTCAGTCATTTATACATTTATATTGTGCATATTACTGTGGATCAAAGTCAAGGTGCCCGTGTATATATTGTGTTGCAGTCTCTCCCCGTGCACCTCCTCACATATATATTCAGTGGTACAACTTGCTAGTGGCAGACCACTGACCCCTGTTTCCAGTTTCACCTGCTCCAGTATCCTCTCACATAGCAGCGGTACAACTTGCTAACGCAGACCACTGACTCCCCGGATACCTCCACTTGGATTCCATTCCTTCACTCAGACAGCGGTACAACTTGCTATCCGCAGACCGCTGACTCTCAGCACCTCCTCGTTTCTGTTGGACATTCCTCCTCACTATAGCAGTGGTACAACTTGCTACCGCAGACCACTGACTACCTTCACGTGTCCTTTGTCCATACAGTTCCTCGTGTATTACTACCTCCATATTGCCAGTGCTGCTAGTCATAGACTTTCCTGAGCATCTCATCATCTGCTATTTTCTGTTCCGTGATCACCCTGCTACCAGAGTACCATATTACCACCTATACTGCTCTGGTAAGCCTATCACCTGGTGATCCCTGGGTAAAGACTCCTAGTGCCCGTGACAGTAAGATCAGGCCATGACAGACCCAGATACGGAACCTACCGCTAAAGAGATGCTGCAGCATCTGGTCAGCCGTGTGGAGCAACAGGATGCTCGCCAACAGCTGTTACTTCAATGTTACCAATCATTAACCTCCCAAGGAACATCTGGACAGACTGTTACAGCTAATATTGAAGCTCCTGTGCTTTCCTCCGTTTCCCCAGTGCCATCCCAGGTGTCTACAGCTCCTACGCTTCACCTGCCTACTCCGTCAAAATATGACGGGGACCCCAAAACTTGTAGAGGTTTCCTTAACCAATGTTCAGTCCATTTTGAACTCCAACCTCAAAATTTTTCTACCCATCGTTCCAGAGTGGCCTATCTTATCTCATTGTTTTCGGGACAAGCCCTGGCTTGGGCCTCCCCCCTGTGGGAAAGAAACGATCCAATTCTACAAGATAGTGCCAAATTCATTTCCACGTTCCGAAGTGTGTTCGATGAACCAGGTCGTGTGACCTCCGCTGCTTCCAGCATTCTTCGTTTGCGACAAGGCTCCCATACAGTAGGACAGTATGTCATTCAATTTAGGATCTTAGCCTCTGAACTTCAGTGGAACACTGAAGCATTAGTTGCCGCCTTCTGGCAGGGGCTCTCCGATAAAATTAAAGATGCACTGACTACCCAAGAGCTTCCTTCGTCACTAGAAGATTTGATCTCTCTTTGCCATCGTGTAGATATGAGATTTCGTGAAAGAGAGTCTGAGAAAACAACAGCTGTCAAAGCACCTCTTCGTTTAAACCCTCAATTTCGTCCAGCTCCATCCTCTGTGATTCCCATGGAGATAGGACGTTCCAAATTATCTTCAGAGGAAAGGAAACGAAGAGTAAAGAATAGACTCTGTATCTATTGTGCTGATTCCACGCATATGCTCAGCTCTTGCCCTAAGAGATCGGGAAATGCCAGGCCCTAACTAGTTCTGGAGAGGTGAAGTTAGGGTCCCTGGAGTCCTCTCCATTGTCTATGAAATCTAAAGTCTGCGCTTTTGATGTTACGATTTCCTTTGCTACCAAATCCTTTGAGTCACAGGCATTGATTGATTCCGGAGCAGCAGGAAATTTCATTTCTAAATCACTAGTGAATCAATGGTCCCTACCAGTGATCACTTTAAAAACACCCATTACTGTGACGGCTATAGATGGATCACGCCTCATCAATGGTCTCATCACCCAGAGTACGTCTCCAGTAACCCTTCAGATTGGTGTACTACACCATGAAGAAATTTCGTTTTTAATTCTTCCAGTTACGACAAGTCCGATTGTCTTAGGCCTTCCATGGCTTCAGTGTCACTCTCCCCAGATTGACTGGCGCACCCCTCAAGTTACGTCTTGGGGGTCTGAATGTCACCATCGTTGTCTCTCTCAAGTTATTCCTCTTAAAGTACAGCGATCTTCCATCTCATCTTCCTCCCCGGGACTCCCTCCTCAGTATGCTTCATTTGCCGATGTGTTTGATAAAGCTCAGTCTGAACGTCTTCCTCCTCATCGTTCTTGGGATTGTCCGATCGACCTTCTACCTGGCAAGACTCCTCCCAGGGGTCGGGTCTATCCTCTCTCGTTACCTGAAACTCAAGCCACATCTGAGTACATACAGGAGAATCTCCAGCGTGGGTTCATTCGACCTTCCACCTCTCCCGCTGGAGCTGGGTTCTTCTTCGTCAAAAAGAAGGATGGATCATTACGCCCTTGTATAGATTTTCGTGGACTCAACGCCATTACTATCAAGAATCGGTATCCCATTCCGCTGATCACTGAGCTATTTGATCGCATCAAGGGAGCTCGGATATTTACTAAGTTGGATCTTCGTGGTGCTTACAATTTAATTAGAATCCGTTCCGGTGACGAATGGAAGACCGCGTTTAACACCAGAGATGGGCATTACGAATATTTAGTAATGCCCTTCGGGCTGTGTAATGCCCCCGCTGTTTTCCAGGGTTTCATCAATGAGATCTTTCGGGACTTATTATATGTATGTGTCGTTGTCTACCTAGACGACATATTGATCTTCTCACAGGACCTGCCTTCTCATCACCAACATGTGGCAGAGGTCCTCTCCAGACTACGGAAAAACTCGTTGTTCTGTAAATTGGAAAAATGTTCATTCGAGTTACCCCAGATTCCATTCTTGGGGTATATAGTTTCCGGAGTTGGCCTGAAGATGGATCCAGACAAAGTAAATGCTGTACTACATTGGCCTCAGCCAACTACTCTTCGTGCCATCCAGCGTTTTTTAGGTTTTGCCAATTACTATAGACGCTTCATTCAAGACTTTTCATCCATTGCATCTCCCATTGTGGCCCTAACTCGGAAAGGGGCTAATACTAAGCAATGGTCATCTGAGGCTCTCCAAGCCTTTCAAATCCTCAAAGAGGCCTTCTCGTCTGCTCCCATTCTGCGACAGCCTGATGTGACACTCCCCTTCTTCCTAGAAGTAGATGCCTCTAATGTGGGCTTAGGAGCTATTCTCTCCCAACGCTCGGAGCAACAAAAATTACATCCTTGTGCCTTCTACTCTCGGGGTCTTCTGCCCGCAGAGAAAAATTATACTATCGGGGACAAGGAGTTGCTGGCCATCAAAGCTGCATTAGAGGAATGGAGATACTTGTTGGAAGGAGCTCGCCATCCGGTGACGATCTTCACGGATCATAAGAACTTGTCATATTTGCAATCTGCTCAATGCTTGAACCCTCGTCAAGCAAGATGGTCTCTTTTCTTTTCCCGTTTTGAATTAATTATAACCTTCAAACCAGCCGCTAAGAACAAGAAAGCTGACGCTCTATCTCGAGCTTTTGTGACATCCTCTGATGTAGAAGAGGTTCCCAACCATGCTATTCTAGACCCCAAATGTATTTCTCTGGCTGCTTCATCCACCAAAATGCTACCATTTGGGAAGACCCTTGTGCCTCCTACTCTGAGGAGGAAAATCCTTTCGTGGTTCCATGCCTCTCGTTTTTCTGGACACGCCGGTGAACACAAGACCTTTGAGATTCTCTCTCGTAGTTACTGGTGGCCTTCAATGAGGAGAGACGTCAAAGAGTTTATTGCTTCTTGTGATTTATGTTCTCAGTTCAAATCCTCCCGCAGAACTCCAGCAGGGTTGCTGCGACCACTACCCATTCCGTCCAAGCCTTGGACCCATATTAGTATGGATTTCGTTACTGATTTGCCACCAAGTAAGAATCACAATACTATTTGGGTAGTGGTAGACAGATTTTCGAAGATGGCCCATTTCGTCCCTCTGTCCGGTTTACCTTCCTCGTCTACTCTGGCTGAACATTTCATTAAAGAAATCTTCCGCATCCATGGATGTCCGTCTGAGATTGTGTCGGATAGAGGAGTACAATTCGTTTCCAGATTCTGGCGGGCCCTTTGTAAAACCTTGGGCATACGATTAGCACTCTCATCGTCTTACCATCCGCAATCTAACGGACAAACGGAACGAGTCAATCAAGATCTTGAGACTTTTATTAGGATGTTCTCTTCAGCCAACCAAGACAACTGGGTAGAATTGCTCCCTTGGGCTGAATTCGCCCATAACAACATGTACCATGAGTCATCATCCAAAACTCCATTCTTTGTGGTCTACGGTCACCATCCGTCTTTTCCGGAATTTCCTGCCCTCCCGCCCACCCAAGTTCCTGCTGTGGAGACTGCTTGTCAAACCTTCAAAAATATCTGGTCTCAGGTCAAAACCTGTTTAAAGAAGACATCTAATAAATATAAGTCTTTCGCACATAAGAAGAGGCGGGCTATTCCACCACTAAAAATTGGAGATCGTGTCTGGTTATCTACCAAAAATATTCGTTTGAAGGTTCCATCTATGAAATTCGCCCCTCGTTTTATTGGTCCATATAGGATCATTCAAGTTATCAATCCAGTATGTGTTAAACTTCTTCTTCCTAAGAATCTTCGGATTTCCAATGCCTTCCATGTGTCCTTGCTCAAACCTCTCATCATCAACCGTTTCTCGACTCCTCCCTCAGCACCGCAGCCAGTTCAAGTTCATCAGGAGGAGGATTTCGAGATTACTGAGGTATTGGATGCAAAAATTTCGCGAGGAGTCCTCCGTTTCCTCGTTCATTGGAAGGGCTTTGGTCCTGAAGAGCGTTCATGGATCAAAGCTGAAGATCTTAATGCTCCTGCCCTTCTGAAGAAGTTTTATTCCAAAAATCCGGACAAGCCCGGTTCCAGGCGTTCTGTGCCCACCTTTAAAAGGGGGGGTACTGTCACTCACCGGACTGTGAGTGCTTCTTCCCGGACATTTAGGAACCGTGGCCGTCCTCCATCCTGAGGGACTGCGCATGCGCAGCCCTTTCTATACCTCCAGTGTATGTTCCTTTAACTTAATTGGCAGATCAGGCAACCTCCCTATATTAAGCACCTGTGGTCATCACCACATTGCCTGATCTTGGAGTCTCATTCCCCATGAGTCTCTGAAGGTGTTCCTGTGTTTACTCATTTATTCAGCCCAGCTGATTCCTGTGGTTTCCAAACCACTTCTACCTCTGTGGTTTCCAAACCACTTCTACTACTGTGGTTCCCATACCACTTCTACCATCTACTGTATCATCGTGACTGTGAGCTGATTCCTATCCGCTGCCTCCGTGCACTACAGTCTTCTAACCACTTCAACTCTACCTTGTATCATTGGGACTGTTAGCTGATGCCTATCCGCTGCCTCCGTGCACTACAGTCTTTCATTCACATCCACTCACCTGTTCATGATTGTGACTGCCAGCTGATTCCTATCCGCTGCCTCCGTGCACTACAGGCTTCAACCTGCAACTCGTCTGTGTTTCATCATCGTGACTGCTAGCTGATTCCTATCCGCTGCCTCCGTGCACTACAGTCTTCAACCTGCAACCCGTCTGTGTTTCATCATCGTGACTGCTAGCTGATTCCTATCCGCTGCCTCCGTGCACTACAGTCTTCAACCTGCAACCCGTCTGTGTTTCATCGTGACTGTTTAGCTGATTCCTATCCGCCGCCTCTGTGCGCTTCAGTCTTCAGCCCTTGTCAACTCTCCCGTGTTTCCTGGAGTCTGCTGCCACTATTGCTACCCGCTACTCTCCGTGATCAACTGTTCCAGTTCAACTCTGCTCTGGTGTCCCATCGTTACTGCACCTGCTGGTTGCTATTGGATACCTCCGTGTTCCCGCAGAGACCCGCTGCTGTTACTTCTCAGCGCTACGCATCCATCTACTGCTGATCCGCTCTCCACGCCTTCCTGGGTTCCCTGCTGGTCTACCTACCTGTGCGCTGCACCTGCTAGACCACCGCTTCACCCATCCAGGGACTTTGCATCCTGCCGGCCTCCTGCCGTTCAGGTATCTCTGCACTTCTGTCTGACTGCCTTCTCCTGAACCACGGTATGCATACTTCCCATTGACTGTGCTGTGTATTGCATACCTTGCTGGACTGTGTTGGTTCTCCTCTGGAGTGTACTATCCGCTGAGTCTATTGCCATCATTGACTGTGTTATCTCATGCTGGATTACTTCAAGAGACTTTCTATATTGGCAGTGTTGTTCAGTCATTTATACATTTATATTGTGCATATTACTGTGGATCAAAGTCAAGGTGCCCGTGTATATATTGTGTTGCAGTCTCTCCCCGTGCACCTCCTCACATATATATTCAGTGGTACAACTTGCTAGTGGCAGACCACTGACCCCTGTTTCCAGTTTCACCTGCTCCAGTATCCTCTCACATAGCAGTGGTACAACTTGCTAACGCAGACCACTGACTCCCCGGATACCTCCACTTGGATTCCATTCCTTCACTCAGACAGCGGTACAACTTGCTATCCGCAGACCGCTGACTCTCAGCACCTCCTCGTTTCTGTTGGACATTCCTCCTCACTATAGCAGTGGTACAACTTGCTACCGCAGACCACTGACTACCTTCACGTGTCCTTTGTCCATACAGTTCCTCGTGTATTACTACCTCCATATTGCCAGTGCTGCTAGTCATAGACTTTCCTGAGCATCTCATCATCTGCTATTTTCTGTTCCGTGATCACCCTGCTACCAGAGTACCATATTACCACCTATACTGCTCTGGTAAGCCTATCACCTGGTGATCCCTGGGTAAAGACTCCTAGTGCCCGTGACACCACCCTGCAACAAAGGCGTCTATTGAAACCCCTAACTGATGAACTCAAGAAATGCTCCATAAGATTTCGATGGGGGTTCCCCTTAAGTATTCAAGTGAATCAAGAAGGTAAAGTCTTCGCTCTTCACAACCATGCGGACTTAGATTCATTTTGTGAAAATCTCAACCTTCCTAAAATATCCATTCCGGACTGGCAGAACCCAGCATCATTACTGCCTTCACTCCCTCCACGTGGTCAAAAAGTCTGGAATAAGGTCACGAGAAATAGAAGGAGATCCCGTCCATCGAACACCTCTGAGGATCAAGAGGGGACTTGAGAGGAGACTATAGCGATAACGCCACTTCTTGCAGCTCATACTCACTACACCACTTGATGTAGTTGCATAAATGTTGGCCTAGTCGTCAAGATAACAAACATAGGCCATAAACTTTTTTCTTTCTAGACCACTACATAGATGACCTTAGGCCTATCCCTGAAAGTTACCCCTTTTTTTTGTTATAAGGTTAAGTTCTCTCCTCACATTACATGTTGGTATGGGTTAAACTTTACCTACATACATTAGGTTAATATTTCTTGAAATGTTATAAATCTAGCCTTTAGCTGGAATAGAGAAAATAATTCTCTCCTTCTTTATACATTTCCTTCCACATTCTCAACTTCCCATATGTGCATACCTTAGGCACTGGGTATAATTTAGAATTTTACACATAAAGTTGCTCAGTTCACATTGCACAAGCAGAGTGTTGAAATTATTTATCTGAATTTTTCTCTTTTTATTCCCTGCTCTTTCAAACACACTCATACCTGGTTGGTGTTGCCCCGACACCCCCCCATACCCCATTTAAATCCGTCCTGTAAAATTTGTCCAGGGGTTCTTCCCCCCTGGTATATGAGACGGCTGTCTACAATTTTGATCAATGCAGATTTTCTGTACTTAATTGTAATTGTAATGATTTATGTGTTCTATATGTGTCATGTCTATCTTTGTTTTTACCCCTCCTTTCCCCTCTTTTCCTCCCCCTCATTCCTCCCCCCTCTACCTATTGAAGCTGTATTTCAGAAACACAATGAAGAAAAAAGATCGTCTTTACGTAGGATCTTCTACCAGAATCCTGGAAAACATGAACTGATGTTGCTCTTTCCGAAAAGACTCAACAATGGATAAGTTAAAAATTATCTCCAAAAATGTTAGAGGTTTGAATGTCCCGCAGAAAAGATCTACCCTACTACACACTCTACACATAGATAGGGTGGATGTAGCTTTTATACAAGAAACCCATTTCAAAAAAGATATCGCTCCTAAACTATGTAATCACCATTATCCAACAGGGGTCTTTAATAATTATTCCTCCAGTAAGACGAGAGGAGTAGCGATCCTATTTGCTAAACGCCTTAGACTAACAGAACTCTCTAAAACCATTTCAGAAGATGGTAGGGTCCTAATGGTTAAAGTCAAAATCTCCAACCAATTGTTTACCTTCGTTAACATATACGCGCCAAATGATTCTCAGGCTTCCTTCATATCCAGAACCCTGTCGCGAATCGGGGATCAGCTAGAAGGAGTAGTGGTGTTGGGTGGTGATTTGAATTGGGTTTTGACTCCCCAGATAGACTCGTCTACTGGTGCACCTAGCATGTCCCTGAAGGATGCTCGTAGGGTTAGAAAGGAGTTTCATGACCATCAGCTGGCTGATGCTTGGCGTATCCTCCACCCCTCCGATAGGGATTATACCTTTTTCTCTCACCCCCATGCATCATACTCTCGGATTGATTATCTTTTTATCAATCATAAATCTCTCGACTGGGTTGATGACTCTTGGATAGGGCAAGTGACGGACTCTGATCATGCTCCAGTCTATATGACGATCAACATGTCTGTTCCCCCTCCCAGACAATGGATGTGGAAGTTTAACGAATTACTTTTACAAGATAATTATTGTAAAGCCCAATTAGAGTCCTCTCTTGATGAATTTATCTCTATAAATGATAACGGCGAGACCTCTAAATTGGTGGTGTGGGAGGCTCATAAATGCTTCATCTGGGGTAAATGCATACAGCTAGGTACTTTTCTTAAAAAACATAAGGCGGAGGTCAGGGATGCTCTCCTCTTAGACATTAAAAAATTGGAGACTAAACATAAGAAGTCCCTCTCTCCTGAGACTTTAGCGGAGCTACAAAATAAACGATCAACTTTAAATAAATTGTTAAATGACCGGATGAAATTAGCCTGGAGAAAATGTAGGAATAAATACTTCCAATGGGGTGATAAACCGGGACGTCTACTGGCAAGAGCTTTACGAGCCCAAAGATCCCTTACTTATATTCATTCGATCCAGAATACTAAGGGAATCCTGAAGCATACTGACAAAACTATAGCGAGAGCCTTCCGGGAATATTATTCTCATCTATATAACATTCGTTCCGCACACTTGGGAAATAATGAGGAATCTAGGGTAGAAGAGATAAATAAATATTTGAAAGATATTAGTTTCCCCAAGATCTCAAAAGAAATGAGGGATATGCTAGATTCGCCTTTCACGCTTGCGGAACTCTTAGAGGCCATTAAATCCTCTCCTCTAGGGAAAAGCCCTGGCCCAGATGGCTTTTCGATTTCCTACTACAAAGCGTTCATGGGAAAACTTGGCCCCATTCTCTTAAATGCTCTCAATGATGTTTCAAGTGTAAATGGTTTTTCACCCCAGTCATTAGAAGCTCACATCACGGTCATCCCCAAGGAAGGGAAAGATCCCGCCTTGTGCCCTAGCTATCGTCCGATTTCTCTATTAAATATAGATATCAAATTGTTTGCCAAATTAATCTCTAATCGGCTAAAAACACTTCTGCCAAATTTAATTTCCAATGACCAAGTGGGATTTATTCCTGGAAGGGAGGCGAGAGATAACACAACCAAATTAATTGATCTTATACACTCAGTCTCCATCTCCTCGGTCCCCACAGTCCTCTTGTCAACAGATGCCGAAAAAGCATTCGACAGGGTGGACTGGTGTTTCATGAGGGGGATTCTAGAACATATGGGAATGGGCTCCTCATGTTTAAACAGAATTCTAGCTTTATACAACTCTCCCACAGCTAAAGTCAGAATAAACGGTATGTTATCTGATTCCTTTTCAATTTCTAATGGAACTCGTCAGGGTTGTCCATTATCACCTCTAATCTTTGTTTTATGCATGGAGGCTCTGGCGAGGGCGATTAGATGTAATCCAGACATTTCGGGTCTGCAGATAGGGAAAAAAGAATATCGTTTAGCTCTATTTGCTGATGATTTGCTGGCAATAGTCACCAACCCAGTTATTTCTCTCCCTAATTTGATGTCAGAATTCTTAAGATTTGGCCATCTTTCTAACTTTAAAATTAACTATTCCAAGTCAAATGCACTTAATATTTCCGCTCCAGAACAAATGATTGCAGGTCTTAAGGGAGCATTCCCTTTTAAATGGCAAACATCACACATACGCTACCTAGGAGTTTCCATTGCAAAAAATAATGAACATCTATTCCGATTGAACTACTCCCCGTTATTGTCCAAAATTAAAAGAGAACTAGATTCATGGTCTCTTCCAAAGTTTTCTTGGTTTGGTAGAATGAGTATCGTAAAAATGAACATATTACCCAAAGTATTATATATTATGCAGGCTCTACCAATTAAGGTCCCGAAGAAATTTATTGATGATCTCCAGAAACTGGTCAGTAAATTTGTCTGGGGAGGGAGGAAACCTAGATTCAAACATTCTATCTTATACAGAAGAAAGCACCAAGGGGGCGTTCAGTTGCCCATGTTTCAAAGTTATCTCCAGGCAGTTTACTTGAGTAGAATTCTAGAGTGGACCAGAGGGGGTGATGCTAAGCAATGGGTAGAATTAGAGGGTAGTAGTAGTGGAAATTACCTGAGTGCTTTACCCTGGTTGTCTAAGATTCCTAGGATTAATCACCCTACGGTTGGACCCACCTTGTTGGTTTGGAATAGACTTCGCACTTGGAGTAGCGTGGCGGCCTTCCCCTCCCCTTTGACTCCTATCCTGTATAACCCAGATTTTCCTCCTGGCTTGTCTAGAATCTCATTTGTTAGATGGTCTAAAGCTGGGATTCTTGGCCTCGGCCAGCTGGTGGTCAATGGGAAACTTTGTTCCTTCCAGGAACTCCAGTCTACATACTCATTACCTTCAAATGAGTACTGGAGATATTTGTAGGTAGCGCACTATGTCAAGTCAGTGGGAGGTTGCAGATCTTTGACTAGGGAGCCTTCTCCTTTTGAGGCTTTGTGTCTGTCCAGAGATGCACCCTCTCATACCATTTCAGGGATCTACAAAATTCTAATGAACGATATATTTCAAGTGGCTCCATCCTACACAGGTCCCTGGGAGCGAGATTTAGCACCTTATATAACGCAAACCTCGTGGCCTAAGATTTACCAAAATACCCATGGTTGTTCCTTGAGTGCCTCAGTTGTGGAAACTCAATATAAACTTCTAACAAGATGGTATAGATGCCCTTCCACACTGCATAAATTCCACCCTCAGATGTCCTCACTATGCTGGAGATGTAATGGGGCCTTTGGATCATTGGTGCATATATGGTGGGAATGTCCTCGTATTGCTCCCTTTTGGGAGGAAGTAATCAGGCTATCTAAGATCATCGTGGGTTGCGAGGTTCCCAAAGATCCGGGTTTCTGGCTCTTATCTCTGTCTAAAATTCCCTCATCAACATATAAGAAATCACTTTTAAAACACTTAAACAATGCAGCTAGAGCGGTTATTCCAACGCACTGGAGATCTCGTGCTCCCCCTTCAGTCAAGGATTGGTTCACCAGAGTGGAGTTCTATATGTCAATGGACGATATTATTTTCTCTGTGAACGACAAATATTCAGATTACACAGCCATATGGTTTAGATGGTTGGAGTTTAAGGAAACAGAAGAATTTAAGACTCTCTTTTACACTCCCACCCTGGTTGATGGAGGGTCTCACATCTAAAAACTGCTTCCTTGAATTCCAAATTCCATATAAGGTAATGACATGTTTTTTCAGCTACCAGCATTCCCTGCAGAAGTAATTGAAAATAGTCTGAAGAGCTTCTCACACTCTCCCCCTCTTCCTGTCCCTTACCTTTCTTACCTTTGTTTTATCCCTTGTCCAGTCTTTGTCTTACCCCCTATTTCCCTTCTCTACCTTTGTCAAAGCTTGTTCATTTAGATTTAAAAAAAAAAAAAAAAAAAAGGAGGAAACAGTGAGTTTATTTGTTTGCTTTATTATAATTACCGATAGATGGACACTGTGTCGTTATATCATTTGTAACGTTATGCTTACACACACTGTATAATTGGTATTATGTACTACTATATTTCCTCTTTCTAACAAATAAAGAATTTAAAAAAAAAAAAAAAAAAGCGAACTCCTATATCTGGAGACAACAATTCTTCAATATCCACCCACTTCTTGAGTCCCAGTGGTGAGAGCCAAGAAATGAGGTGAGTCAGTTGTGTAGCTTGGTAATATTTGTCAAACAAGGGGAGGCCCAGACCACCATTATATTTAGATTTAGCTAAACAAAGTTTACTACGTCTGGGTCTCCTACCCTGCCATACAAACTCACCACATATAGATTGAATAGAGCTCAAGAAAGAGTCAGGGACTTTAACCGGAAGGGTCTGGAATAAACATAAAAGTCTGGGTAAGACATTCATTTTGATGGCATTGATCCTTCCGAACCACGAGATGTAAAGAGAACCCCAGGCCAATAAGTCATGTTTTATTGTGGATAACAAAGGGGGGTAATTAGCCTGAAACAACGTTTCGTAGGAGCTTGTTATATAGACTCCCAGATATCGGATTGCTCGGGGACGCCATTGAAACTCAAAATTAAGCTCTAAGACTTTCTTTATGTGAGGTGGAAGATGTAGTGCTAGCGCCTCTGATTTGGAGTTGTTCACTTTATATCCGGAAAGAAAACTGAAATTTTGCAGTTTCGCAAATAAATTAGGAAGAGAGGTTTGAGGTGATGATAATGTGAGAAGAACATCATCTGCAAACAGCGATATCTTATATTGTCTACTCTTGACCTGGATTCCCCTCACATCCGGGTTTAGTCGGATCCGAGCAGCAAGTGGTTCGATGCATAGTGCATACATAAGAGGGGAGAGAGGGCAACCTTGTCTCGTCCCGTTCTCAATGCCAAATACGGAAGAGCTCAAACCAATTGTCGACACCGAGGAGGATGGGCTATAATATAAGCTTGAATAACTTGAAGAAAATTGACGAAGAATCCAAAGGATTGAAGGGTCTGAAACATAAATGGCCAGTAGAGCCTATCAAAGGCTTTCTCTTCGTCTAGCGCCAGAACCACAGAAGGAATTTTGGTTTGGTTTATGTAAGAAATCAAGTCTATGGTTCTTCTAGTATTGTCCAGAGCTTGTATGTTAGGGACAAATCCAACTTGGTCTGAGTCTATAAGGTGCGACAGATGGTTGTTCAACCTATTCGCCAGAATTTTGGCAAATAGCTTAATATCCGCGTTTAGCAATGAGATGGGCCGATAGTTAGCGCAAACTGTGGGATCCTTATTAGGCTTGGGTATTACTATAATATTGGAACGTGTGGTGTCTCTGTGAAATTGCTCCCCCCGTAGGATTGAGTTGAAAACAGTAAGTAGGTGCGGAGACAAAATATTCTTAAAAGTTTTATAGTAAGAGGTGGTGAATCCATCAGGGCCGGGAGCCTTGGAAGACTTTTGGGATTTAAGAGCTGCCTTAAGCTCCTCCCCACTGATATCTTTATTCAATTTAGAAGCTATGCTCTTGTCTAGCTTTGGAAGGTTACATGTCTTCAGGAATTGTTGGATAGTAGACGGTGAGGGGGGTACCGGGGCGCCCTCCTTATTCAGATTATATAGAGATTTGTAGTAACTATAAAAAGAGTCGTTGATAACTTTCGGGTCGTAACTCAACATACCCTCTTGTCTCTTACTGCCATTATTGCCTGGGCTGCTCGTTTTGCCTTCAATTTGTTTGCTAACATAGTGTCAGACTTGTTACTTTTCTCATAAAATTTTTGGTTGAGCCAGCGGAGGGCTCTTTCAGTCTTTTCCGCTAGTAGAGATTGGATTTCACCTCTAATGGAGAGGATTTGCTTATAAACTAGTTTTGAGTGATTTTGTTTGTGAATACCCTCGAGCTGTTGCAACTGGGCAGTAAGAAGAGAGTTTAGTTTCAAGGTTTGTTGCTTTTTACGAAAGGAGGCAAACTTAATAATGGCCCCCCTGATGACTGATTTATGCGCCTCCCAAATCGTGGGAAGAGGGGTGTCAGGCGTTAGATTAAGATCAAAGTATTCTTGGAGGTGAGACTCTATCTGCTCTTTAAACACGGGCAGTTTGAGCAAAGATTCGTTTAATCTCCAGGATGAGTTACTTTTAGATTTATCCAACAGATCAAACGAAGCCGTGATTATTGAGTGATCTGACCACGGGTTGGTAAGTATGTCAGTACGAGTGAGAAGTTGTATAACTTTACTGCAGCCCATAATCATATCAATTCTGGAGTAAGAATTGTGTAGGTGTGAGTAAAAGGTATAGTCACAAAAGGAGGGGTTATGGGCTCTCCAAGAGTCGAACAGACCAGCCCCAGCCATGTGTATAATCAGCGCCTTTGTTTGGTTAGTAGGTGGGGGACATGACGCGTTCCTGACCTATCTAGATCCTCTGACAGTATAGTATTAAAGTCCCCGCCTATCAGGAGAAGACCTCTCTGTATTTTACTTAACTCAAGAAAAAATTTGTTAAAGAAGCTAGACTGCCCTGTATTAGGGGCATACAAGTTTGCCACAGTAATAGTTTGATGTCTTACCTGACCCACCAATATGATTAAGCGGCCCTCATGATCTAAACTAGACGCTGTAAGTTGAAAGGGTTCCTAATCATGATTGCAACTCCACACCTCTTGACTGGTAGGGAGGCATATTCCACAGTGGGAAATCTACAGGGGGACAAGGAGGGATGGTCGCCCTGTTTAAAATGAGTCTCCTGTAAAAATACAAAATCAGCTTTCAAATCTTTTACAGTTCTATATAGTAGTGATCTCTTCTGTGGTGTGTTAAGCCCCTTAACATTAATGGAAGCAAAAGTCAAAGACATGGTGCTCTGCGAAAATACTAAGGGACGTACCCTGTTAATCAAGGAAAGCGAGAGATAGCAAATAAAGCTTGGGTAGTAAGGAAAGAAAAAAAAAGAAGAGAAGAGAAAAAGAAGGGAAGGGAAAGTGTTGAGGGGGAGTATTGGAAAAGGGATAAGGGTAGCTAGTGGTCGACCACCTTGCCCAGCAAAGTGTGGGGTAAGAGGTGACCACTGAGGTTGAGCCCACGGAAAAGTGGGAATCCGAATCTTCTCAAGTAGAACGGGTCGGATGGGCTCAGGAGTTGGGTTTCAAGTTACTAAGATTAGGGTATTATGAACAGGGAGATTATGAGGACTAACCTGTCCACACACTCCTTTAACCCAATGTATATGGGGAGCAAGGGCGGGCTGAGGAACCTAGCCCAACCCACCCAGAAACACGCATTGCAAACAGGAATATAAATCCTTATAAAGAGTTACGGCAAAACAATAACGTAGATGTAGGAACATTTTAAGCATTTTTAAAGACTTAAAAAAAAAACAAAAAAACCCCCCAAAATTTCCAGGGGACCTTAAGTTTCCCACCGAACTCCGACAACAGGAGGCGGCCATGTCCCACAAGCGATCCATATGAGTCCATGGGTACTGACCGTGAACCAAACCGTAGTGCCAACCAGGCCCCATCACTCGTAATGTGTAAGACAGCAGGGAAGCCCAAGAGACATGGCCGTCCCTCAACTGCAGGAAATTATCCTATAGAACAATTTGAGAAACAAAATGTAAACAGAACATGAACACATTAGAACAAGCAATAGTAAGCATATCACGCGAAAACATGAGCAGCACATCATATATGTCATATTTATATAACAAACTATCTAATATAAAGTTTGTAGTTCAGATTTTACTAATCAGCTACATGTAGATCCTTCCATTTGGAAGTAACAAAACCAGTGGTACCTGTCCAGGATGACAAATTTCAATTTGTGAAGCCGTCACATTTACCAGGAAGCCGTATGAGCCCAGGCTCTGTTCCAAAAGGCTGACGGTTAGAATGAACACCTGTTACCAAGAGAAGTGAAAAGCTTCTGTCACTGACTGGAAATCAGATCCGGAACCGGGCGGCCCAAGTCGAGATTACGTAGTAAGTCCTCGCCTTCAATCGGATCCCTTATGGTGATTTGGCGACCACTTACTTCTACAATTAAGCGGAAGAGAAAACCCCACTTATATTTATATCCATGTTCTCGTAAAGTTCTTGTAACGTCCTTTAATTCTCTGCGCTTCAGGATTGTGGATGGAGCAAGATCCTGGAAGATTTGAATCTTGGAATCTTCAAATAGAATGTAGGGAGAGTTCCTGCTTGCTATGGTTATGCTCTCTTTGGTTTTAAAGGACAGGAACTTAAGTACTACATCCCTGGGGGGTTGTGTATCTTTAGGCTTAGGGCGCAGGGCCCTGTGTGCTCGTTCTATGCATATGGTTTGTTCTGAGAGCTCCGGGACCAATTTTTGGAATAATCGAACTAAATAAGGTTCCAGCTGTTGGTGGTCCACCGATTCCGGGATATTACGAATCCGAAGATTATTCCGGCGTTCTCTGTTTTCAAGATCCTCTGATTTCTCTTTTTAGGACAGCAGCTCCCTATTCAGATAGTCAATATCTTGCGTTGTTTCCTGCAGCACTTTAGAGTTGGAGTCCACTTTGTGTTCAATAGAGGCAGTACAATTTCGCCGCGGAGATCCGCTGACAATTTTTGAAATTCAGTTGTGAAAGTGTTCTGAAGTGAAACCATCATAGCCTGAATAGTGGCTAAAGCATCCGCAGAATCAGTCGGGTTTCCCGCTGAGGCTTGAGGAGACGGAGGGTGAGAGCTGGTATGCACGGGAGAATCCTGTCTTGTCATGTGTTGGAGGATTCCCGTCTGCGTCCCTCTTTTCCCTCTGGAACTCTTTTTATGCATGTTTAATAGCAGGATTTATAGGTGAGAACAAGCGTTTCTCCGGGTGGGCCGGGCCAGATAGTGTTATTTAAACGGTCATGCCGAGAGAGCAGATGCCCACTCTGAAATGGAAAGTAGAAGTTGTTGTTGAAGGCTTGAGTGAATAAAAAAAGTCACTTGATTGTGTTAGGCTCGCTTCAGCTGAGCTATCACTGTCTGGCCGCCAGATGGCAGTATAGGCGCAATACCAGGGAAGCTATATTGTACCACAAGCATGTGACAGTATTTTTCAATTGCAGGTTGTGAGTTAGACAGTAGAGAATGGTATATCTGCACTCTTCTCAAAGGAACAGAGTTGTACTGTTTTTACTTGATGTTAACCTCTCAATGCCTTGATCCTTTTTTTGTATCTGTAGGCTGTGAGTAGCTGGTACTACAGTGTCACTAGATCACACACTGAGGAGTTCCCATTTGTCTATTGACTGCACAGGTCCCTCTGCTTCAAAAGTATTGTACAATATGCCTTGAAATGTTATATTTGAAAGAAATCACCTAACCCACGTTCCATAAACTGGCCGCGTCACATAGACACAAGCTCAGAGCGCTGATCCCCACTTGGGATTAATGTGCACCCCTTTTATATATCTATTTCTTGTGGGGACTTCACTGGGTTTGAGGGGGAACAGTCACAGATTCACGACAGCCAGGATGCCTACAGTGCCGCGCCGACCGGAAGTCCAATGCCGATAACCGGAAGTGCGGCTGGACGGCTTCCAGTGAGACTGGGGACCGCGGATGAGGCGCAGAATGAGGGCCCCAAGTGGCGATGGTATCGGACAAGGTATGTGCCGCTGGGCTGTGTGTGTCCGGGCCTCCGGTGGGGACAGCCGATATCAGTGAGGCGCCAGGTAGGCGGGGACCAGCCCCGGAGTCACCCACTGCCGCTGAGCCGGATGAGCAGTTGGAAGTAGAACAGTCCCGAATGGCCTTCCCAGTGACTCAGCGTTGCCAGTAGGGGTTCTTCTCGCAGTGTGAATCGCGGTGAGGCAAGCATCTGTCTGAGGCCTCTGGGCGCGTCTTCCAGATCTGATGGCGCCTACGCCACTTGCGGGTTTAATCTCCAGATGGAGCACCGTAGTCCAGGGGGGTACTGGAATGCCTTTTTGCTAGACATAGGGGCAGGTAGGAACTTTATAGGGTCCAAATTACACCCGTCTGCACGGAGCACACTTCACTTGCCTCCACTCTCGATGGCCGCCAAGCCACGCCCCTATTGTATTTTATTTTTACTGCATTCCATTTTATTTGTATTTCAATTTTATTTTGTCTACTGAACTCCATATTGTTTTCTGACACTGCCTTTCTATTCCACTCTGGTCTATAGCCCTCTACATTTAATTTGCTCTGTTCCACTACGATCTCCCTTTTGCTGCCCTCTGTGTTACTCCCTCACCCCACCCCTCTGGCCGTTCTCTCATCCCTTGTTCCCTATCTCTCATCATGCCACCTCGCTCTTTTCCTATACCCATCCTCTCCCCTAGCCCCCTTCTATGGCCTAACTCTCACAGTCCCATCTCTCACCTTCCCCCTCACTCCATCAACCCTGACAATCTCATCCACATCTCCCCTTGTACCTCCCTCCCTTTTTCGTGTGCCCTCTGGAACTCTAGGTCTGTCCGTAACAAACTGTCCTCCATCCATGACCTCTTCATCTCCAACTCTCTCAATCGTCTTGCCATCACCGAAACCTGGCTCACATCTTCTGATACTGCCTCTCCTGCCGCTCTCTCCTATGGGGGCCTCTCTTTCACCCACTCCACCAGAGCAGACGAGCATCCAGGAGGTGGAGTGGGCCTCCTCCTATCCCCTAGCTGCACTTTTCGGGTCATTCCCACTTTACCTTCCCTCTCCTTCTTCTCCTTTAAAGTACACTCCATTCGACTCTTCTCCCCCATCCACCTTCGTGTCTCCGTCATCTACCGTCCCCCTGGCCCCACCTCTCTTTTTCTTGACAACTTCGCCACCTGGCTCCCCCATTATCTTTCCTCTGACTTTCCATCCATCATACTAGGCGACTATAACATACCTATTGAAAACTGCTCTGACTCTGCCACCATCAAACTTCTCGCCCTCTCCACCTCCACTCAATGGACCTCAACGCTGTTGCCCCGGCCTCTTCTATCCGCCGCCGATGCCTTATTCCCCAACCCTGGCACTCCAAACTCACCCGCTTCCTCCAAAAGTGCTCTCGCACAGCTGAACGCCTCTGGAGGAAATCTCGTTCCCTGGCTGACTTCCTCCACTTCAGATTTATGCTTTCCTCTTTCTGCTCTGCCCTGTCCCTTGCTTAACAATCCTTCTTTAAGTCCCTCATTTCTTCTCAGTCCTCCAATCCCCGCCGCCTCTTTGCCACCTTCAACTCCATCCTATCTCCCCCCCTCCCCCTCTCCCATCTTCCCTCTCCGCCTCTGACTTCTCCACCTTTTTCTCTTCCAAAATTGAGGCCATCAGACTGAACATTTCCTCCGCTACCACCATCGCTTCACCGCCCTCTATTAATCAGCTCTGGTGCTCCTTCACCCCTACATTGGGAGATGAGGTTCACTCCCTTATTCTTTCCTCTCCACCCTCTACCTGTCCTCTTGATCCTATCCCCTCTCACCTCCTTCGCTCTTTCTCTTACTGTTTGCTCTCACCTGGATCACCTTTTCAACTTATCACTCTCCTCTGGCATAGTCCCCTCCTCATTCAAACACGCTCTTATCTCTCCTATCCTCAAGAAAGCCAATCTTGACCCCACCTCCCTTGGGAATTATCGCCCTATCTCTCTTCTCCCCTATGCCTCCAAATTACTCGAGCGGATTGTCTGTAGCCGCCTCACCAGACACCTCTCGATCAACTCCCTCCTCGACCCCCTCCAATCTGGCTATCGCCCCCTCCACTCCACTGAAACTGCCCTGGCCAAAGTTACTAACGATCTCCTATCAGCCAAAGCCAAGGGTCACATCTCCCTTCTCATCCTCCTCGACCTCTCCGCGACCTTCGACACCGTGGACCACCCCCTCCTGCTGCAAACTCTTCTCTCTCTCTGCCTTTCTGGTTCTGTCCATGCCTGGTTCACCTTGCTAACCGCTCTTCCTCTGTATCCACGTCTGGTTCTTCCTCCACCCCCACCCCTCTCCCTATTTGAGTCCCTCAGGGCTCTGTTCTTGGCCCTCTACTCTTTTCGCTCTACACTTCCTCCCTTGGCGCTCTCATCTCCTCTTTCAGTCTTCAGTATCACCTCTATGCTGATGACATTCAACTCTACATCTCTTCTCCTGGTCTTTCCTCCTCCCTCCTCTCTCGTGTATCTGACTGCCTCTCAGCCATCTCCTCCTGGATGTCCTCGCGCTTTCTTAAAATGACCATCTCTAAAACTGAACTCATTGTCTTTCCCCCGCCTAGACTCCCATCCCACCATGTCCTCTCTATCGTTGATAACAACTCCACCATCTCCTCTGTCACCCAACTCCGCTGCCTTGGGGTCACTCTTGACTCCTCTCTCTCTTTTGCCCACCACATTCAATCCCTCACCCAAGCCTGTCGTTTCCAACTCCGCAACATTGCCCGCATCCGTCCCTTCCTCTCTCAGGATGCCACCAAAACTATCATACATGCACTCATCATCTCCCGCCTTAATTACTGCAACCTCCTCCTTACTGACCTCCCCCACTCCCACCTTGCACCCCTCTGCTCTATACTCAATGCGGCTGCAAGACTCATCTTCCTTTCACGCCGCTCCTCCTCTACCTCCCCTCTCTGCCTTGCCTTACACTGGCTCCCTTTCCCCTACAGAATCCTTTTCAAACTCCTTACCACAATGTACAAGGCTCTCTCCCAGTCTAAGGCCCCTTATATCTCTAACCTCCTCTCCATTCACACTCCTGCCCGCTCCCTACGCTCAGCCAATGACCGCCGCCTCTCCTCCACTCTAATCACCACTTCCCACTCCAGAATCCAAGACTTCTCCCGTGCTGCCCCCCTTCACTGGAACAACCTCCCTCACTCCATCCGTCTCTCTCGCAATCTGTGCTCCTTCAAACAAGCACTCAAAACACACCTGTTCCTTAAAACCTACCAACCTTCTACCTAACCCTTCTCCTAACGTCCTCTCTCCTCCCGGTTCCCATACTTCAACTTCCTCCCATTGTGTCTGTTTCGTTTCACCCACCCATAGGATGTAAGCTCGTATGAGCAGGGCCTTCTTCCCTCTTATCTCCACACCTGTTCTTCTACTCCGCCTCTACTGCATTAACCTGCCTGGAGTTTCTGAAGCATTGGTATTTTTGTTTATTGTTATGTACTGTCTCACCCTGTATAGTCTACTGTTTGCTCTGTGTACAGCGCTGCGGAAATCTTGTGGCGCCTAACAAATAAATGATAATAAAATATTAATAATAATAATTGCGCCAAAATACATCTCCTCACTTGTCTCAAAATATCTCCCAACTCGACACCTCCATTCTGCTCAAGTTCTGCATCTCTCTTCCACTCTCATCACTTCCTCCCATTCTTGGTTACAGGACTTTTTTTAGGTTGCACACATTTTATGGAATTCATGAATTTCACTCCCTTGCAGCACAAGACTTTCCTCTAGTCTTCAAACCTTGAAGCGTTCTCTGAAAACCCACTCTTCAGATAAGCTTATAATATTCCTCTACCACCCTCTTAATCTCCCTAAGTTACACTATTACCACCCTCTACACAGCTTAACACAAGACAATAATTCATTGTCCAACATAGTTGTGTGACTGTGCATACAGCCCACTAAATACTTTGTAACCTTTGCACTCTAGCTGGACAACTATTCAATAATAACACTTATCCTTGTGTATCAAACCATTGTCCCATAGATTATAAGCTTGCGAGTAGGGCCCTCATACCTCTCTGTATGTATGTATTACCCAATATTTTGTTATTACTGTTTGTTCCCATTTGTAAAGTGCTATAGAATCTGCTGGCGCTATATAACTAAATGTTGATCATGATGACGATGAAGAGGTTGCGGACAGAAGCTTTTACACAAAGTTTGGAGGCCAGTAATCTATCTGCATTATCTCCATTCTCATAGAAGCTTTGTCTGAACCATCATAATTTGTTGGCAGCCTGGGCAGATAAGATAAGTTTTGTTTCATCTCTGTTGGTGTTAATTCATTAGAGGGTATCAGGGTCCAGAGTGCGATTATGTTAAGATTCTAGTGTTTGAAGGGCGTCCATCACCTGAGTAGTTTTGGCCAATCTCTCTTTCTGCTCTAGAATCCATGGCTATCATATAGCCTCTTAAAACAGACTTGTGGGCGTCCCATAAAGTAATCAGGGAGACATTAGGGTATTGTTTCTTTCAAAGTAATCAGAGACGATGGTGTGGAGTTGGGTAATAAGAAAGGAATCATGGAATAATGAGTTATTTAGCCTCCAGGAAGACCTCAATGGCTGCGGTCCAGGTTGTAGGGGTCAGTCATTACAGGGAAGTGGTCTGGCCAGACTGTGGGAAAAGTATCGGTGCCTGGTAGTTTTAGTGTGAGGTTATGGTTAAGCAGGATCAATCAATCCTGGAGTAAGAATTGTGGGGTGGGGAGTAAAAGGTGTGCTCCCTGGAGAGAGGGTTCTTCACTTTCCAGGAATTATAGAGGTTTGCTAAAAATTTGGAGGGCTTTATAATTCTGGTTGTCCTTACCATCAGACGGGGTCCCAGAGGGCAAGAGTGATCAAGGGAGTGTATTAGGACTGCTATAAAATCGCCAGCTACAATTAATTCACCTTGACTAATGTCGGAAAGGAGAGTGACTCATTTTCTAAAAACTGTGGCTGGTTTGTGTTAGAAGCATAAATATTGACCAGTGTACAAGGGAGATTATTAAGTTTACCATCAGTGATCAGATATCTACCTTCTTTACCTCTGTGAATGTCAGATGGTTGTCACAGTTGTGTGTTTTTGCTAATCCGCATTGGGACCCATTGTTCAAGCTTAGACAGGAGTATAGGTGAAACTGGGGATCTTGATTAAACCTTCGCTCATTTAAGGAACTGTGAAAATCAAAACAATTGGATGAAGTTGTTTCAAATTAATAGACATTTATTTAATTGGCTTTATGTGGAAATATGCGAATAGCACACTATGGAGTGGAAGAGGGTACTATGCAATAACACTTACGAAAACTTCTACATACATTTACACACACATACATTTGTAAATAGTTCACTTCAATAAAGTTACAACACATTGTCTTTAATATTCAAATGTAATAGATCTAATAGTTTAATAATGTTAAAACCACTATATTGACATCTAAGGTTCAGGATATAGGAAATGTATAATGTTTTGTGTCATACTAATCCACTTTTCACCATCAGACATCCGCTACAATCAGCTAAGTGATCGCAGCTTGCGTATGCTAGTTATGGATGATAATGGATTAATACTCAAAATTATATTGTGTTTGGAATGCTAATAGGCTGGTTTGAACCAGTATTTCGGCGGGTTCCTGATGGAAGACACATAGGCAACAGTTGGAGAGTTGCCCCCCACCCTTGGAGAGCATCATGTCAATCGACCTATGACCTGCATTGTACTGGACTGTCCTAAATCCTGAACCAATGGAAAAATGCCATGACATCACCAATAGAAGATCCATTGCATGTGCTAAGAATTTCTTAAGTTAAGATGAAAATCCTTCTTAACTGCACTTCCGAAGAGCTCCAAACACTTAAGAAAAAAGGGTTGGGAATGGGATGAGAATGGGCAGAGATCCGTACGAAGTTAACAAGAGTAGGCGTTATCTGTACTGACTTAAGAGTAGGCATTACCTCCATATGTGTTGGATAGTTAAGAAGAAATGCTGTGAGTTTTATCTTAACTTGTTGCTTAAACTTAAGGAAGCTCAGGGTCATGTTTAAATCTAAAGCAGCTAGAGCAGCAGCTCTGAATAACAACACTAAACTGTTCAAATAGCTTTGTTTGTTTAAAACACTCACAAGTAAATATGCACAACATACATCTCAATACACTTCACATAAAAAAAAAAATTTTTTTAAAAATTTTATTTTATATTTATATCAAACATTAAACATTGTGTACTTTTTTTTAAAAAGCAACCTTTTTTTAATTACAACCATAATTGTAATAATTGCAATGTAAAGTGGTTGATGTGTCTAACAGTTAGTTGATGATATTTGTAAAAAAACCGGCTAATAATACGCTAGTAATAATATGAAAGCATAACAGCTTAATTTGTTCGGAAAGATTGTGTGAATTTAAAACCAAGCATACTCTTACTTAACAGACACATAGGAAATCCACACAAACATTGGGGAGGATATATAAACTCCAAAGAGATAAGTGCATTGGTGAGGATTCAAACTCAGGTCTCCACTGTTGAAGGTGGAATGTCTAACCACTAAGCCAATGTGCAAGTGGAAACAATATGTGCATGAAATAGACTAGAAGGAAAAGCTGAGCATCAAATTCTCTCATAGCAAGATTTTATTAATGTGAATAATAATACTTTGAAATATTATAGCCCTAAATCATTGGTACATGCACAGTTTAAATATTTGGATATTGAAATTTTATTCATGTATAATAATAATAATAACAATAATAATAATTGGACTTAAAATTGATTTGAGTCATTTTTTTGGGGCAGTTAGGTTTTTTCAAGCTTTTTTCTGTAGATATTTCCTATGTCTTTGAAATCAAGTTATTTTGAACAGCTGCTTTTCTGTGTTGTAGCTGCACACAATATTCAACATGCAATTTATCCATATTCCACAAAATGGGTCAGGAATTGAACTCATGAACCAATTGATGCAAAGTGGATTGTCTAGCCACTAAGGCAACGTGCAAGTGGAAACAATATGTGCATGTAATAAACTAGAAGGAAAGCTGAGCATCAACGTCTCTCATAACAAACTGTTTTACTTTAATAATTTTAATTAATGTAACAATCAATCAAGTAAATTATTATTATCAATTTTACAATGAAATATTAGATGTTTAAATCCTTGGTACATGCACAGTTTCAATATTTGGATATGGAAATTCACAATACAACACATGCATTACTGGCAACATGAAGGTTTCTCTTGTTCTTCAACATGAAAAATGTGCCATCTGTAAGTTTGAACTGTAAATAACCGTGGATGCGGATGTAACAGCTAATAATTCACAATCATAAATATGTACGACACTAGCCATAGTAATCGCCAAAACATATACTAGCGTACTCTTCTATAAGTGACAAATTGGAGTAAATGCACAGAAACATGGCGGTATACAAAGTCCACACAGATACAGGCATGATTCTGGATTTTAACTCATGACCTTACTGTTGCTAGCTCATTTGTCTAACCAGTAAGGCATACTTCAGATTGAACCAAACATACACCACAACACAGGACCTAGTGACATCCTAAAGTGTTAATGAGCATAATTAAATGAACAATTGCACACACCTTTTTAGTTACAGACATAAGGGATCATGTTTTGTTTTTTAAAAATTAAAGTAAGAAAGTCTATGTTAATGCATATCACAATAATTCGCAATCAGAAATAAAAGCAAACATTTTTTAATAAGTATACAAGGAAACAACAGATTTGTGTAAATCCAGCATCAGATCTCATCATCTGATACCACAGTGGGCCATACACCTGCATATACTCTCATTACAATTCATTAGAGAAGACTGCTTCATGCACACTTGAACTTGGTTAGGACTCTATAGTGTGTTTTTCTATAGTGGTCTTTTATTTGTATTGAGAGTTATATTTTAGTTTACTCTTTTATAGACACTTTAAATGTTTGTGTTTGTAAGATATTTCATCTTACACAATAACAGGGCATCACTATTTTCATATGTAATTTGCATTTTAATGTGTGTGTTGTTTTTCTTATAAATTTTAACCATTTCTCAATTTATTTATTTTTTTTTGGGGGGGGGGGGGGATTGTTGTGAAGCTTTTCGATTAAAATAGACCTAAATAAAGGCTTTCATTGATGTACTACCAGGCCCCTTAGCTGGGACATGTCTGCCTCACCTGAAAAATATTCAGCAATTAAGCATAGTCTGTTAATCATATCTGACTCACTATTTGAATTTTATTGTCTGCCCAAGTAAAGTGCATAAGCTAAGTGTTGTGTGTTTATCGTGTTTAAGGCACTGATTTGTCAATGTTTTCTAATGGAGATACCTTACATTTTCATTTTGAGGATAAGTGAGAAACAGACACAATTTTAGAAAAGAGCTAAATGTTTGTAATTGATTCCAACAGACCTTATGACCCAGCTGTCAGCTGGAGCACAAAGGAGGTGTGGCAAGGATCATTTCATGGAGGAAGAAAGACATGAAGGAGTTGCCTTTTCAAGCATGTAAGTTTCTATAGTTAACAATGTTATTCCTTTTAGGTTATTGGGGGATGTGTGTTACAGTTAAGACAACAAATTTTACAGCTTTAAAGTACAGGTCTGTGCAAAGTACAGTCAACTAATATTTTGCTTCTAAATGGCCTAAGGTTGATTGCTTTTTCTCTTATATTTAAAACAGATAGAGTAGACAGGCATTATGAGTTCCAGCATGACCTGCCTTGCAACACTTCTAATCAATGGGATAAAACCAACATGTATATGTTTTGTTTTTTTTAACAAATCATTTGAAGTTTAAGTTTGTTTTCAGGTTGTGTTTCATCTGATTACTGAAATTGTGTTTAAAAATAAATATTAATATTTTATTTTGGCAATATTCATTCTCCTGTAACTCTCTACTGCTTTGGACACTGTTTAACACCCTATTTTTCTACGCATCCTTCACTCTATTGTCAATCTAGACACAGTTCTCTCCTGGGTGAATAGCTACCTCTCTAACCGCTACCGTAGTATACCCACCACTGGCACATTCTCCCTTCCACTCTCACTCTATTGAAGTCTCACAAGGCTCCCTTTTTTTTTGCAAAATGTTGTACTTTAATATTGTACATCTCTAGTCTTGGGGTACTAATTTGGTACTTTGGCCTCCAATACCATCATGTACATTGCTTTTTATGACCTATTTCTTTCAGCACTATCCGTTGAAAAGCACTGTCTTTCTGTATTTACCTCATAGATGTAAATAACAACACTATACCGTCTAAATAGCATAAAATTTAATTTGTCTGTAAATTTGTGATGAGAATAGGAGGAGCAGATTAGGCAGATGAGGCAAATTAGGGTGCAAAAAATGTGTTACTTTAAACCTTATCAAAACCATATCACCAAGTTATGTTTAAATTAGACACATATTTTAAACCACAAGTAAATTACTGTATGCTTTTTCTGGTAGTTACCTCACAATGTTACACTTTATTTCTACACTTACATTTACAACTCAGCTTCGACAAAAACTAGCACACTTATAAATCTAGTGCCTGTAATTTTGATAAGGCATGTTTGTGATTCAAACTCATGGCCCCAGTGCTGGGAGGCAGAAGTGCAAACCACTAAGGCAACGTGGTGATGTTCACTTCCAGACATTTCTAATATAAATGTGGCAGATGAATTACATTGCAAATATTTGTCCAGGCGATTTTTGGAGACAACGCTCGTAGTTGCCCTATGCTGATTAAATCATATTACAAGTCTTTACCAAAATACCTCCTGTAATATGTCTCCATAATTTGTCACTATTTAGAATCTATAATTATTTTGGCTGAAAAATATAATATTAATGTAGTAATTATTATATTTTAAAATGTCACCTAAGCCAAATCCAAGATTTGTCACAGGCCATCTGAAAGTGTTGTGTATCTCTAATTTTTGAGTTTTTGGTTTAAAGACACTCAATTATCTCTGTTGCTAAATGCATGTTTCACAATGTCAGCTCACATTATTATATGACTACATGTAAGTACTGTAAAACAGGGAGAACATTTTTAAAGAAACAAATGTGTTATACTTATTCCAACAGGCCGTCAGAGATGTGGCACCCCAGACGCCAGGGTTGTGGAGGAGGTACTGGAGGAGGAAGAGCAGTCGGAAGAGGAGGTGCCGAAGGAAGTGCAGGAGGCGCTGGAAGAGGTGGCTGAAGCACCAAAGAAGGTGGAAGAGGAGGTGGCCCTGGTGGAGGAGTAGGTGTTGGTGGTGGCAATAGGTGAATGTAAGTTTTGAAATTAAATCCCTTCCCTAATTGTATTCCTTTAGAGCAGTGGTCAGGGAACAGGGGTAAGTTACCCCAAATGCGGTAAAAATGAAATTCCTGGGGCTAATGCTGCCGATTCACATGCTCTCAGTTGGATTGTGGACTCCTTTAAATGTTATCATCATCATCAACATTTATTTATATAGCGCCAACATATTCCGTAGCGCTTTACAATTTGGGGGCAAACATAGTATACTAATAAAAAAACTGTGTAAAACAGACAAAGAGGTGAGAAGGCCCTGCTCGCAAGCTTACAATCTATGGGACAATGGGAGTTTGACACATGAGGGTAAGGCTAAGTCTACATTTTGCATTTCGGCCCAGCCAGGCTGCAAATGTAAAAGTGAATCATAAGCTAAAAGATCCTGTCACACAACAATGTTGGTCAGGGGGTAGTTGTCTTGTGTGAAATTGTGTAACTGATGGTAATAAGGTAGGGTAGTGAGGTTAAGAGGATGGTTGAGGAATATTATAAGCTTGTCTGAAGAGGTGGGTTTTCAGAGCATGTTGGAAAGTTTGTAGACCAGAGGAGAGTCTTATTGTGTTAAATTGCTGTTGTACCAGAAGAGCCTCAAGGGTTGGCAGAGGCACTTCTTGAGCTTCGATGCACGTATTGCATTTGAACACAAAGCAGATCTGTCATATTTTTGGATGTCAACAGCTGCAAAGGCATTCAAAATGAGGAGGCAGTCAAAAAGTTGCTGCCTTTTGCAACAACCTACCTTTGCTAACAAGGATTTTCCACTCTAACGAACATAAGAACAAAGCAGAGAAATCTATTGGACACTGAAGACTATATCCAAATTGCTCTGACATCAAAATGCCCCAATATTGATGCTCTCGGATCAAAAATGAAGCAACATCATTTCTCCAAAACCTGAAGTTTTGAAGTTGAAGCTTTCAAAGAAATTTTGAATAGATTCAATAACATTTTGAATTCCAATAATTAATATATGATTTCCTTCCTTTCAAATCAAGGGGGTAACGTCGGTGTATCTAAATATATTTGGGGATAAAAGGTAAAAAAGTTCCCTGACCCCTGCTTTAGAGGAACATTGTACTTGAGCAAAAATAATGTTTACCCACATGCCTTTTTCCCAATAGCTAGTTATCCATTCCACTGTTTTCAACCATGATAGCGATTATAAAATTTTTTGGGGCTTCAAGTAAAACACATTCCCCCGGCCACCACACAAATGTGTATATATAAATGTTCATGTACTTCCAAACTATGTAGGAGCCTAAAGAATGCATTGCTCTTCTTAAGCATGCAATCAATTCAATTTGGGTGGGGGGGTGTTAAACAATGTAAATGTTTTACATTTGTAATTGGTTTTTATTTTTTTCTACTCTCTTTAGATTTTCATTAAAAATGTCTGATGCTGTCCCAAGCACTCAGGGGGCCAAAACCAGGCACCAAATTCATTTTTCTGGGAGTGAATTAGAGATTTTGGTTGAAATGAGGATCGACAAATTCCATACATACAACACACGTATGTCGACCATTGAAAAATGCCGGCACTGGGAAGGTATAAGGCAACAAGCGAATGCCATTGCTCCTTTTTTGTGGACCATCAATGAGGTAAAGAAATGGTAAAAATAATAGGCTGAACCAATCCAGAAATAATTTGGGTTTACTGTAAACATAGTAAAAGAGTGACAAACGTTAGCTTGACAGTTGACACATATTTGTCCAGTGTAAGTAATTTGTATTTGAAAGCCAAATTTGTACCTAGATAATGTGCATTGTAGTGTCAAAGAGTAGTTGTCCAAATGTACATGTTACTTTCAGACAATTATCCACCCAGGACAATGAACACACATTTTGTGTGTGTGTGTCTGTCTGTTTTTGGTGTAAAAATTTAAAAATACCAATGTTATGTTCCATGGTGTAGTTGTAAACAGAATTTAAATTAATATAGTTTTCTCTTGTGTACAGCTGGGCTGACTATAAACAAAATTTAAAAAAGAATCTAATAGAGGCAAGGAGGCACGCTCAAGGAACACGTGGTGGCCCAGCACAGGACATCATCTTAACCGCACTGGAGGAGCCTGCAAGTATCACTATTTCAGAGGAGTCTCTTGTTGGGGTGGGCATAATTGATACCGGCAGCGACCCACCCCTAACATGGCTGCTATCCATTTTAGGTACATTTGGACTATATTCTATTGGTGTCTGTTTTGTTTACTAACATGTGGTATCTCTATCAGTATGCGCATCATAATGACTCTAATTTCTTGACTGATGATCAAATGTGTTAATAGTTTGTAACAATCTGACCCTAAACTTAAGATCACAATAATCTTAATGGATGCATTCATTTTTATTTTATTTTTTAAAGTTTTTTTTTTGAATTGACACCTAAACAAATTTTCTTTTTTCTTTTTTACAGATCAGGGGAGGTGCACCAAAGTCTGGCTGCAAACCCAGATGGAGAGCAAGTGAAGGCACCTGCCTGTGACGTGGAGCCCCCTTGGAGGGAGTATCCACAACTCTTGATGCAGCAGACACTATCGCACATAAGCCAACACTTTGAATCTGTCACTGAGTCCATTGACTTTAAAGTTCGTAAAATATTCAGTACCCTCACCCATCTTGAGCAAAAATTTGATGAGCACATGACCACTTTAAATGCACACCAGACAAATATGTGCAACCTCTTGTACCAAATCGTCATTAATCAGCAAAGTTCACAACGTCCTTCAATAAATGTCACTCCTTCACCTGCTCCAAACCCTCAATTCATTAATCCAAATTATTCACCACTTTGTATTTCTCTGCCTTCTTTCCCTTCTCATCCTCCCGGCCCTTCACATCTCTCGGCACCCCCTGCCTACCCCCCTGCCAGCCCCCTGTCCCTTCATCATGCCGTCTGTCACACCCTGCTGACCAAGAGAGTTCTGATGCTTCCTCTGAGCCATCAACATCACGGGTGACAAGAAGGCAAAGCCACGTGTCAGCCTCAAAGAAGGGAAAAAGGAAAGAAATGAATTTATGTGTTTGTTTTGTTATATTTTAAAATTTTTTCCAAAAATGGGCATTGTCTAATGATAAAATAATTTGACATTTGTTTGAAGAAGTTTGTTTGTTTTTTTCCCCAAAAAATAGGCAGACATGGGAAAAGGAAAAGGGAAAATTGTTGTTTGTGAGTCCAATGTAAAATTAGTACACCGACTCCACATAACTTAAAACACTAATAGGCAAACCACAACATTACTGTTTACTATACAAATGGGCCAGCAATGTGTTTCCAAACTTGTATTCAAATGATGATTGTTGACAAGTTGTTGGTGATTGTAAACAAACACATACACAAGCAGCCCCCTCCCCCCGCCATAAATAAAAATCCCTTCAAAAACCAAGGTACATTCAAAATACTATAAATACAAACAAACATAGATATTGGCAACTACAACATCACCAAATAGGAAAGGAGATTATAACCTTATAAAAGATATGATATAGCATCAGTACAAAAAAGCAAAAAGTACCCAAACATTATCCATACAAGTAGTATGTAATTGCAAATCGTGCTAGTCACTTCTCATATATCAGTAACGGCCCTCACCCCTCTTCTGAGGACCTGATAAATGAAAGTAAAGTGGACAGATTTCATTCCTATAGCTACTTAATCAGCATAGTTTACGGCACAGAGTACTCGCCAAAATCCAAATCCAGCCACGAAGCATCTAAAAAGTAAATATAGTATTTCAAATAAAATGTAAAATAATCTAAGGAGAGGGCAAAAGCGAAATATAAGGACTATTGATATTACTGAGTTTTTTGGTTTTTTTTTGGCCTGTAAAAGATATTCATTAAAGACATTACAATGATTCAGGCCACCAATGCTATAGTGTGCTTACTCATGGGTTTAGTGTGGGAAACCCATTAGCAGAGTGTAGCTCTAAATGTGACGCTTCTCACCAGCACATACATGACTCATGTAAAGTGACAAATTACAGTTAAATTGCTTGATGTATAAACAGTTAATCTTCTATTCTTGAACAGCTATGTTATCTCTCTTAAGACATATCAAATAGTACTCACTGCAATAATGCCTTTAAAGTGTCCAACAATGTGTCTGCCTGTAATAAAGTGAAAAAGAGCAGGACTGAAGGAAGAGCAGAGCTGCTTCTAAATACCCATTGAATTGCGAATGCAGGTGTACATGTCTCATCCTAAGCGCAGTATACACGTCTGGTGGAGGTTGTAGGGACCCTTTTTAGGGGGTTTACCTTGGACGTCTGCCCTTCTTCTTGGTGTTTTGGTTGTTGCTGCCGTTACGGGTTTCATGGTTGTCCCGATTTCCGTGGATGGAGTCTTTTGTTTTGTTGGTTCTGCCGTGGCGCAACTTGGTGGTCCTGGGGTGGAGAAAAGAAGGTGTAGGAGGGGAAGAGAGGTAGGAGGTGGGTGGAAAAACAGGGTAGAGAATAAATGCGGTACAGACAATATACTGGCGTGCTAGGTATTGCAGCCTGATGTTTATAGCTTTTGCGGATATTAAATGTTACAGCTCTTGCAATAATGTCTATAGCTCTATTGCGGCATATATTGGCTGTGATGTATAGGGGTTATTAGGTTTTTAGCTCCCTGTTTTCTCTCTTAGAGAGAGAGAGGTATGGTGTTTATAGCAGAGTTTATAGCTCTTGGAAATATAGCTCTTAGTAGTAGTTCTTGTTGTTGGTGGGAGCTAATGTTTGTAGCTATGGTCTGACTGTGGGTATGAGAAGTTTATAGCTCTGGGGGTAAATGTATCATACCCCGTTTTTTTCAACTCGCCGGAAATCGGCGAGTTGACAGCTAAAATTTAAAGCGGCACAGCCTTGTAAAGGGAAACTTGCCTTTACAAGGCAGCGCTGCTTTAAACTTTAGCTGTCAACTCGCCGATTTCCGGCGAGTTGAAAAAACTGGGGAATGATACATTTACCCCTTGGTGTTTTTGTGGTGTGTTTATGTGAGGGGAGGGTAGTGGGTTGTGGGTGTATTATGTGTGTATGTTCTATAGATATAGAACAGGTGGGTCTGACACGTGAGTGTGTTCCGTTAGGAAGTGTACGTTAAGGGGTTGCTCTTAATGATGAATGCTCTCATAAGAGCAGTTAGTTTTGTGAGGACTTTTTTTCTTTTCTGTTTTTTCTGCGGTGTTTCCTTCTCAGGTCTTAGGGCGAGATTGTAGCTGGGCCGAGCGGTTTCCTCAACACGGCATTTGGAACGCACTATGCATTCCTAATGCCGAACTTCCGGGTAGCGGGTGAAGCGCACAGACGCCTGTGCGTTCCATTTCTAAGTGCTCTCACCGCTGGCTGTTTATTCGGTTGTCCTCTCATTTGGTCTGTGGTGCGGGTGGTGGATGTTGGCTTTGGAGGTTTGATGATGGTGTGGAGATTCTCGTAGGTCCTGTGTGGTATTTGCTGAGTCTTTAATCCAACGTGTTTCATCCGGAGACTTCCTTAGGGATATGTCTGCAGTATTCTGAGCTGTTATTTATGGTCCTGGGATTGGTGAGTTGTCCAATCGAGTTGGGATGGGAGGGGATAGGGGAGGGAAAATGGGATGGGCAATGGGAATGTTATGGGACGGTGGGGGTGTGTTGGCATGGTGTTGTATTTTATTTATATTATGGATTATGGGGACATTGCGATAATGGCAGTGGGCGTTATTTGTGAGAAATGCCTAAAATCTCGAGTAGAGAGGAGCTGGTATGTGTGGGTGTAGGTGTGATTAAGGTTTTGTTTTTTGGTCTGATTATGGAATGTGGTTATCTAATAAAATACATAAAGGCATTAAACAGCAGTATACATGTCTCAACGCCCAATATCCACACTCCCCTTTGCTAGGATACTATGGTTGAATGACAGCCAGACATTTTACACACAGGTGTATAAAAGATCCGCGAGTGACGTGAGCTCGCCTTCACCTGCTCTGCGAACCAATCACAAAGCAAAGTATTGGATTGTGTTTGATGTGGAGAAATTATGCGGTTGACGACTTTCGCCAGATGGGTGCTAAGAGTACTGACCGAGGGCATAGATAGCATGTCCTCTGGTCGGTACGTCAGTAATGAGCTTAAGTTGCGGGCGTACCAGGCATATCAGAGAGTGTGCCGCCACATTTGGTGGAGGTTTAACCCCCAGCGATCGGTTGACCAGCTGCAACGTCACTGGAGCGACCTACGTCGGCGCCAGCCCCAGCTTTTAGCAGAGCTCAGGGAGGAGATTGTAAGATGTGAGTTCGCTAATAATCATATAAATGTAATGCAAACACTTTCTTTATTCATAAGAATAGTTTCAAACTTTAGTGTCAAAAAGTTTGCCAAGAATGTGCCCTACCCCAAAGATAAATCTGTTTCCAGATTAGAAATGTTATCTTTCTCCAATGCCACATACTTAGGCCCCAGTATCATAATTTTATAGTGTTACATTTACTTTCCTTAGTGATTGAGGCCCAAACTCCTGGCCAATAAGCCATGTTTGAGATTCAAGCTCATGACCCCAGTGCTGGGAGCAGAAGTGCTACCCACTAAGGCAACGTGCCGACATTACCTTACAGACATTTTTAATATGAAAGTGGCAGATGTGCTATATTGCAAAAAGAGTTGAACGCCATCTTAGTAAACAATGCTCACGCTCACAGTTGGCCTAAGATTACTTTCACATATTAGCAGGCCAAATACAAATAACTCCTGTATTAGATGTCCCTAATCAGTCAGTAATTATCTGGTTGATTTAATTATGATGGTCCCCCCAAAAAAAGGACTATTGAAAAATTACAGATTTAAACTGAGATTTTCCACATCCCTTAGCCTAAAGTAAACATTGTAACAAGCCATGTGAAAGTGGTGTGTGTCTGTCCATGTTTATATCCTTTGGGTAAAGATTATCTTAATCTGTGGGGCAAAATAAATGTTTCACAATGTCTGATGACATTATTATCGGACTACATCTATATAATTGCTAACCAGGTTGATCTTTGAACAATACACTTACATGTTATATTTATTCTAACAGACCATAGACGCGGAGAAAGACGCGCGGCGAAGGAGGAGGAGGTAGAGGTGGAGGCAGAGGATGATCATCATCATCACCATTTATTTATATAGTGCCACTAATTCCGCAGCGCTGTACAGAGAAATCACTCACATCAGTCCCTGCCCCATTGGGGCTTACAGTCTAAATTCCCTAACACACAAACACACCCACAGACAGACACAGAGACACACACAGACTAGGGTGTCACGGGCACTAGGAGTCTGTACCCAGGGATCACCAGGTGGTAGGCTTACCAGAGCAATATAGATGGTAATAGGGTACTCTGGTAGCTGGGTGATCACGGACCAGGAAACAGCAGATGATGAGATGCTCAGGAAAGTCTATGACTAGCAGCACTGGTAATATGGAGGTAATAGTACACGAGGAACTGTAGGACAAGGACACGTGAAGGTAGTCAGTGGTCTGCGGTAGCAAGTTGTACCACTGCTATAGTGAGGAGGAATGTCCAACAGAAACGAGGAGGTGATGAGAGTCAGCGGTCTGCAAATAGCAAGTGGTACCGCTGTCTGAGTGAAGGAGTGGAATCCAAGTGGAGGTATCCGGGGAGTCAGTGGTCTGCGATAGCAAGTTGTACCACTGCTATGTGAGAGGATACTGGAACAGGTGATACTGGAAACAGGGATCAGTGGTCTGCTACCAGCAAGTTGTACCACTGAATATATATGTGAGGAGGTGCACGGGGAGAGGCTGCAACACAGGATATACACAGGCACCTTATATACGATCCACAGTAACATGCACAATATATATATATAAATGACTGAACAGGTCTGCAAATATAGAAAGTCTCTTGAAGTAGTCCAGCACAAGTTAACACAGTCAATGATGATAATAGACTCAGCGGATAGCAGACTCCAGAGGAGAACCAACACAGTCCAGCAAGATATGCAATACACCAGCACAGTCAATGAGAAGTATGCATACCGTGGTTCAGAAGCAGGCAGTCAGATAGGAGTGCAGCGATACCTGAGCGGCAGGAGGCCGGCTGGATGAGAAGTCCCAGGATACCTGAGGCCGCGGTCAGTAGGTGCAGCGCACAGATAAGTAGACCAACAGGGACACGAATCCACAGGGATCAGTAACACGTGGAACTGGACTCAAGCAGGACCCAGGAGCGTGGAGATGATCCAGCAGAGGAGTAGTAGATAAGATATAAATCCAATGCTGACAGGAGGGTAGACCTGCGGGACACGTGAAGGCGTGGAGAGAGGATCAGCAGAAGATGGGTGATAGCGCGGTCAGCAGCAGCAGGACTCTGCGGTACCCGGGAGTAACCAGTAGCAACCAATAGTTGTCAGTAGCGATGGAACACGGGAGAGCAGAGTAGACCAGGAGCTGTTGATCACGGGGAGGAGCAAATAGCAATGAGAGCAGCAGACTCGAGGGAACACAGGAGAGCTGAGAAGAGACTGCAGTGCACAGGAGCAGCGGATAGGAATCAGCTAACTTGTCACGATGATGAACACAGGCGAGTTGTAGGCTGGAGGCTGTAGTGCACGGAAGCAGCGGATAGACATCAGCTAACAATCCCGATGATGAACACAGGCGAGTTGTAGGCTGGAGGCTGTAGTGCACGGAAGCAGCGGATAGACATCAGCTAACAGTCACGATAATGAACACAGGCGAGTTGCAGGCTGGAGGCTTGTAGTGCACGGAGGCAGCGGATAGGAATCAGCTCACGGACTAGATGAGGAACAGGTGAGTGGTTGTAAAGTAACGGTTGGAGTGCACAGAGGCAGCGGGTAGGAACCAGCAAACAGTCACAGTGAAATATAATAGCGTGATGTGGATTAGAGGACTGTAGTGCACGGAGGCAGCGGATAGGAATCAGCAAACAGTCACAATGATAAGTAATAGCGTTGAAGTGGTTTGGAAGACTGTAGTGCACGGAGGCAGCGGATAGGAATCAGCTCACAGTCACGATGATACAGATGATGGTAGAAGTGGTATGGAAACCACAGAGGTAGAAGTGGTTAGGAAACCACAGAGGTAGAAGTGGTTTGGAAACCACAGGAATCAGCAGCGCTGAATACACGAGGAATACAGGAACACCTTCAGAGACTCATAGGGAATGAGACTCCAAGATCAGGCAACGTGGTGTTGACCACAGGTGCTTAATATAGGGAGGTTGCCTGATCTGCCAATTAAGTTAAAGGGACATACACTGAAGTATAGGAAAGGGCTGCGCATGCGCAGACCCTCAGGATAGAGGACGACCACGGTTCCTAAATGTCCGGGAAGAGGCACTCACGGTCCGGTGAGTGACATAGGGTCAGTTTGATAGCAGACAATTAACCTACCAGTATGTTTTTTGGAGTGTGGGAGGAAACCGGAGCACCTGGAGGAAACCCACGCAAACACAGGGCGAACATACAAACTCCTCACAGCTAAGGCCATGGTCGGGTATTGAACTCATGACCCCAGTGCTGTAAGGCAGAAGTGCAAACCACTACGCCACTTTGCTGCCCATAGAGGATGAGGAGGGAACGGAGACGGTGGAGGCGGTGGTGGAGGCAGAGGATGAGAATGTCACGGAGGCGGTGGAGGAAGACGAGGTGGCAGAGGTCAGGCAAGAGGCATAGGTCTTGGTAGATGGTAAGTATTGACATTAAAGCCTTTACATAATTTTCTCACATTTAGTCGTCCATTGTACTGGTAATAAATCCCTGTTTTCACTCATGGTCAATTAAAGTCAACATACTTATAAATGCCACAGGTTTCCATCATGATCGGCCTACTAAGTCTTTTTGGAAAAAACACCCAGGGAAGGGGGTTCCCTGGCCACAACAGAAATGTGTAGATATATAAATCTGAAACCAAAAAGACTAAGGCCTCTTGCTCCAAATGTATATTGCATCCCATTAGACATTGCTGTAATTTGAAAGGTAACAGTACACGCCTCTGCTAACCTGCTAACTCCCATGTGTTTCCAACCTTAGGTAGGCATGTATTAATTTTTTCTTAAATGTCCTATTTTCAGCTCCCGAAAACACCTCCATCAGGCCGCGGCAGACGCTTTTAGTGGGGGAGATATGTGGCCGCATCAGGCGGTATTCTATCAAGATTGCCAAAAAAATCAAGTAGGACCTAAAATGATTAGATGACCTGTATGGTTGATTTTTTTTTTTGTTTCTAAAAACTATATATGTTTTTTTTTTAAAAAGTTGATATTAATATATTCTATTCAAACACAATCATTGGCATGGGTGTCATTATTAATTTATTACAATTGCAAAACGTGGGTATTAGGACAATAAAGAATGGAGATTTCAATAATAACATACTTAAGTTATTACTTAAGGTAGATTGTTTCGTTACTACTACCTCATGATTTACACATTTATATAACCCCACTAATTCTGCCTCACTGTACAGATAAGGCAATTGGTCCCATACATATAAGGCAGGAAACAAAGTCATAATACCAGCACTGGATGGCAGAGGTGCCACACACTAAGCCACCATACAGACCCAGTGTTGGCTGCAGTGTGTTTCTGGACAAGCAGTAGATGAAAAAACACGGTTGGCAGATGCTAATGCTAATTGCATTTTACAACACATCCCCCCCTCCAAAAGGTAGGCCATTTGTAGTAATATCATACACATAAGGTGCCCTGGGGCGTGAAACATTATGGAAGGTATATGGCAAATGGCAAACCAAATTAACACCTTCCCAAAACCATCTTGCATTGAAGGGGGAGGTTAATGTGAAATATATGAGGTCTGATTAAAATTAAAAAAAGAGCATAGCGTACATCAACTTAGAATGTGTAAGCGCCTGCGGGAAACAGGACAGACGCACACAGAAGAACTTACTTTACAAACGATGGTCACCTCCTGTCCGCTTCTGATGCCCCAGCCGCTGTCCTATCCCAGCAAATCAGCAAACGCAAACCGGGGCACTCCCACTTCCGGTCTCTGCTTTCCTGCTCCTCCCCGACACCTGCGGATGACAAGTAACACACGGCCTCCCTTTGCTCTATCAGTGAGGCTAAGATGTACACCCACACCCACAACACTAAACTTACTACAACAGGCGACCCGACCCTAACAACTCTCTAATGGCCGGCAATGCAACTAGAACAAACAACTATAAGACTAACTGGGTGTCGTGTACTAACGGGACCTACTCACTGTACTCTACGGGGGAACACCAGCCGGTGTTCACGGTCTATACCGGAGGGCGGTTTCTAACCCCCTCACCCAGGTCGTACCAGGAAGACTGTCTTCTTGCTATGGGGTAACCCACGGAATCCCAAGGACGGGCTGCACAAGGCCCGAAAGAGGCTCACTGGAACAGCACACCAACCTGAGCGCAGACTGCCGCACGGAACAGGCGATCGTCACCGCGATGAAGCGCCCGACTGCCCCCACCCAAGTCGGAACACGTGTCCCACCCCTGGAACCGCCAGAGACGGAACCAAGGACTGGGACACCCATCCAGAACCACGGACCGCCCCTGGAACTCAATTGAGCTGTTCCGCACTGCCACTGAGATACTCACTCACCCCCTCTGGAAACCAGCATAACCCCAGGGACCTACGGGACGGGAAAACTACGTGTGTTCTTCCCTGGCTATGTGTACAAGCTGATAACTACACTTTTCCCCCACAGTACAGGTTAGTACAGGAAAACAGCAGGAAACAAGAGCCTACCTTTAATGGGGGCCTGACTGCTTGCACCTGGAAACAAATATGCAGCACACCAAAAATATGATATGCAAAGCAATACTTGCCGCACAGACAGAATAAAACAATGATACAGTATATGGCAAGCTAATACACGAGTACACAGCTGCTAGCTAACCAGCCGGTTACTACAGCACCACAGGAGCCTTCTGCTCTACTGTTACCTTACTCCTCTTACTCCTCTTAGTGTACTCACCTCACTCACACAGGAAAGCGCCTACTCTACTCAGGGCTCTCACACCACTGACTACACCAGGGCCTTATGCCCTACACCTAACTAGGCCTTGTGGCCTCTCCTAACTATTGCCTCTATGCCACTAACTACAAGGGCCTTGTGCCCTTGGTATACTATGGGCTACCAGCCCCTAACTAATTAACTAGGGCCTTGTGCCCTTGTAACACTATTGGGCTATCAGCCCACTACCTAATAGGGCCTATTGCCCAGCTAAATGGGCCTTGTGCCCCTACCTTTTGCCACGGGCCTAGCGCTCGACTATGCCCACAGGCCTTGTGCCCGAATTAACGCTGAGTATACTTACCTGCTCTGCGCAGGATACTCAACTTGCCCCGCAGCCTACTCTCTTCAGGTCTTCTAGTCCCTCCAGCCGGCGGTGCCTCTTCTCCACTTCGGCGCGGGTCTTCCTGAAGCTCTAAGGGTGGGGGTGCTCTCAGCCCTTACAAGGGCTCCCCACCGGCGTTTCCGACGTGGCCATCTTCTTTCCTTCTTGGCGGGTGCACCCTTAGCCCTGACAAGGGCTCCCCACCGACGTCTCTGGCGGTGAGTGACAGTGGCAGGGTAGCTCCTTGCCCTGACAAGGGCACCCTGCCACTTCCGGCGTCTTCTGTTTCTTGATCCGCCGCTCCGGACGTCCCACGACGTCCTCACTCTACTCCGCCGACGAACTTCTGGCAAGATGGCGCCGGCCGGCGGTTTATATACTCGCCGGCGTGGAGTCATCACTGGGCGCTGCCGCGAGCGCTGATTGGCTCGCTGCGACGCCAATCTTTCAAACGGCCGGAGGTGAGCCGCGATTGGCTCACCTATCCGGCCGCTGATTGGCCAGCGGAGAAAGGTGACCCCTGATTGGCTCATCCTTCCTCCGCTGCCCAGACCTGCGGAAAAGGAGATAGCTGGAACGCTGTATCGGTGAGTAGCCACTCTTCTTCTCTTTCTTCGCCCCCTCTTGATGGGCACCACAGCCAGAGCCATCTTCCGCCTCTCCAGGGGCACAACGGCAGCCTCCGGATCCATCTTCACCCTCTTCACGGGCACAGGATCCGGAGACATGGGGCACATCACTACAAATGTCAGAGCAAACCAACACAAATATGAAAGAGAACATACAAAGTCCACATATATAAGGGAATGGTTGGGAATTGAACTAATGAACCCAGTACTATAATGCAGTACTGCGAGCAACTAAACCACCGTGCTGCTCGACTGTGATCTCCAGTGATGTGTTTTAAAGCTGAGTACATAACATAACACATACAAGCCGTAGATGGCGATAAAAGAAGGATTCAAGACAATGTTGCATTTTAGTACAAGAAAGAGCCCTAAAAAACAAGCCACCCCCTCTGAGTCTTAGTCCATTTATAGTAATAGATGTCAGTATGCACATAATAATGTGAATGTGACCTGTGGGGTATCTTCCTTTTTGAAAGTAAAATAATGTAATAAATTCCAAATGCACCTTGCCCTAAGAAAGTGGCATTTGAGGGGGGAGATGTATCTATAATAGGAGGACAGGTTTATCATTGTGGTGGAGCATGTAGTAGATCATGTTTGAACGACAGAGTAAAAATCAAGCTAACAAGTGTTTGTGTGTCACATAAAAACAAACTATACCTGTTGTGTTCCATTCATTAATGATTCAGGCCCACAAGCTGCCCACAGATGCAAAGGCCATGTTTGGTATTCAAAATAATGACGCCACTGTTGTGAGAGAGAAGTGTTAACCACTAAGGTACCTGTGCAAATTGTAAGTGGCATATATTTTTGGGTAATAAGGAAGAGTACTATTATCTAGCTCTTACATCTGTTGCACACATGCTGTATCGCTGTGCATCTCACTCTAGTCTCTAGAATTTTTTTTATTTCCAAATGAATGTTGCCTTAGTGGTTAGCCAATTCATGAATCACTCACGCCCTTTCTCTTTGTGGAGTTTGTATGTACTCTCCTATGTATTGATTATGGAAGAATACGCTATTTATTTTATAACTGCCAGGATACAATTTTTTAGCATACATTATATTTTACCATTAATATGCATATTTATTTATGATAGTGAATTAGATGCATTTGCATCCACATACGCTCAGTTCAAGTCAAACACAAACAAACACATTACACAATCTTTCATGTAGGTGAATAAGAAGGTGTGTTGAAAAATACACTGTTCATTAAACACACTTCAAAGTCATTTGTTCCAGGTTCTCTGAATATGCAAGTGTTAAAACGAATAATTAGGTTACAACTGGGATGTATAATACACTCCGATTGCAAATAAACCCTTCGCACCTCCCACAATTGCCGTTACGTAACACAATTTCTTATCTTTCAGCACAGTACAGGCAAAGTTTCTCTCTGATTTGCCGCTCCCGCTCTGCTGGTGAAAGACGTGCTCTGCCCAGCTGCATCAGTTCCTCCAGATGAGGGGATGAGGTCGGACCCGTGAAATAGAGTGAAATTTGGAGTGCTCCCTTTCTAGAGCTCTCTCACTAAACCAAAGGTCCACTCAATTGCAAATGGCAATCAAGTCATCCAGAATTGGTAGTAACTCTTGAGCTGCTAATGTTGTCAGACAGACACTGCCAGAAGACCGCAACAGAGGCTTATTATTCCACGACACCTCAGAGTAAAGGGTTCGAAATTGAATCACATATTGACCCACAGACTGATGCCGCTGTTGGAGGCACAGAATTGCTGAAACGGCTAACATAAATCTTCCTGGCTCATCTAATATTGTATGGAAGTTAGACTGGAATCTCTATCAATATCAGACAGATTGGGTAGATTTTTCCCAGAGGGTTGATGCCAGAACTTGCACTGATAGCAGCAAATTAATGTAAGCTGTCTTGGTTCATGCAGTAGGGAAATAGTTCAAAGTGTATACTACACTGATTGAGAAACCAAAGACAGTCTTAGGATATCTGTCATATTTAGCTGATGTGGGAAGAACGAGTCTGGACGGAGGAAACGGTGAAGCAGGCCTAACTGGCATGGGAGGAATATGAGGTGGTGGTTAATTTAAGGACGCAATGTATTCATACGCCTGGACAAATCCTGCAAAAATCTCAAAACTTGTCCCTGACTAGTTTCTTTCTCAATGTGTTCAGTTAGGATCTGGACTGTGTCCACCATTGGGGTATGTTCCCCTACCGGATCTACTTGGCCAGAACAAACTGTCACGGTTGTCTGTTTTTGCTTATCAGTATTGTAACCCTTGATACTGTTTGTTTATAAATGGTAATACAGTGCTCAACAATATCACAGGCGACCAGGAGAGTCCCAGATGGCCATGAGATAACACTATTGGACGTGGTAAGTTTTACTTAGATCCCAATGTATGGCAAGTATTTGAGAGTAATGTGGTGAGCGGCCATCATCGCAACCCCACTCTTCTTCTGCCTGGCATCGCATGCATGGAAGGTTGTAGGGAATTTTTGAGAACGAATTTCAGGGTGGAGGCGTTTGACAAAGTGTGCCTCCTGTAGAAACACTAAGTTTCCTTTTAGTGTATGAAGGGAGGAAAAATGCTTGAAACTTTTCTGAGAGACATTTAGACCTTTAGTAATATGGGAGACTATACAGAAAGTCATGAAATTGTGAGTCTAGTAAACATTAAGACAACCGAGGTGGTAGAGAGAATGGGCAGAGAGGGCATCACAGGCATATGGAGGGGGTGACAACTTTAATGAGGGTGGAAGGGGACAGGGTGGAGGGAAAAGAGCGGCCAGGCGAGGCATATGACACCTGCTAACAGTGCTGGTTATATGGCGTAAGAGGTGCCAAAGGCATTACTGGAACCAGTGTGGAGACAAAGGCTCCAGAGTGGTATATAGTGGAGGTGTAGCAGACGAATAGATGTGCAACTAACAAAAGGGGGGGGTTATTGAAGTCTCTGTAGTGGGCTGTATGGGGAAATGGAAATACGGAATGGGGGAGGCGAGGACAGGGAAGCAAAGAACTAATGTTCTCAAAACAGTGTAACAATGGTAAGGAAGACAAACCTGTCATAATTACTAACAAAAGTTAAACAACTCAGAGCAAAGATCTAAAATGAAGAATGACACAATGCACAAAACAGACACCGAAGTTAGGCAACAATAAGCAAGCAGAACGGTAGAAAGCAAATCAAATAGGAAACTTTATAAAGTAGTTTCAGTCGAGGCAGAGCAACAAATCAATATAGACCGGGGCCCAGCCGTAGGCACAGCTTTGTGTAAGTAAGGTAATTCAAGACATCAATCCGTGAGTCTGAATACACCTTGCGTACAGCTCCAAGCAATGGGCTGAAACATTGATAGACCTGATCAGAAGCACCTTATCAGATCAAGTAAGGTACAAACCCCACTACAAGGGCACCAGAACAGTCATCATTAAATGTCAGTAAAGGTCGTACCGCTGGGGACACAATTACAATATGGAAACAAAAGGGTAGAGGGGCCAGAGGAGAAAAGATAAGTTGGTATATCTGTCACAACTTGAGTATTTGCTTACTGGTTTTGGCACTACTCACCAAAGAGGCGCGGAGTCTAACGTGTTCCAGGTATTCACCAGGAACCCCCGCAAGGAGTATGGTCTTAGCTGCGGGAAACACGCAGGTCGCGGTCCTCAGAGGGAGCAACCAGTGAAGCGGGGAGCTGAAAGTGGTGTCAGGCAGGCCGGGTCAGAAACGAGAGAATCAGGATATGCCACAGGGAAAATCCAAAGCCGTAGTTAGGAGTAGCCGGGGGCGGGGTCAGAAGCGCAGGAGAGGATAGTCAACAAGCCGGGTTCAGTTCACAGGAATATCAGAAGTAGAATGGTCAGCGAGCCGGGTTCGGTACACAGGAATATCAGAAGTAGAATGGTCAGCGAGCCGGGTTATTCACAGAGAAGAAGGAGGACACAGGAATGCTGGAGCTAGGTGGGACCTATTACTCTGGCACTCTCCTAGTGCCAGAGTGATCCTAAAATAGTGCTGCCTTCAATTAGCGGCGGTGGTGACGCTGAACACCACCGCCGGATTTACTGGAGAGCGTTCCGTTGCCTAGCAATGGAACGTGACCGCCGACCCGGAAGTGTGCTCGGTTACTTAGCAACCGAGCGCTCAGCGGCAGTAGCAAGCGTCCGTCCCTGTGCGACGGACACAGCACGGGGACGGCGCCTGACAGTACCCCCTCCTCTACTTTGTTGGATAGATCTTTGGTCCAAGAACTGTTTCAATAGCCGTGGGGCGTGAAGATCCTCTTTAGCCACCCATGATCTCTCTTCTGGACCGAAGCCCTTCCAATGGACTAAGAATTGATGTCGTCCGTGGAGGACATGGGAGTCCAGGATGCGGCTTACTTCAAATTCCTCACCATTGGTAGTCCGTACAGGAGCTGGATGATGAGGCAAGCGATGAAACTTATTGAGTATACGTGGTTTCAGAAGAGAGATGTGAAACACATTATGGATTTTCAGGGAGGAAGGTAACCGAAGTCTGTAGGTAACCGGGTTGATAACATGTGTTATAGGGAAAGGTCCAATATAACGAGGAGCCAATTTCTGAGAAGGAACTCTTAACTTGAGATTGCGTGTAGACAACCACACTTTGTTGTGAACGTGTAATAGAGGAATAAGTCTCCGATGACGGTCAGCCGCTTGTTTATAGCGTAAAGAAGTCTCCTGGAGTTTGGTTTTAGTAGTTGACCAAATCTGAGAAAAGTTCCGCATTAAATCCTCCACGGCTGGAACTGGCGAGGAAACCTGACCGGAGAAATCTGGGAGGGTGGGTTGGGTTCCATAAACGACAAAAAATGGAGAGGCACCAGAAGACTCGTGATGATGAAAGTTGTGAGAAAATTCTGCCCAAGGTAGGAGATTAGCCCATTCTGTCTGGTTGTCTGCAGAGAAACATCGTAGAAATACTTTGAGGTCCTGGTTGACCCGTTCAGTCTGGCCATTGGTTTGTGGGTGATAGCCGGACGAGTACTTGAGGTCAGAACCAAGAATCTTACAAAAAGCTCTCCAGAATTGAGAAACGAACTGCACTCCACGATCTGAAATGATTTCACGAGGACAACCATGGATTCTGAATATCTCCTTAATAAAGATAAGGGCCAACTGAGAGGCAGACGGTAGAGCAGGTAAGGGTACAAAGTGGGCCATTTTTGAAAATCTGTCAACGACGACCCAAATGACAGTAAACCCATTACTGGGAGAAAGATCAGTGATGAAATCCATGGATATGCTTTGCCAAGGAATATCTGGAGTAGGAAGTGGTTGAAGAAGACCTGGTGGAGCCAATCTGGGGTTTTTACAACGAGCACACGTGGCACATGAGGCCACAAATTTCCGTACGTCAGCATGCAAGGCTGGCCACCAATATTTTTTACGAAGAAATTCGTAGGTTTTCTTCACCCCGGCGTGTCCTGCCAGCTTGGAAGAATGTGCCCACCGTAGAGCTTTGACTCGTAGCTTAGGTTCCAAGAAAGAGCAACCTCTAGGAGGTGTTTTGGGGGAGGTTCTGGTAAGGGCGATAACTTTGGTAGGTGTTAGGATTTGCAGTGGCTTCAGAGATGTGCAGAGATCAGTGTTATCAAAAGATCGAGACAAGGCATCGGATGTTCTTGGACCCAGGATGGTAATTTAAAATAATATCAAAACATGCAAAGAATGATGCCCATCGAGCTTGGCGTGGGTTGAGGCACCGAGCTTCACTGATATAAAGCAGGTTCTTATGGTCAGTTAAAACTGTTACTGGATGACGGGACCCTTCTAAGAGATGTCGCCACTCCTCTAAAGCGGCCTTGATAGCAAGCAACTCTTTGTCGCCAATACCATAATTTTTCTCATGCGGCAAGAATCTTTTAGAGAAAAATCCACAGGGAAGATGAGTACCAAGTTCGGATCTTTGGAAGAGCACAGCTCCAATACCTATTGCAGACGCATCAACTTCTAGAAAAAAGGGTTCTAATTGATTCGGTTGAGAAAGAACTGGTGCAGACGAGAAGGCTTGTTTTAGGGAATCAAACGCCTTCAAGGCATCAGTAGACCATTCTCTGGGATTGGATGATTTCCGGGTCAGAGCGGTTATTGGGGCTATGATTGAGGAGAACCCCTTAACAAACTGTCTGTAATAGTTGGCGAACCCAACAAATCTTTGAATGGCCTTGGTGCCTTGAGGAAGAGGCCAACTTTTAATAGCGGAAACCTTCTTAGGATCCATGCGTAGTCCTGATCCTGAAACAATGTACCCTAGAAAAGGGAGTTGTTCAACTTTGAAGATACACTTCTCTAATTTGCAGAAGAGTTGATTAGCTCGTAGTCGAGATAAAACTTCTTTGACATGAAGACGATGGGAGGAAATATCTCGGGAGAAAATCAGGATGTCGTCCAGATAGACAACTACAGAATGATATAATAGGTCTTGCAAAAATATCATTTACAAAGGACTGAAAGACAGCGGGGGCGTTACTAAGCCCAAAGGGCATAACTAGATATTCGAAATGTCCGTCCCGCGTGTTGAACGCTGTCTTCCACTCATCCCCTTGGCGAATTCGTACTAAGTTATATGCCCCTCGGAGATCCAATTTGGTGAAGACTCGGGCTCCGCTGATTCTGTCAAAAAGATTCATAATAAGGGGCAGGGGGTAACGATTTTTAATGGTAATTTTATTTATATGCCTATAATCAATGCAGGGGCATAGAGATCCGTCTTTTTTTCTTGACGAAAAAGAACCCTGCTCCGGCCGGAGAGGAAGATTTTCTGATAAATCCTCGGGCTAGGTTTTCAGAGATATATTGAGACATGGCCTGGGTTTCTGGCAGAGACAGGAGATAAGTCCTACCACGAAGAATCTGTTTTCCCGGCATTAAATCAATCGGACAGTCCCAAGGGCGATGAGGTGGAAGAATCTCTGATTTTTGCTTGGAAAAGACGTCCTTAAAGGTTAGATAGACCGAGGGTAATGTGGATGTCTCCGAATTGGTTTGAGTAAGGCAAACGTTGGAGGAGAAAAAATACACCGGTTATGGCACTGCAGACCCCAGGAGATAACTTCGGCACGAGCCCAGTCAAATTGTGGGGAGTGGTTCCGGAGCCAGGGGAGACCCAAAATTAAAGGATTGATGGATTGAGGTAACACTAGGAATTGAATCCACTCTTGACCCGGAAGTGTGCTCGGTTGCCTAGCGGCAGTAGCAGGCGTCCGTCCCTGTGTGACGGACACAGCACGGGGACGGCGCCTGACAATATCAAAGCCTGAGGCTAGATTTACTAAATTGCGGGTTTGAAAAAGTGGAGCCTATAGCAACCAATCAGATTCTAGTTTTCATTTATTTAGTACATTCTACAAAATGACAGTTAGAATCTGATTGGTTTCTATAGACAACATCTCCATTCTTTGGATCACTTGGAAGATTCTGATGTCATTGTTAGTAATCTCTCCACACCTTCCTGCTGGCGTCCCGGCCGTTGCTATGACGATCGGGAGGTCACTTCCGGTTTCGTCGTCCCGGTTGCCTGGGCAACAAACAGGACACTCGGGACACTCTGCCGCCGCGACCGCTCAGCTGGATAACAGCCGGGCGCACGCGCAAGTTGCATTAAGTTAAGCTAATCATAGCTATTTCGTTAACAGCAGCTACCTATGGCTGTTTAGGGCACATTAGTATGTATTATTTAGTTGAGCACTGAATTCCAATTGGCCACTTGCACTACTGCCATTAGGCAGAACCTGTGATTATTCTAAAGACCTAGTCCTGATTGGCTCCTAGCACTATTTAACTCAGTGAGGTCTGAGCCTCACTGCCGTTTATAGCGTCCTGTTTCCAGTATTGCTGCCTGATCCTGTGTTATTGTTTGGTGTTGAACCTTAGATTGATTGCCTGTGTATGATCTTTGCCTGTCCCTGGATTCCGAACCTTGCCTGTGACCCTGACCTATTGCCTGTACCCGGATTCTGAACCGTTGCCTGTGACCCTGACCTATTACCTGTACCCGGATTCTGAACCTTTGCTCATGACCCTGCTGGTACCTAACATCTCCTCCAGTGCTGCGTCCAGTCCGCAGATCTCTGGCCTGCCTCCACTCCGTGTGCTACCTCCTGTACCTGTATGCGGCCGTGTGAGTATAAACTTATACTACTTTGAGTTTAAGCCCTGGGGGCATCTGAGTACCTGTGAGCATAACCAGTCTACGGGAAAGGTGGCTGCTAAAGGTGAAGACCTTTGCTACTTGTTCTAGAAGTTTATGCCACACTGGTTGCCGTAACAGTCATATGGCAAACGGTTGTATGGTCAGATGAGACCAATATATATATTTTGGACAGAACTGAAAGCGCTATCTTTGGTGCAAACCAAACACAGCACACCACCCAAAACATACCATACCTACTGTGAAGCATGATGGTGACAACATTATGTTGTGGGAATGCTTTTCTTCAGCAGGGACTGTGCAAATGGTCAGGAGTGAAGTCAAGATGGATGCCAAGTACACTCAAATTATTGAGAAAAACTTGTGTCCCTCTTCTATACAGCTGAAGATGGGCAGATGGTTCACCTTCCAGCACGACAACGATCCTAAACATATGTTCAAGAAAACAACATAGTGGCTTAAAGATAGGTAGGTGAATGTTCTTGACTTGCCAAGTAAGAGCCCTGACCTAAATCTGATAGAAAATCTGTGGATGGGCTTAAAGAGGGAGGTCCATCGCCACTCATCACAAAACTTGTTTAGAACTTGAACAATTCTGCAAGGAATTATGGGCAGTTATTCCACAATCTAGGTGCACAAAGCTGGTAGATACATATCCAAATAGGGGAAAAGCTTCAGCCTACTGCCCCTCCTCCCCATAATACTCACTTTCAGCCCCTCACACACCTGACATTTGTAAAATAAAAATAATAACTCTACCCTCCTCCTGGCTGGCTGGTAAAGCTGCTGTCCATATGCACTGCTGTCCAGCTGTACTGATGTCTGACAAAGAATGCTGTCCAGGCTTCACTGATGCCCAGGAGCTTACACAGGATATCTAGAAGGGAGTCTCCAAATGTTAGATTTAAAAAAGCAGCAACAATTTGACATCACACACCTGTTTCACACTGAAATATCCCCTACTGCCCACCAACTTTTCACAGACATGCCCATCTGACCAGTAGGAATTGTCACATATGCCACCTCTTGGCCATCAGCTTTTGTCACACATGCTACCCGCATAACACCAGCTTTACTCACATGCCCCCCTGCCCATCATCTCTCACATACACCCCTGCCCTATGCACCCTAACCAGCTTATTTCACACATGCCCTCTTCCCACCAGCTATTCTTTGAAATGAGCCCCTTGCCCACCATTTTTCTCAAACACACTCCCCTGGCTCCCCTCAGTTGCTGTCTATTAGTATAATTAATTTTACATCTACAGAATACATGAACATATTAACACATGCAAATAAATTGAAAGTTAATCTATGTAACATAATCCATGTGTTAATGAATTCTGTAGATGTAAAATTAATGTAAAATTAATTATACTAATAATCAGCAACAGAACAAAGCCAAATAATGGGTAAATACTAAAAAAACAAATGGTACTCTGTTGGTACTTTAAATGAATAAGGGCCGCATATGTTCCCCCTTACATATCATCTAAGGGCCTATTTATCAATGGCCGCATATGTTCCCCGTTAAATATCATCCTTTATCACAATGACAACACCCTCTTTGAATGGCTTTAGCCATCAGGGTCAAGCTCAGAAGAGCTAGGCTTTTTTCAAGCTTGTTAAATTGCCCCAGACTGCAGTGCTCATTGAAAATTATGCATTGTATCCTCCTCTCCTACCCCATCACGTTTTCTGTAGCCTCAGCTCCCCCCTTGTTTTCTGTAGCCTCCTCTCCCCCTGTTTTCTGTAGCCTCCTCTTTCCACCCCCCATTTTCTGTAGCTCCCCTGTTTTCTCTAGCCTTCCCCCTCCTGTTTTCTGCAGTCTCACCTCTCCCCACATTTTCTCTGTGCCAATGCAATTACCTTCTTCTTTTCTCTCCTCCTCCACTTCTCTGCTTCTTGCATGTTCTATCTTCTTTGACTCCTCTTCACTTACAGCGTTGAGATGTCACTACGGTTCTAGGAGCTGGGCAAATGCTAAAATGAGGTCATGCACTGTAGCAGCACCGCATTGCTGACCTGAGGGTCTGCAGTATAAGTAAGTTGTGGACAGGTGCTCTGTGCGTTTGCACCACCTTCACTTAGTTAACTAATAATGTGCTCTGTTTGCCACAGTGTGGCCCCCCCCCCCCCAGTGCTAGGCACACTAGACAGCTGCATAAAGCTGGCCAATGGTGGCGCCAGCCCTGCTACAAAGCATTAAATCAGTGGGTTGATCACTTTTCCAATCCTGTTATCCTAGGTTTATTTATTCATTTTCAGAACTACAGCCTTATTTTCCGTCAGTTGGATGTTGGAACGTGAAATGTGTAAATAAAGCTGGAAAATATTTGATTTTATTTATTTCATAGTGTAATGTGACAAAAGGGCTCTGTGGGGGGCATATCATCATCATCATCATTTATTTATATAGCGCCAACATATTCCGTAGCGCTTTACAATTGGGGACAAACATAATAAACTAATAAACAAACTGGCTAAAACAGACAAAGAGGTGAGAAGGCCCTGCTCGCAAGCTTACAATCTATGGGCATATCATCACTTCCAGGACTCCTTGTTCTTCTTTACTATGCAGATAGTTCTTAATGATATTGACTGTATGTTTGGGGTCCTTGTCCTGCTGCAGAATACATTTGGAGCCAATCAGATGTCTCCCTGATGGTATTGGATAAGTACCTGTCTGTATTTCTCAGCATTGAGGACATCATTAATCCTGACCAGATCCACAACTCCATTTGCTGAAATGCCCCCCAAAACTTGCAAGGAACCCCCACCATGCATCACTGTTGCCTGCAGACACTCATTATTGTACCACTCTCCAGGGATCCTTGGCCTGTCAGTCCCTCCATTTGCCTGATACACTTGGATCAACCAGAGCCTCGTGCCTCCTGGCTAACCTGGACTCCTGACATTCGTGGATCATCCAGTGCTAAACCTGAATCCTGTTACCCGTGGTTTATCCAGTGTCCCCTGCTTCTCCTACATCTCCAGCCTCAGAGCCTGACCTGGCAAACCTGCTACCCTGTACTGTAGTTCTCCTTCTGTGTCTAGGAGCCACAGCATTTATCCTTATACCTGCCATTCCTGCTGTTTTGAACCTGCGGCCCCTATAATCTGAATTGCCATTAACCATTCTTTACCTCTGTTGGTTTCTGTGTAATCCGTGCTATTCTTTCTATTTCCTGCTGTCTTGAATCTGCCGTTAACTATTAACTGCACCTATTGTTCCCTGTGTAACCATGTCAATAAATATATTCTTTCTTAATTAGCATAACTCTCCATAATATTTGTGCTAGTAATCCTGACAGTATGAACTGGCACTAAAAGATTGAGCCTGCTGCTGCATGCCTTCTGCTTTGATGTGACGATTCATAGTTTGTTAGGATCACTTTCTAAACCAGATACACTCCAGCCTGCTCCAGAGAGGTCCATGTCCCTTCAGCTTGCTCCAGAAAGGGCCCTATCCCTCCAGCCTGCTCCTGAGAGGGCCCTGACCCTCCAGCCTGCTCCAGAGGGGGCCTTGTCTCTCTAGCCGGCCCAGCAATAGATGCCTTACAGCAGGGGCGGATTGGGAACTGAAAGTGGCCCTGGAAAAAAAACCTGAAAGTGGCCTCATGTGGGCGGGGCCAAATCAACTGTAGGCGGGGTTATCACAGCATTATCATAGCAATACAAGGAGGAGCCTGTCACATCCCTGTGACTGCCACACAATACACAGGTCATCCTAGTGGCCACTAAATAAAGAACCAGAGAAAAAGGTCAACACAGAAAAATGTACACTCAGAGCACAAATACTTTTTTCTACTGGATGCTTAAAACTTGATACAGATAAAAATGCAGCAATTGATCGGGAGATCACATGGATAAAAAAAGCATATTGCAGGTATTTTGTCCCCATGTTGCATTTTGTAAAGAAAGCCTCTGACTTTCTATGGGGATCTCAGCAGGATGAGGCATTGGAGGATCACTTCACAGCCATAGTGGAATTAAGAAATATAGCGAATCACACTCTCTGCTGTCAATCACAGCTACAAGGGATTCTATCATCCACATCCCACAATGTCACACACACACAAGCCATATACACACACAATGCTATATGTGTATATATATATATATATATATATATATATATATATATATATATATATATATATATATATAGCATTGTGTGTATGTATGTATATATATATATATATATATATATAATATAAATGGCTAGTGGCGTGTGTTAGTCTGTCTGTGTGTGGAAAAAAAAAACCAAGCTGCAGCGCCACCTGCTGGGCAGAGTTATACACTGACCTATATATTTCTTGAAGGAGAAGTGACAGTTGGGAGTGGTTGGTGGTTGCCTTGGGTGACAGTGGGGAGTTTTTAACACCTTAAGTAGCTTGATTTGACTAGAATGCATGAGTATCATGCACGGGTTAACTGACCTACTAAATTCTTAGTGTGTGTGGAAAAAAACCCTCAAAAAGGGCTGAAATTTGGTATACTGACATTATTGACGAGTTGAGGGGTCAAACTCATTTTCGTGAGGTAATTTTACCTCATGAACACACATGTGTACAGTGGCGGATCCAGGGGGGTGCGATCGGGGCAATCGCCCCTTCCTAGCAGGGGTTTGCTGCCGATGGCTGCACAGTATGTTCAGGTCCATTTGGCAGTGACAGTGTGCTGCCCGGCTGCTCTGATTGTGTTTTAAACACACTGTCCCTGCCTGTCACTGCCGAGCGGACCTGCACATACTGTGCAGCCCCCCGGCAGCCTCAGAAGTCGAAAAGGGTGCGGGGCCTAAATCGCCCCACCCTAACATCCTTCCGGGGAACAAACATTTTCTAGATCCGCCCCTGCATGTGTAGCGGCGTGTGTTAGTGTGTGTGTGTGTGGAAAAAACTATTTTCTCAGAAAGGGCTCATCCGAATGACCTGAAATTTGGTATACTGACATTATTTGACAAAAAAATTGCATGAGTATCATGCACGGGTTAACTTGTATATATATATATATATATTTATACAGACATAGGCAATGGTATATACTGTTCCCATATACATACATACTATTTTTATTATTATCATAGATACATAAATAGCGTATAGATAAATATACACACACACAATAACAGGCATATAACACTCCCATACATACACGCCCATTACCATATACACATATACATACATAGACAGAGCCATTTACATAGTTACACACATTACCAAAAACAAACATAGCCAATGCAACATACATACATACATACACATTACCATGTACATGTATAGACAATTATGTATACTATTACCATATACATATTATTATTATTATCGTAGAGACATATACACACACACAATCACAGACATATAACACCCCCACCGCCGGCCCCTTGCACTTAGCTGCTGTCTGCAAATATTCATTGATGGAAGTTTATTGCTGACAGTAGGCAGGTCCGTAGACTTCTCTCCCAAAAAAGCCCAGCGCTGTGAAATAACAGGCAGTTTGGCAGCAGTGTGATTGGCTGTCTAGCTGCCTGTCTCAATGAGGTCATTCATAGGGCCGGCCCCAACAAACAGCGGCCACCCCCTCCTGCCGAGGGAGGGAGAAAAAAATTTCACTCATTACAGAGGCAGCCGCCGGAGCGCACAATGGCCACCCTCCCCCGCTGAATGCCCCACAGCAAGCACAGGCGCGCGTGCTCCAGGAGTGCTTGAAAAAAAAATTGTCATTCATTACAGAGGCAGCCTCTTTAGGGTACCGGCCTACCTGGAAACTTTCCGGTAAGGCCTATTACCAATCCGCCCCTGCCTTACAGTACTGTTCAGTCAGAGAGGGCTCATGGCTCTATTCGGTCTTAGGTGCCGCAAAGTGCTGTTCAGCCAGAGATACCTTATAGAACTGTTCAACCAGAGATTCCTTGTGCCTCCATCCAGACAGAGGTGTCTCAAAGTGCTGTTCGGTCCGAGGTGCCTCAAAGTGCTGTTTGGTCAGAGGTGCCTCAAAGTGCTGACTCAGGGCAAGTGTCGTGGTGAGCCTTGACATTAGTGATTTACAGTGCCTCTTCTTGCCATTTGTCTGCTGCTCTCACCCGTGTTTCCAACTGCATACCTCAATGACATTGTCCACTAATCGCCTTCCCTGGTGGTCTCTGGAAGTGTTTGCTACTTTTGGTTGCAGGATATTGAACATACTACAAGGAGAGTGAAACTCTGTCAACAGTTCCATTAGGTTCTGGTGAGTACCGTTGTATGCCTTGACATACTGGGTGAGAGGCATTCACCGCATAGGGTCTCAACTTGGTCCCTGCTTGGATGCCCATGAGCCGTTTTACCCCACTAATCAGTCTCTCCCTCTCTTCTCTTCAACTCCCTACCATGTGCTCTGTTACCGGGCCAGAGGTCTTCTGGACCTGCTAACCATCCTTCCCGGACTCACTCCATCCTTACTGCTTTAAGACCTCTCGATGAGTAGTACTCTGAATACAACAAGTTATACTTCTCTGACCGGCTTTGCTGTTTATTAAACACTTGGGAATGTATAGAGGAACCTGCAAGCCACCTGACTACTAGCCTTCCATCTGATTTAGAAGCAGGTAGCTCTTCAAATTGCCAATTATATGCTTTAAGCATTTGGATATTGGACATTGGTGTTGTCCTGTATACAATTGATTATAATTGAAGAAACTCCTACTGATGGGCTTACTGACATTAGTCACCTGCAACTATTTTGAGAACTTGTTTCCTATGTGGCATGCGTCCCTTTGCTTTATGGACATGTTACTCTGCTAGACTGACAGCACATCTTTGACAGTTACTAAGGAGGTTTTGCTGAACGGGACAAGGTACTACTATTCCGCGCAAAAGTTACTGCCACACAGCACACCATATGATCTCACCTTGACTTTTATTGACACTCTGTGGCGATGTTTGGAAGTTCACTATTGTCCATCCTGTGAATGACAACAATTTCTGAATACAGTGGTGCGCTAATAATTGTATCCATCGTATGTTCTCTTTCCATATCTGCATTTCTAAAGAGCTCTCAGGACTCGAGCTACAACAGATGAACTATTGGCTACTTTTGGGAGCACACTCTTATTATGGCTGCTGGGGCTCATGATTCCTGAATGCAGTAGTGCTCTGTCACTTGAATACAACATATACTCTATTTCTACCTCTGTACATTGGAAGTGCTCTGTGGACTCAAGCCACAACGGATAAAAAGCACATATCCTTCTTTGTATTAGTGGATATGTGATATTCTTTTGTGTGGTTCTAGAATGCTAGGCTATCCATTCTGTTCGCAAATTGTGCTAATTGGGTCTGGTTCATTAAGGAAAGTAAAGCAAATAAAAAAGTAGTAGCTTTGCACTTTGGAAAAACCTTGTTGCATTGGAGGAGAGGTAAATTTAAAATGCAGGGATATACTTATAGTTGGGCTTTGGCATGTCCTAGATCAACTTTAAATTTTATTGTAAAAATAAAGCTGTCACATTTGTGTGTGCTACATGAAAAATAGCCAATATTTAACATATCAAGCACAAAGGGGGTGCTCCCATTGTGTATTATTAGAGGTGAAAGATTTATTCATAAACCGTAAAATCATGCATGTACCAGAACAACAAGTCTACCCAGCATATTAGGTTACAATTCAGCTTACTCTTCCTTCTAAAACATCCTGTTCAGAACAGAGCAGCTCTCCCACTTGTAATCAAGCTACTTCCTCTACATGTTTCATCGCAGGTGACTTTATCAGGAGAGGTGTGTCTACAACACACTAGACAGCTTTTATAGTAGAGATGGTCACTGACCCCCGTGTTTTGGTTTTGTTTTTGGTTTTGGATCTTGTGAAGATACCGGGTTTATCTGACCCAGTGCTACCCAGTACCTTCTAGGATTCGTATGGTCACTCAGGCAAAATGCAGTTATAAAAATACAACAGTATATTTATTGTCATACAAACAACACTATAATATTATGTACACACCGTAAATAAATGCCAGGCAGATTTACCACATCATCTGTCCCTTACCCCAATAACTTAAGGAGATATAGTCACCTGCTGTCCAGACTTCATGACCCATGGATCATTCTCAGCTGCATATATAGACTCGAGTTAGAAAACGACAATTCAAAACTCCATCTTGCACCTTCCTGAATGAAATCCAAGCATGAACACCCCTCCCCCCTGGAGTTGTTCCTTATATATCACAGGTCTAATTTCCATAGTCTTTCCCCTCCCTGGGCAAACCCCTGCGTCTATTCTACTTAACCATTGGTCAGTGCTGGACTAGGGACGGGGGGGTTGGACAGGGGAGTGAAGATGAGCTGTCCTTTCAGAGAACCTCCCCTGTTAGATGGCCTGTCTGGACTAGCCTGGTGAGAACAATGGACACTAATTAGTTTTCCTACTCAGGCACATGGCAACCTGATCCCTACCCATAATCCCCCTGACTTCACTTTAAAGACAATGAATAGCAACCTTACTTCAAGTTATCAATATACAATAAACAATATACATATGTACACTGAACTACAATGTCCCCTTAGCCACATGTTATTGGACAATGCAGTTGTAGTCTGGTGAGCTGGGGAACAAACAGCATGGGCTATAAAAAGTACTATAATCCACATTATGTGAGAAATGAGACATGCTCACAGGGTTATCAAACTCATTTCGTCACATATACCTCCCCTACTTTTTTAGCCCTTGTTCCCCAGTGGCTCCCTTGCTCCAAGTAAACCTTTCTCCCCCAAGTCCAAAATATCTGGCCTGCTGTGGTTTCTCCTGGGTCTGATAGCAAGGTAGACAGCAGTACACAGTTCCTCAATCTCCCACCAGGGTCCCATGGCTGCAGGGATATCATCCCACCCAGCTGGAGTGGGGGTTTATGCTGCCCTGTGTCATAAGATGAGACAACAATAAAACTGGGCCACTCCTGTGCACACATCCATTGTATTAGAATTGTAGTCCAACATCCCTTGGGTGCCTTATCCACCCTTAATTGCCCAACTGCAAATAGTCCCTTGGCCTGTCCTCTGTTTCTGGAGACCATGCTCCCCTTCCCCCACATATTCGAGAGAAAACTGCCAAGTGGCAGGCAAACTTTCTGGCTCTTTGTCCGTTTGTTTGTGGCCAAGATCCAATCCCCCCTCCCCCAAACACTCAAGAGACAACTGCCCAGTGGCAGGCAAGCGTGGGGGCTTATGGGGAATCCTCTGTCCCCCTCCCAAACCACATGTGGGTGCCCCTGTAAGTATGTTGGTGTGCATCTCCCCTCCCCTGCTACCACATCCAACTGTTGCACTACTTCCCTCGCCTCTGGTGCATCAGGGTAGTGTGAATCCTCATTGGACACAGACTTGTCCTCCTGGCAGCAAAACAAAGTGGATGGTCCAGTGCAGGCCTCTGGTATTGGATCCTGGTTTCCCAGATTTGGAGCTGGAGTGCGATGGTTCAAAGCTTGTGGGGCTGGTGAATCTTGCTGTGCTGGTGCCCTCTCAGACACCCACTCAGTCAACATCTCCTCATCTGCCAATTCTGCATAGGGGAAGGCATAAGTGTAGTTTTCCCCGGGCCCCATGATAGTGGCCTCTGACATGACAATTCCTTTATGCTCTCCCATTAATTCTGTCATACAGTCTGTAATCATGATTTCTGCTGAGATCATATGTTGAGCAAGTTTATGATTCTCTTCTGCCACAATTGGGTACAGCTGTACATCACTTGCACTGGAGAGCACACATACGGTATCCTGCGTTACTTCATTAAATAAAACATTTTCAGGCACAACAGGGGTGGATAACTGGTCTTTTCTGAAATTCTGTTCTAACTCAGACACAGTCTCAGGTGCCAATAACACTGGCAAATTATCAGAAGATGCTACTACATGGTACTTACTTGGTAGCTCTTCTCCATCCAAGTCACCAAATGGAAGGATTTCTCCTAATCCTTTCTGAGTAGTCAGAGGTACAGCATCCTCACCAAGCAGTTCTTCTCCAGTCTCCTCCAAGATAGTAGCTTGGGCAACTGTGTATAATCCACTGGGATGGACCTCCCCCTGATTAATAGACTGAGCAGCCATTTTTTTAGAGTGTGACAAAAGATATTCCAATTGGCATTTTTCAGTATTCACTCGATAACACTGATCCTGCCACATTTCAGTGTCCGTAAATCCTTGTCGCTATACCTCAACCTCTGCTTCTTCAAAACTCTGTTGCAGACATTGCATTTGTTCCCAGAGAGGTATGTGGGGACCTAAAGTGAGCATCCATTTCCTATAGACACTGAAGGCATTGATGGGATTCTCCTGATCTTTTAAAAGACGTTTGAGGATATCCCTGTGCGTGCAGTACAGGTAAGGTACACCCTGGATCTGGCATTCCACTATCAGCTCCTCCATACTCATTGTCTCTAGTGGATCTGTAGAATCTGCTAATGGGGCAGATTCTATTAGTACATTTGCAGGGGATTCATCAGGCATGTCCCTGTGCTGTAATAGTCCATTGCCATCTTGTTTGTACTGCTGATTATTGTTGTATCTAGATTCTCCCTTGGCCAGATTCTGCATAGTACAAATAACTTCATGTGTAAAATCATCCCATTCTGGTTCATCCTGAAAATTACAGGCACTTGCCTCCTCTTTCAACATTAGGAACACATCCAACAGGTTCTCCAATTTCTCCTGTAGACTGGCTCCTTCCCACATAATAATCTTTGGGCACTCCTCATCCCAATAATCCAAAATGTGCTGCATTGTGGTGGGGTGGTGCAACACATCCATATCCCCATCCTGCAGACACTCCCACAGTCCTTCATCCCAGTACACCTTTCTCCTGGTTGTACTGGACTGCTTCATCCCTTCCTTTGGGAACTTTTTCAACACTGGGCTGTGATCTGCTCTTTTGTTCCTAGAGCTCACACCCATTTTACTTCCAGGGATCACCTCACTGTGATTTCCTCTCTTTGAGACACGGATCCATCTTCCGCTCTCCTCTGGCGGGATGCACTTCCCCTTATCAAATCGGCACTTAGGCGGCATCTTCCCTCGCCTAAAGCCCACAACGCTTTTTGTGATACTTTCTACCTTAAAGCCTTTAGGAGTAAGTTCAGGATAATGTGGTAACTGGTTTCTAGTGCTAACTGCTTTGCAGAGCCCTGGAATGTATCACGAAACAGTTCCCCTGCAGCTCTACCCAGAGAAGACCTGGGACTGAGTGACCCCACTGCTTGCCACCAAAAATGTGAAGATACCGGGTTTATCTGGCCCAGTGCTACCCAGTACCTTCTAGGATTCGTATGGTCACTCAGGCAAAATGCAGTTATAAAAATACAACAGTATATTTATTGTCATACAAACAACACTAGAATATTATGTACACACCGTAAATAAATGCCAGGCAGATTTACCACATCATCTGTCCCTTACCCCAATAACTTAAGGAGATATAGTCACCTGCTGTCCAGACTTCATGACCCATGGATCATTCTCAGCTGCATATATAGACTCGAGTTAGAAAACGACAATTCAAAACTCCATCTTGCACCTTCCTGAATGAAATCCAAGCATGAACACCCCTCCCCCCTGGAGTTGTTCCTTATATATCACAGGTCTAATTTCCATAGTCTTTCCCCTCCCTGGGCAAACCCCTGCGTCTATTCTACTTAACCATTGGTCAGTGCTGGACTAGGGGGGGGGGGGGGGGGTTGGACAGGGGAGTGAAGATGAGCTGTCCTTTCAGAGAACCTCTCCTGTTAGATGGCCTGTCTGGACTAGCCTGGTGAGAACAATGGACACTAATTAGTTTTCCTACTCAGGCACATGGCAACCTGATCCCTTCCCATAATCCCCCTGGCTTCACTTTAAAGACAATGAATAGCAACCTTACTTCAAGTTATCAATATACAATAAACAATATACATATGTACACTGAACTACAATGTCCCCTTAGCCACATGTTATTGGACAATGCAGTTGTAGTCTGGTGAGCTGGGGAACAAACTGCATGGGCTATAAAAAGTACTATAATTGTCACTCACCGGACTGTGAGTGCCATTTCCCGTGTGTTCAGGAACCGTAGCCGTCCGCCATCCTGAGGGTCTGCGCATGTGCAGCCCTTATCAAGCCTTCAGTACCTGTTGCTTTTAATTGATTGGATGATCAGGCAACCCTCCCTATTTAAACCACCTGAGATCATTACCTGGTTGCCTGATCTTGGAGTCTCATATCCCATGAGCCTCTGAAGGTGTTCCTGTGTTCCTCGTGTATTCAGCTCCTGCTGATTCTTGTTTACTACTATTGTGGTTTCCAGACCACTTCAACTCTCCTGTGTTCCTCGTGTATTCAGCTCCTGCTGATTCCTGTTTGCTGCTATTGTGGTTTCCAGACCACTTCAACTCTCCTGTGTTCCTCGTGCCTGCACTCAGCTGATTCCTATCCGCTGCCTCCGTTACTACTACAGAGTTCCTGTTCACTTCAACTCTCCTGTGTTCATCGTGCCTGCACTCAGCTGATTCCTATCCGCTGCCTCCGTTAACTACTACAGAGTTCCTGTTCACTTCAACTCTCCTGTGTTCATCGTGCCTGCACTCAGCTAATTCCTATCCGCTGCTTCCGTTACCACTACAGAGTTCCTGTTCGTCTCAACTCTCCTGTGTTCATCGTGCCTGCACTCAGCTGATTCCTATCCGCTGCCTCCGTTACTACTACAGAGTTCCTAATCGTCTCAACTCTCCTGGGTTTATCGTGTCAGCTCTCCGCTGCCTCCACCTCTACTACTGGATACCAGACAGCCTCAACTCTCCCGTGTTCTTCATGTTTCCAGTTCCACTTACTACTGCTTCCTGAGTATTGCTTCGTTGATTCTGGATTACCTGCCGTGCGCTGCACCAACCTGATTACCGCTTCCACCCTCCAGTGGTCTCTCCTCCTGCCGGCCTTCAGCCTATCAGGTATCACTGCACGTCTCTCTGTCAGCCTGCTCTCCTGAACCGCGGTATGCATACTTTCCATTGACTTTGCTTGTGTATTGCATATCCATCTGGACTGAGTTGTGTTCTCCTCCGGAGCCTCCTATCCACTGAAGCTATTGTTATCATTGACTTTGTTTCCCATTGCCTGGATAGCTATTGTGACTTTGTATACCTCAAGCAGTGCTTGTCAGTTATCATTGTATTGTGGATATCATCGTGGGATCAAGTTCTGTGTGCCCCGTGTATACTCTGCTTTACATTCATCTCCTCATGCCCCTCCTCACATATATATAGCAGTGGTACAACTTGCTGACGCAGACCACTGACTCCTGTTCCCTGTGACACCAGTTTCAAGTATCCTCTCACATAAGCAGTGGTACAACTTGCTATACGCAGACCACTGACTTCCCCGTTACCTACTTTCACCTGGATTCCATTCCTTCACTATAGACAGCGGTACAACTTGCTATACGCAGACCGCTGACTCTCACTACCTCCTCGCTACTCCTGGACATTCCTCCTCACTATAGCAGTGGAACAACTTGCTATACGCAGACCACTGACTTTCCTCACGTTCCCTTGTCCATCTGGTTCCTCGTGTACATTCATCTACTCATTACCAGTTGCTGCTAGTCATAGACTTTCCTCGAGCATTCTCTCACCATCTGCTGTTTCTCCTGTTTCTTTGTCACCCTGCTACCAGAGAACCATAGTACCAACTATATTACTCTGGTAAGTCCATCATCTGGTGAAATCCTGGGCAAAGACTCCTAGAGCCCCTGACAGTAAGATCAGGCCATGACAGACCCAGGTGCGGAACCTACAGCTAAAGAGATGCTGCAGCATTTGGTTACCCATATTGAACAACAGGATGTTCGCCAACAACATTTGCTGCAATGTTACCAGGCGTTAGCCTCCCAAAGAACGTCTGAGCAAAATATCACAGCTACTGTTGATGCTCCTGCGCCTTCCTCCGTTTCCCCAGTGCCATCCCAGGTGTCTACTGCTTCCACGCTTCACCTGCCTACTCCATCAAAATATGATGGAGACCCCAAAACATGCAGGGGTTTTCTAAATCAATGCTCAGTTCATTTTAAGCTTCAACCTCACAATTTCTCTACTCATCGTTCCAGAGTGGCCTATCTCTTTTCCTTGTTTTCCGGACAAGCTCTCGCATGGGCTTCCCCTCTTTGGAAAAGAAATGATCCATTATTACAAGATAGTGCCAAATTTATTTCCACGTTTCGAAGTATATTTGATGAACCTGGTCGTGTTATTTCCGCTGCATCCAGCATCCTCCGTCTACGTCAGGGTTCTCGTACTGTAGGCCAGTACGTCATTCAATTTCGGATATTAGCCTCTGAACTTCAGTGGAACACTGAAGCGTTAATTGCCGCCTTCTGGCAGGGGCTTTCTGATAAAATTAAAGATGCACTGACTACTCAAGAATTACCTACTTCTCTAGAAGATTTGATTTCTCTTTGCCACCATGTAGACATGAGATTTTGTGAAAGAGAGTCTGAAAAAACAACTTCATTTAAAGCACCTCTTCGCTCAAGCCCTCAAGTTCGCCCAGTTTCATCTCCGGTGATACCTATGGAGATAGGTCGCTCCAAATTAACTTCAGAGGAGAGGGACCGAAGAGTAAAAAATAGACTTTGTATCTATTGTGCTGATTCTACTCATATGCTCAATTCATGCCCTAAAAAATCGGGAAATGCCAGGCCCTAACCAGTTCTGGAGAGGTGAAGTTAGGGTCCCTGGAGTCCTCTCCATGTTCTACGAAATTAAAAGTTTGTGCTTTTGATGTTACAGTTTCCTTTGCTACCAAATCCTTTAAGTCCCAAGCACTTATTGACTCTGGAGCTGCAGGAAATTTTATTTCTAAATCCCTCGTGAATCAATGGTCCCTACCAGTGATTACTTTGAAAATACCTATTACTGTGACTGCTATCGATGGATCACGCATTATTAATGGTCTCATCACCCAGAGTACGTCTCCAGTAACCCTTCAAATTGGGGTATTACATCAGGAAGAAATTTCATTTTTAATTCTTCCTGTTACTACCAGTCCTATTGTATTAGGCCTTCCATGGCTTCAACGTCACTCTCCTCAGATTGACTGGCACACTCCTCAAGTTACGTCTTGGGGGCTTGAATGTCATCATCGTTGCCTCTCTCAAGTCGTTCCTCTCAAAATACAGCAATCCTCCATTTCACCTTGTTCACCGGGACTTTCTCCTCAGTATGCTTCTTTTGCCGATGTATTTGATAAAACTCAGTCTGAACGTCTTCCTCCTCATCGTTCGTGGGACTGTCCGATTGATCTTCAACCTGGCAAGACTCCTCCCAGGTGACGTGTGTATCCACTTTCGTTACCTGAAACTCAAGCTACATCTGAATACATCCAAGAGAATCTCCAGCGAGGATTTATTCGACCTTCTACCTCTCCCGCTGGAGCAGGGTTTTTCTTCATAAAAAAGAAGGATGGGTCATTACGCCCCTGCATAGATTTCCGTGGACTTAACGCCATAACTATCAAAAATCGGTATCCCATTCCATTAATTACTGAGTTATTTGATCGTATCAAGGGAGCCCGGATCTTTACAGAGTTGGATCTTTGTGGTGCCTACAATTTAATTCGAATCAGGTCCGGTGACGAATGGAAGACAGCTTTCAACACCAGAGATGGGCATTATGAATATTTAGTAATGCCCTTCGGGTTATGTAATGCCCCCGCTGTTTTCCAGGGTTTCATTAATGAGATCTTCCGGGACTTGTTATATGTTTGTGTCGTCGTCTATCTGGACGACATATTGATCTTTTCGCAGGACCTGCCTTCTCATCATCAACATGTGGCAGAGGTCCTTTCCAGACTCCGGAAAAATTCATTATTCTGCAAGTTAGAAAAATGTTCATTCGAGTTGCCCCAGATTCCATTTCTGGGATATATTGTCTCCGGAGTTGGTCTTCAGATGGATCCAGAAAAGGTGAATGCTGTGTTACATTGGCCTCAGCCAACTACTCTTCGTGCAATTCAGCGTTTTTTAGGTTTTGCCAATTACTATAGACGCTTCATTCAAGATTTTTCCTCGATTGCATCTCCTATTGTGGCCCTAACTCGTATAGGGGCCAATACTAAACAATGGTCCTCTGAGGCTCTTCAAGCCTTCCAGTTTCTCAAAGAGTCCTTCTCCTCTGCTCCTGTTCTTCGACAGCCTGATGTGATGCTTCCCTTCTTCCTAGAGGTAGATGCCTCTAATGTTGGTTTAGGAGCCATTCTCTCCCAAAGATCGGAGCAACAAAAATTCCATCCTTGTGCCTTTTACTCTCGGGGTCTTCTGCCTGCGGAGAAGAATTATACCATCGGGGACAAGGAGTTGCTGGCTATAAAAGTAGCATTAGAGGAATGGAGATATTTGTTGGAGGGAGCTCGTCATCCTGTGACAATTTTTACTGATCATAAAAATTTGTCATAGTTACAGTCTGCTCAATGTTTGAATCCTCGTCAAGCAAGATGGTCTCTTTTCTTTTCTCGTTTTGAACTAATCATAACCTTCAAACCAGCTGCAAAAAATAAAAAAGCAGACGCTCTATCTCGAGCTTTTGTGACGTCCTCAGACGTTGAAGATGGTCCCAACCACTCTATATTAGACCCCAAATGCGTTTCTCTGGCTGCTTCTTCCACTAAGGTGCTACCATTTGGGAGAACCCTCGTGCCTCCTGCTCTTAGGAAGAAAATCCTTTCGTGGTTTCACTCTTCTCGTTTTTCTGGACACTCTGGTGAACGCAAGACCTTTGAAATTCTTTCTCGAAGTTACTGGTGGCCTTCTATGAGGAAAGATGTCAAAGATTTTGTGGCTGCGTGTGAATTGTGTTCCCAGTTCAAGACTCCCCGCAGAACTCCAGCGGGTTTGCTTCAACCACTACCCATTCCTTCCAAGCCGTGGACCCATATTAGTATGGACTTTGTTACTGATCTTCCTCCTAGTAAAAACTGCAATACTATTTGGGTAGTGGTGGACAGATTTTCGAAGATGGCACATTTCGTTCCTTTGACCGGTTTACCTTCTTCATCTACTCTGGCTGATTATTTCATCAAAGAAATCTTCCGTATTCATGGATGTCCTACCGAGATTGTTTCAGATAGAGGAGTACAATTCGTTTCCAGATTCTGGCGGGCCCTCTGAAAGACCTTGGGTATCCGAGTATCACTCTCATTCTCCTACCATCCTCAATCAAACGGACAAACCGAAAGGGTCAATCAAGATCTTGAGACTTTTATAAGGATGTTCTCTTCAGCCAACCAAGACAACTGGGTAGATTTGCTTCCATGGGCTGAATTCGCTCATAACAACATGTATCATGAGTCATCTTCTAAAACTCCATTCTTTGTGGTTTACGGTCACCATCCGTCTTTTACGGAATTTCCTGCCCTCTCTCCCACCCAAGTTCCTGCTGTAAAGACTGTTTGGCAGACCTTCAAAAATATTTGGTCTCAGGTCAAAACCTGTTTAAAGAAGACATCTGCCAGATATAAGTCTTTTGCAGATAAAAAGAGACGGGCTATTCCACCACTGAAAATCGGAGATCGTGTTTGGTTATCAACCAAAAATATTCGTTTGAAGGTCCCATCTATGAAGTTCGGTCCTCGTTTTATTGGTCCGTATAGGATCATTCAAGTGATAAATCCAGTTTGTTTCAAACTTCTACTACCTAATAACCTTCGTATTTCCAATGCCTTCCATGTGTCTTTGCTCAAACCTCTTATCATCAACCGTTTCTCGGTCCCTCCTTCAGCACCTCGGCCAGTTCAAATTCATCAAGAGGAGGACTTTGAGATTACTCACATATTGGATGCAAAAATTTCGCGAGGAGTTCTTCGTTTCCTCGTTCATTGGAAGGTCTTTGGTCCTGAAGAGCGGTCATGGATCAAAGCAGAAGATCTCAATGCTCCAGCTCTTCTTAAGAAGTTTTATTCCAAGTTTCCGGACAAACCCGGTTCCAGGTGTTCTGTGCCCACCTTTAAAAGGGGGCGTACTGTCACTCACCGGACTGTGAGTGCCATTTCCCGTGTGTTCAGGAACCGTGGCCGTCCGCCATCCTGAGGGTCTGCGCATGTGCAGCCCTTATCAAGCCTTCAGTACCTGTTGCTTTTAATTGATTGGATGATCAGGCAACCCTCCCTATTTAAACCACCTGCGATCATTACCTGGTTGCCTAATCTTGGAGTCTCATTCCCCATGAGCCTCTGAAGGTGTTCCTGTGTTCCTCGTGTATTCAGCTCCTGCTGATTCTTGTTTACTACTATTGTGGTTTCCAGACCACTTCAACTCTTCTGTGTTCCTCGTGTATTCAGCTCCTGCTGATTCCTGTTTGCTGCTATTGTGGTTTCCAGACCACTTCAACTCTCCTGTGTTCCTCGTGCCTGCACTCAGCTGATTCCTATCCGCTGCCTCCGTTACTACTACAGAGTTCCTGTTCACTTCAACTCTCCTGTTTTCATCGTGCCTGCACTCAGCTGATTCCTATCCGCTGCCTCCGTTACTACTACAGAGTTTCTGTTCACTTCAACTCTCCTGTGTTCATCGTGCCTGCACTCAGCTGATTCCTATCCGCTGCTTCCGTTACCACTACAGAGTTCCTGTTCGTCTCAACTCTCCTGTGTTCATCGTGCCTGCACTCAGTTGATTCCTATCCGCTGCCTCTGTTACTACTACAGAGTTCCTGATCGTCTCAACTCTCCTGGGTTTATCGTGTCAGCTCTCCGCTGCCTCCACCTCTACTACTGGATACCAGACAGCCTCAACTCTCCCGTGTTCTTCATGTTTCCAGTTCCACTTACTACTGCTTCCTGAGTATTGCTTTGTTGATTCTGGATTACCTGCCGTGCGCTGCACCAACCTGATTACCGCTTCCACCCTCCAGTGGTCTCTCCTCCTGCCGGCCTTCAGCCGTTCAGGTATCCCTGCACGTCTCTCTGTCAGCCTGCTCTCCTGAACCGCGGTATGCATACTTTCCATTGACTTTGCTTGTGTATTGCATATCCATCTGGACTGAGTTGTGTTCTCCTCCGGAGCCTCCTATCCACTGAAGCTATTGTTACCATTGACTTTGTTTCCTATTGCCTGGATAGCTATTGTGACTTTGTATACCTCAAGCAGTGCTTGTCAGTTATCATTGTATTATGGATATCATCGTGGGATCAAGTTCTGTGTGCCCCGTGTATACTCTGCTTTACATTTATCTCCTCGTGCCCCTCCTCACATATATATAGCAGTGGTACAACTTGCTGACGCAGACCACTGACTCCTGTTCCCTGTGACACCAGTTTCAAGTATCCTCTCACATAAGCAGTGGTACAACTTGCTATACGCAGACCACTGACTTCCCCGTTACCTACTTTCACCTGGATTCCATTCCTTCACTATAGACAGCGGTACAACTTGCTATACGCAGACCGCTGACTCTCACTACCTCCTCGCTACTCCTGGACATTCCTCCTCACTATAGCAGTGGAACAACTTGCTATACGCAGACCACTGACTTTCCTTACGTTCCCTTGTCCATCTGGTTCCTCGTGTACATGCATCTACTCATTACCAGTTGCTGCTAGTCATAGACTTTCCTCGAGCATTCTCTCACCATCTGCTGTTTCTCCTGTTCCGTTGTCACCCTGCTACCAGAGAACCATAGTACCAACTATATTACTCTGGTAAGTCCATCATCTGATGATATCCTGGGCAAAGACTCCTAGTGCCCGTGACAATAATCCACATTATGTGAGAAATGAGACATGCTCACAGGGTTATCAAACTCATTTCGTCACAGATCTGGATTACCTTCGTGTTTTGGTTTTGCAAAACCGCCCTTGCGTGTTTTGGTTTTGGTTTTGTTTGGTTTTGTTTTGCAATTTTGTTTAAAAATCAATGTATTTGTACATAAAATAACCTAATTTAGTGCTCCACCTGTTTCTTGGATAAGTAAGGTAATTTTAAAGCTAATACATTAGGAAGAAAACAGTTTAATCCCTGGTAGGCCATCCTTAATTCTCCGCACAAACCTGATTGTCTTCCTCTTCATCTTTGCCTATTGGCAATGCAGCCATCGTCTTTGGGTGTATATTACACCTTCCACTTGTAGTTGAATAGAAAAAAAGCATCCTGCATAGACTGTGGAACTAGAAAGTAAAAATAAATGGACCACAGTAGTTTGGTGTCTATCTATGCCCCCCCCCCCCCACCCTCCACTTGTAGTTGAATAGAAAACAAACAGCCTGCATAGACTGTGGAATTAGAAAGTAAAAATAAATGGACCACGGTAGTTTGGTGGCTATCTATGCCCCCCCCGCCCTCCACTTGTAGTTGAATAGAAAAAAGCAGCCTGCATAGACTGTGGAATTAGAAAGTAAAAATAAATGGACCACGGTAGTTTGGTATCTGTCTGCATCAGACCCCCTATCCAATAGGAGTAAAATAGTAAACTATTCAGCCGTTATAGAGTCTAGAATATAAATAGAAATTGAGAAAAGCAATTTGGTATCTGTATGGATCATAATCATCAACATCATCATTAGTGCCCTCGTCGCCTACACAAATCTCCCCCTCATCCTCTTCTAATTCAAAAGTGGCATCCTCAATTGGTGTATCACCGACTACACTCGGGCGTTAAGTCACACATCAGCAGAACTGCTGAAAGGAACCTTCTTTATGGGTACACAGTCACTAACAGAATGCTCACGATTAGACATACCACTGGTGGATGGACTCTCCCCAGGGATTGGTGTCATTTCTGATTCAGAGCAAACATTATCCTCTAATGTCTTACTGTTTCTTGCAGCTCGGCTTTCACGCGTAACAGTACTTGTGCACCACTTGTAGGCTCGGTAACATTTTTTGATCTGCCACTAGTAGACAAAGGTGAAGTCCTCATTCTCTCTTTGCCACTGCGTGTGTAGAATGGCATGTTGGCAATTTTTTTTTTATCGGCACTTAACTTTTCCTCAGTTACACTTCTTTTTCGCTTCAACACTGTAAAAAAAAATTTGGTGTGTGTTTTTTTGACTGATTTCAAAAGACTGTGTAGTTTCACATCCCCTTTCCCAGATGACGCACTGGGAACACTGAAAAAGGGACAGGAAAGAGGTTACATAATGGGGCACTCTAGGATAAGTGGTCAAAACGATTGGGTAATATATAAAATGTCAATCTTTATTGGTATGTATTAAAATGGAAACATCCTAACAAGAAAAGGCTACACGAAATATTAAAAACAAAAAAAGAAACAAAAATGTGAAATAAAATTGCAGATCAACCGCAAGGAGCTCTGTGGTCCAAACTTAAGGAATAAGGAAACCTGTAGTAAAAATAAATGGATCAGTGGGCAGGTGTATGTACGAAATAGGATTCTTAGGTTAGAGAAATGATTAGATCGCAAACACCTAATAAGGATTGTAAGCAAAAGTAGCGATATGTCTTATAGGCATGATATCCTTCTAAAAATGACTCATTCAGACGGATATATGTAATGATATAGTCAGTTTGAACTAGGCAGAACCACTAATATTGGATTGAGCTCAGAACGTGTATTAAAGTTATTAAGATCATAAATCTCCTATTTGTATTTGATAAATCAATCGGTAAATTAGTTGAGTGGTATATTTATTTCTGTCTATATGGACATAAATCGCAATTAAATGGTTTGCATATAGTCTGACTTGCTAAGATACACCATCTGATATATAGCAGATATGCTGGCTATAGCAGTGTGCTGGGGGAATTTGTCTGTGTTATTTTCTTTTAGGATAGACCCACCATATCATGCACCTGTTATAGCCTATAAATTGATTTGAGCAACTTCCAGTTTTTTATTTGTCTGAGAGGCATGTTGGTGTCAGTAGCTGAGGGGGAGTACTGACATTGAATTGCTATTTGGAGGTTTCTGGGGTACTTCTTTGGTAAGTTAGCTCTCAATTTAAAAACACATATGTATGGCCCAAATATATGGGACCTCATTGTTTAAAATAGGACCACCCTATTAGCAAAATCACCGTGGAGTGGTGGGTGGCTTCAACATACATTTGCAAATGTGTGCAACCCAGACTTTTGCATTTTTATCTACAGTAGAAATAGCAGATCTGTTGCTGGCTATAGCAGTGTGCTGGGGAAATTTGTCTGTGTTATTTCCTTTTAGGATAACCCCACCCTTTCATGCACCTGTTATAGCCTATAAATTGATTTGAGCAACTTCCAGTTCTTTATTTGTCTGAGAGGCATGTTGGTGTCAGTAGCTGAGGGGGAGTACTGACATTGGATTGCTATTTGGAGGTTTCTGGGGTACCTCTTTGGTAAGTTAGCTCTCAATTTAAAAACACATATGTATGGCCCAAATATATGGGATTCTCATTGTTTAGAGTAGGACCACCCTATTAGCAAAATCACCGTGGAGTGGTGGGTGGCTTCAACATACATTTGCAAATGTGTGCAACCCAGACTTTTGCATTTTTATCTACAGTAGAAATAGCAGATCTGTTGCTGGCTATAGCAGTGTGCTGGGGAAATTTGTCTGTGTTATTTCCTTTTAGGATAACCCCACCCTTTCATGCACCTGTTATAGCCTATAAATTGATTTGAGCAACTTCCAGTTCTTTATTTGTCTGAGAGGCATGTTGGTGTCAGTAGCTGAGGGGGAGTACTGACATTGGATTGCTATTTGGAGGTTTCTGGGGTACCTCTTTGGTAAGTTAGCTCTCAATTTAAAAACACATATGTATGGCCCAAATATATGGGACCTCATTGTTTAAAATAGGACCACCCTATTAGCAAAATCACCGTGGAGTGGTGGGTGGCTTCAACATACATTTGCAAATGTGTGCAACCCAGACTTTTGCATTTTTATCTACAGTAGAAATAGCAGATCTGTTGCTGGCTATAGCAGTGTGCTGGGGAGATTTGTCTGTGTTATTTCCTTTTAGGATAACCCCACCCTTTCATGCACCTGTTATAGCCTATAAATTGATTTGAGCAACTTCCAGTTCTTTATTTGTCTGAGAGGCATGTTGGTGTCAGTAGCTGAGGGGGAGTACTGACATTGGATTGCTATTTGGAGGTTTCTGGGGTACCTCTTTGGTAAGTTAGCTCTCAATTTAAAAACACATATGTATGGCCCAAATATATGGGATTCTCATTGTTTAGAGTAGGACCACCCTATTAGCAAAAGCACCATGGAGTGGTGGGTGGCTTCAACATACATTTGCAAATGTGTGCAACCAAGACTTTTGCATTTTTATCTACAGTAGAAATAGCAGATCTGTTGCTGGCTATAGCAGTGTGCTGGGGGAATTTGTCTGTGTTATTTCCTTTTAGGATAACCCCACCCTTTCATGCACCTGTTATAGCCTATAAATTGATTTGAGCAACTTCCAGTTCTTTATTTGTCTGAGAGGCATGTTGGTGTCAGTAGCTGAAGGGAAGTACTGACATTGGATTGCTATTTGGAGGTTTCTGGGGTACCTCTTTGGTAAGTTAGCTCTCAATTTAAAAACACATATGTATGGCCCAAATATATGGGATTCTCATTGTTTAGAGTAGGACCACCCTATTAGCAAAAGCACCGTGGAGTGGTGGGTGGCTTCAACATACATTTGCAAATGTGTGCAACCAAGACTTTTGCATTTTTATCTACAGTAGAAATAGCAGATCTGTTGCTGGCTATAGCAGTGTGCTGGGGAAATTTGTCTGTGTTATTTCCTTTTAGGATACCCCACCCTTTCATGCACCTGTTATAGCCTATAAATTGATTTAAGCAACTTCCAGTTCTTTATTTATCTGAGAGGCATGTTGGTGTCAGTAGCTGAGGGGGAGTACTGACATTGGATTGCTATTTGGAGGTTTCTGGGGTACCTCTTTGGTAAGTTAGCTCTCAATTTAAAAACACATATGTATGGCCCAAATACATGGGACTCTCATTGTTTAGAGTAGGACCACCCTATTAGCAAAAGCACAGTGGAGTGGTGGGTGGCTTCAACATACATTTGCAAATGTGTGCAACCAAGACTTTTGCATTTTTATCTACAGTAAAAATAGCAGATCTGTTGCTGGCTATAGCAGTGTGCTGGGAGAATTTGTCTGTGTTATTTCCTTTTAGGATAACCCCACCCTTTCATGCACCTGTTATAGCCTATAAATTGATTTGAGCAACTTCCAGTTCTTTATTTGTCTGAGAGGCATGTTGGTGTCAATAGCTGAGGGGGAGTACTGACATTGGATTGCTATTTGGAGGTTTCTGGGGTACCTCTTTGGTAAGTTAGCTCTCAAATTAAAAACACATATGTATGGCCCAAATATATGGGATTCTCATTGTTTAGAGTAGGATCACCCTATTAGCAAAAGCACCGTGGAGTGGTGGGTGGCTTCAACATACATTTGCAAATATGTGCAACCAAGACTTTTGCATTTTTATCTACAGTAAAAATAGCAGATCTGTTGCTGGCTATAGCAGTGTGCTGGGAGAATTTGTCTGTGTTATTTCCTTTTAGGATAACCCCACCCTTTCATGCACCTGTTATAGCCTATAAATTGATTTGAGCAACTTCCAGTTCTTTATTTACCTGAGAGGCATGTTGGTGTCAGTAGCTGAGGGGGAGTACTTACATTGGATTGCTATTTGGAGGTTTCTGGGGTACATTTGGTAAGTTACCTCTCAATTTAAAAACACATATGTATGGCCCAAATATATGGGACTCTCATTGTTTAGAGTAGGACCACCCTATTAGCAAAAGCACCGTGGAGTGGTGGGTGGCTTCAACATACATTTGCAAATGTGTGCAACGAAGACTTTTGCATTTTTATCTACAGTAGAAATAGCAGATCTGTTGCTGGCTAGAGCAGTGTGCTGGGGGAATTTGTCTGTGTTATTTCCTTTTAGGATAACCCCACCCTTTCATGCACCTGTTATAGCCTATAAATTGATTTGAGCAACTTCCAGTTCTTTATTTGTCTGAGAGGCATGTTGGTGTCAGTAGCTGAGGGGGAGTACTGACATTGGATTGCTATTTGGAGGTTTCTGGGGTACCTCTTTGGTAAGTTAGCTCTCAATTTAAATATACATATGTATGGCCCAAATATATGGGATTCTCATTGTTTAGAGTAGGACCACCCTATTAGCAAAAGCACCATGGAGTGGTGGGTGGCTTCAACATACATTTGCAAATATGTGCAACCAAGACTTTTGCATTTTTATCTACAGTAAAAATAGCAGATCTGTTGCTGGCTATAGCAGTGTGCTGGGGGAATTTGTCTGTGTTATTTCCTTTTAGGATAACCCCACCCTTTCATGCACCTGTTATAGCCTATAAATTGATTTGAGCAACTTCCAGTTCTTTATTTGTCTGAGAGGCATGTTGGTGTCAGTAGCTGAGGGGGAGTACTGACATTGGATTGCTATTTGTAGGTTTCTGGGGTACCTTTTTGGTAAGTTAGCTCTCAATTTAAAAACACATATGTATGGCCCAAATATATGGGACTCTCATTGTTTAGAGTAGGACCACCCTATTAGCAAAATCACAGTGGAGTGGTGGGTGGCTTCAACATACATTTGCAAATGTGTGCAACCCAGACTTTTGCATTTTTATCTACTGTAGAAATAGCAGATCTGTTGCTGGCTATAGCAGTGTGCTGGGGGAATTTGTCTGTGTTATTTCCTTTTAGGATAACTCCACCCTTTCATGCACCTGTTATAGCCTATAAATTGATTTGAGCAACTTCCAGTTCTTTATTTGTCTGAGAGGCATGTTGGTGTCAGTAGCTGAGGGGGAGTACTGACATTGGATTGCTATTTGGAGGTTTCTGGGGTACCTTTTTGGTAAGTTAGCTCTCAATTTAAAAACACATATGTATGGCCCAAATATATGGGACTCTCATTGTTTAGAGTAGGACCACCCTATTAGCAAAATCACAGTGGAATGGTGGGTGGCTTCAACATACATTTGCAAATGTGTGCAACCAAGACTTTTGCATTTTTATCTACAGTAAAAATAGCAGATCTGTTGCTGGCTATAGCAGTGTGCTGGGAGAATTTGTCTGTGTTATTTCCTTTTAGGATAACCCCACCCTTTCATGCACCTGTTATAGCCTATAAATTGATTTGAGCAACTTCCAGTTCTTTATTTGTCTGAGAGGCATGTTGGTGTCAGTAGCTGAGGGGGAGTACTGACATTGGATTGCTATTTGGAGGTTTCTGGGGTACCTCTTTGGTAAGTTAGCTCTCAATTTAAAAACACACATGTATGGCCCAAATATATGGGACTCTCATTGTTTAGAGTAGGACCACCCTATTAGCAAAAGCACAGTGGAGTGGTGGGTGGCTTCAACATACATTTGCAAATGTGTGCAACCAAGATTTTTGCATTTTTATCTACAGTAGAAATAGCAGATCTGTTGCTGGCTATAGCAGTGTGCTGGGGGAATATGTCTGTGTTATTTCCTTTTAGGATAACCCCACCCTTTCATGCACCTGTTATAGCCTATAAATTGATTTGAGCAACTTCCAGTTCTTTACCATCTGATATATAGCAGATTCACTTCAGAACCTAATAATTAGTGATGGGAAACCTAGTTCATTTTTAAGATTAGTTCATTCTGATCTAGTTCACAGAAAAGATTAGTTCAAAAGATTAGTTCATTTCACTCATTTCCCTCAGTAGTTAATTTCACTCATTTCACTCAGTAGTTCATTTCACTCATTTGACTCAGTAGTTCATTTAGTTCATTTAGCTCAGTTAGTTCAGTTAGATCACTGGCTCTGGAACACTGCTGAGAGAAGTGATTGGAGACATAGATCTAGTCTATTACACATACTGTAGGCATATATACTACATCTCATTAGATCATACTTGCCAACTCTCCCGGAATGTCCGGGAGACTCCCGCATTTTGCGTGAGTCTCCCGGACTCCCGAGAAAGTGTGGCAATTTCCCTGATCTGCCCAGAAGTGGGCAGAATACGGTTCAAACGCCGCGATTCACCGGGGCCCCGCCCCCTACACGCCTACCTCCTACTAGCAGCTCCTGGAAAAAAAAAATGAAATGTTGGCAAGTATGCATTAGATGAGTTATAGTCCTGTTAAAATGATCAGATAAGATTAATATGTCAGATCATTTTTAATATTTTAAAGAGGGCAATCACTAATACAAAAACTAGTAGTGGCATGTTGTGCTCTGCAAAGTTAATTACATTTTCATTATTATTTTTTATTTCCATAGTATGCAAATGAAAAGACCCAAATTCAGAGTATTATAAAGTGTCACTTTTTTGCTTTTAAAATTGAGATCAGTGCAATCAGGATATAGGGGAGATTTATCAAACTTTAGGGGAGAATTTTTACAGCTGTAAAAAGACCCCAAATAGGCATCAAGTCACTGGGGGCGGGGCAAAATGGCACAATTCATGAAGCTCCGTCCCCTACACCAATACCCCGCTCCAGGAACTCCCAGACGTAAACAATATAATGTTGGCAATTATGACTAATCAGCTTCTGTCATTTATCTAGCAGAGTCTATAAAATGACAGAAACTGATTAGTTGCTATAGGCAACGCTTCCACTTTATCTCTCTTGAATGTTTAATACATCTCCCCTGTATATATGGTGCAGTAAACAGAACTACAGTATATAACATGCAGCACTCAGTAGTGCAGTGTGTCTTGAGCTGACAGGGAAGTGAATCTATCCTGTGACTCATGAGCTAAATGATCTGAATGACTGAAAAGATTCGAAAAAGTGGAAAGATTCGAAAGAGTGGAATGATTTGAAAGAGTGGAATGATTTGAAGACTCGTATGAGTCACTGAGTGAAATGAACTAATGAACTCCTGAGAGAATGACTCATGACTCATAGTCAGTGATCAGCTCCAGAGTCTCACACAATGTCTGAGCACAGCAGTGCCACCTTTGGTAGTTTAGAGGTACTGACTCATGAGTATTAAATGAGAGAGCTGAATAGAAACAAAAGAGCCAGTGTACATGAGACAGTGAGTGAGGCTGCTGGAGCTGCTCGGCTTTATCTCTAACTCCTCCCACTTGTTTTAGTTCCTGGTGAACTAATCTTTGTCAGAGCTGTGAACTAAATGATTTAGTTCACTTTGAAGATTAGTTAATTTTAACAAATCATTCGTGAACTACCCATCACTACTAATAATTGGCAGCAGGGTATCTGTCTGTATAATATGTATCAAAAGCCCTTCTGATCCTTATTATGCAGGAGCGCTAATCGCTGTTCATATACAAAGTCCCCACTCGTAGATATATTTGTAGCATGATTATTAATGAATGGAGACCAAGATATATAGAGCGCTGTCTACATAATTAAGTTTAGGCACCCACAGAGCGAACGCCAACGCGTGTTTCGCTTAATTAGCTTTTTCAAGGCAAACCAGAATGTTCATGTAATCAGCCTTAAATAGTCAGTAAAGCCAGCCCCTACCGATCATGTGATAATCTGGACCAATCGCATCATCACTCAGTTGACAGTGATTGGCGTCTAGATACTCCAGTAGTAAGACATGAGGCTGGAGTTAGTTCCACCCCCGTGGTAGCGTGATTGGTCAGAATAATCAATACAGAGAATTACAAAAACAAAGACTGCCGATTATGTGATAATCTGGACCAATCCCGTCATCACTCAGTTGACAGTGATTGGCGTCTAGATACTCCAGTAGTAAGATATGAGGCTGGAGTTAGTTCCACCTCGTGGTAGCGTGATTGGTCAGAATAATCCATACAGAGAATTACAAAAACAAAGACTGCCAAACTAAATAAGTGTATTCTGTAAAATTGCAGGGGGAATATAATAAAGATACATGACAAGGATAATCTGTCATTAAGTATAGATGACTCATAAATATGCTAAATGCATTGTAAGCCTAACTATCGATATTGTAAGGTAAGTCAACCTAGTAGTGGCTCATAGAGATGGCATAACGATTTCTAATGGGCTTGTGATAATTTACTCTGTTAATGACCAAAAGAGATGCAATGAAGTGTAAATGAAACTGTGAATAAGGTTGGTGTAAAATTATAATAAGAGAGTTGGTAAGTATTAATGTTGAAAGTTAGTGAAAAAATATATGTGTATGGGGTGAAAATTGTGAGTGCTTAAATAAAATACAGTGTGCATGAATAAAAATTAGGGGGTAAGAAACCCAATAATAGTGAGTGAATAAAGGGTGATTAAGGGTCTTCTATTCAATAGTATATCTATTGAATATGGATAAGTCATAGGACTAGTGAAAATTGAATACTAATTAAGGTCATAAAAAAGAAAGTATATGAGTTATCTAATTAAAGCATTATTAGAATTATAAAAATGCAGAGTAGCTATTGTAGTCATTCAAACCATGTGGTGACATACTCCCCATCAGAAAGATTTTTTTAGTTTCTTTCCGTAATAATTGTCCCTGTATGTCTCCCCCTCGGGGAATTAAATGCCAAAAACTTTTTTTTCCTCTCTTTCTGCACCCATGAATAATTTTTTTAATTGACCAGTTTGAAATGGTCACCGATATAGGTAGCATCAGGAGGACTAATAGAAATCTACAGAGATTTAAAGATAGGGTGGCGGGAAAAATGGCTCATGGAGCAGCCTCCGATGAGGGTAACAGTGGGTGATAATTATTGAGGAAAAAAATAACTAAATTTAATCGTGATAAGCAAGATTATGCTCAAAATAAAATCTTTAAATGGGACAATCGTCCAACAAGACGTCCCACCATCTTATACAGTACTTCGGAAGCAGACTCCTCTGAAGGAGAAACACCTAGAAACATGTCCAATATTAGAAACCTCTCGTATAAAGATTTTTTAGGATGAGGTACTTCCAAAATAGAAAGGGGCGGCCAAAATTCAAGAAGACGCGAAGGGGGAAGGGGAAACTATCGAAATGTCCCACTATCAGAGCAGGAGGAGACTCCTTACTGCCGGAGTCAAAGGAGACAGAGATTCTAGAACAGAATCTCAGAGTTATCAATCTTACAGATTTAGAGCTGACCCCCCATCATATACGTCTCTTGAGTAAGGGTCTATACTTTTCCCCAATGCAATCTATGGATAGATTTGAGTGGGAAAAGGACCTCTCCCTTTTGCCACAAAACTACTACTTAAAAAAATATTTTGTATTAAAACTGGAACAGACACGACAGATATTGTTACTCACGACCAGAGCAATATACAGTCACCTATATCTTCTCAGGATACAACAACTCCCCATGTAGCACTTGATGCTGAGGCTGATGCGAATGCACTTGCAATTCTGGAAGAATTGCAAACAGTCTCTTCTCAATACTCTACAGGAGTCCCTCTCAACCCGAGATCTACTCTCAAGAAGAAATCATCATTCATGCCGGATATTAATATCTGCCCACAAGTCAAGGTCTATATAGATCTTGTTTCCAGGGATCTGGATCAATTCTATATCGAATTATCAAAATATCCTAGACTAACATCAAATCTTGATAAAAATGAAATTCAAGCACTAAAGGACATTGAGGGATGGACAGATATCGTAATTAAACCTTCGGACAAGGGAGGAAATATTGTCCTAATGACAAGGGACTATTACAAGAAAGAGATATATCGTCAACTAAATGACATCACGTGCTACAAACGCCTCATTTTTAATCCCACATCTTATGCACAAGAATTTGATTGATACAGCATACAAGGATGGCGTCATTTCTAAACAGGATTTTGAGTATTTAAAAGTGGAAAATCAAAAAAAGCCCTACTATATACATCCTACCAAAAATTCATAAGTGTGAATGTAATTTCCCGGGACGACCCATAGTCTCGGAAATTGGGGGACTTACCGAGAAAGCAAGCACTTTTGTTGACACACATTTACGCAAATTCGTTGTTAGCCTACCCTCATACACGAGAGATACGTTGGACGTATTATCAAAAATTCAAGGAATTATGACTAATGATAAAACGTGGCTGGCATCATACGATGTGGAGTCACTGTATACTAATATTGACCACAATCAGGGTTTGGCTGCAGCTAAATACTTTTTAAGCATGGACACCCAGATGGAATTTAGTGACTTTTTACTATCATTGTTACGCTTTTTTCTTACTAAAAACTACTTTGTTTTTGATGAAAAATTCTAGCTACAGGTGAGGGGCACAGCGATGGGGACATGCTGTGCCCCCACCTATGCCAACATTTTCCTTGGCTTGTGGGAGAGAGAAGTGGTTTTCATTGAAGGATATGAGGCATATACTAGCCACATTATCATGTGGCTAAGATACATCGACGATGTCCTCATTTTATGGGAGGGAGAAGAAGAACTTTTTCATAACTTTACTAAAGTCCTAAATAGGAATAATTTAAATCTCAAATTAACATCTGAGATTAATTATACCTCCATCAATTTTCTGGATCTCTCTATCCGTAAAACATCAAATGGTTCTCTCAGCACTGATACTTACAAAAAACCCACAGCAACTAATAGTATCCTTCACCATTCTAGTGCGCATTTCCCACCAGTCCTTAGAGGAGTTCCATAGGGTGAATTTTTGCGTATGAAACGCAATTGTTCTGACATGGAAACATATCAAATAAGATCACAAGAACTGACTGAACGTCTGAGAAAAAGAGGATATGGTAAAAATACGATACGAAGAGCAAGAAACTTTGCTGATCATAGAAATAGAGATATATTAATATACCCTATTCTCAATTCAACCAAGGAACAATCTAAAATCAGGATGGTTGGCACTTTTTACGCTGAGTGGCGCCATTTATCCACTATTTTTCAGAAACATTGGCACGTGTTACGCACAGACGAGGATCTAAATAAAGAACTACATAATAAAGTAGCTTACAGTTGGAGAGGAGAGCCAGAAATCTCAAAGACAGACTTACACATAGCCACTTACAAAACCCGAAAAGAGAAGATACTACACCTAAGGGATTTTTTAGTTGTGGCTTATGTAAGGCCTGTCAATTTACCATTCCCACAAAACATTATGTGGATAAATATGGGAAAATCTGGAATTTTTGAATTGCAATTCCTGTGGAGTTATTTACTGATTGACCTGTCCATGTGGATTAAATTACATAGGCATGACTAGCCGGCCTTTTAAAAAATGGCTACTTGAACACATTGGTAATATTAAAAATGCTCTAAAAGATCAACGTAATTTCAAAACCTTGACAACCGCAGCAAGACATTTCATGATTTTTCATAACAGTTATCCCAAGCAGGTTAAAGCTTTTGCTATGGAAAAAAACACATAGATGGGGAGACATACAGGGACAATTATTACGGAAAGAAACTAAAAAAATCTTTCTGATGGGGAGTATGTCACCACATGGTTTGAATGACTACAATAGCTACTCTGCATTTTTATAATTCTAATAATGCTTTAAACGCGCCCGGCCGTTTGAAAGATTGGCGCCGCGGCGAGCCAATCAGCGCTCGCGGTGGCGGCGCCTGCTGATGACGTCGCGCCGGCGACTGTATAAGTCGCCGGGCGGCGCCATTTTGTCAGTAGTCCGACGGCGGAGAGGAAGAAGGACGTCTCGACCAGACGTCCTGCAACAGGATCAGCGGCAGCCATGGCAGCGGGCCCTTGTAAGGGCCGTGAGCTACCCTGCCGCCCGAAGACTCCAATCAAGCCGCCAGAGCAGTGATCGTCGGCGGGGAGTACTTGTCAGGGCTGTGGACGCCCCCGCCTTAGAAGTAGCAGCAGAGGAGTCAGTGCCGAACCGGAGAAGAGGCTCCGCCAGCTGGAGGGTCAGGAAGACCCGGAAATGAAGGCAGAAGACGGCGTGGCAAGTTGAGTATCCTGCGCGGAGCAGGTATGTAGCCTCAACGTTAGGTCGGGCACTAGGCCCGTGGCCACGGTCGGGCATAAGGCCCGTGGGACATGTATTAGGGGCAGAAGGCCCAGGGAACTGGGCACTAGGCCCCTATAAAGTAGTGGGCCAGTAGGCCATATTGATAAAGGGCACAAGGCCCTGTTAGTAAGCTAGGTAGGGGGCGTGAGGGCCCCAGGTGCAAGAGCACAAGGCCCTTAGGTAGCTAGTGGCCTAGAGGCTATAGGAAAGGCCACAGGGCCTGGTTAGGGGGCTGAAAGCCCATAGACTTAGAAGGTCACAAGGCCCGAGTAGAGAGTTAGGGAGGCCACAAGGCCTGAGTAGGCAGGGGCTAGAGCCCCTAATTAGCAGGGCACAAGGCCCTAGTTAGTGGGCTCAGAGCCCTGAGTTAGAGAGGGGGCTAAGGCCCGTAAGTAGAGCACAAGGCTCTGTCAGTAGCTGGGCGGAGGCCCATCGTGTGAAGGGCAGAAAGCCCTGGTGGTGTGTTAGAGGCGTGAGAGCCTTGTGAGTATAGGCACGGTCCTGTGTGAGGTGAGCACACGGAGTTAGGAGGTACAGTAGAGCGGAGGCTCCTGTGGTGCTGTAGCAACCGGCTGGTTGGCTAGCAGCGGTGTGCTCTGGTGAGTAGCGTACAAAGTACTGTATTACTGTATTCTGTCTGTGCAGCGAGTATTGTCTGTATTACTATAACTTTGGGTGTGCTACATAATTGTGTCCAGGGGCAAGACGTCCGGCCCCCATTAAAGGTAGGCTCTTGTTCCCTGTGTTTTCCTGTACTAACCCGTGCTGTGGGGACAAGTGTAGTTACCAGCTTACACATAGTCAAGGGAAGAACATACATAGTTTCCCCGTCCCTTAGGTCCCTGGGGTCACACTGGTTTCTAGAGGGGATGACTGAGTGAGTCAGTGGCAGTGCAGCACAGCTCAACGCAGTTCCAGGGGGTGTCCCGTGGTTCAGGTTGAGTGTCCCAGTCCTCAGTTCCGTGCAGGTTCCCTGGCAGTTCCGGAGTGGGATACGTGTTCGATATCTGGGTGCAGGCAATCGGGCTGTTCAGTTTCGATCGGTTGTTCCGGGCGGCAGTCTGTACGCAGGTAAGTGTGCTGTTCCAGTGAGCCTCAGTCGGGCCTGGTGCAACCGGTCCTTAGGATCCGTGAGTGACCCCATAGCAAGAAGGCAGCTTCTTGGTACAGCCTGGGTGAGGGGGTTAGGAACCGCCCTCCGGCTGGTGTTCCCTGTAGTGGTTAGTGAGCAGTTCCGTTAGTGCACTACACCTAGTTAGTCATAGTTGTTTGACTTAGTTGCGTTGCCGACCATTAGAGCGTTGTTAGGGTCGGGTAGCTGTTGTAGTCAGTTTAGTTTTGTGGGTGCCCATCTTAGTCTTACTGAGAGCGCAGAGGGAGGCTGTGTGTTCCTTGTCATCCGCAGGTGTCGGGGAGGTGCAGGAGAACCGGATCGTAAGTGGGAGTGTCCCGGTGAGTATCACGCTCGATTCCCCCTTTCTGATAGGCCCTCACCGGGTGGTGTGCGAGGTTCTTGAGGCAGGACTAGTTATGGTCTCATGTGTCTGTAGTCCCCCGTGCCTTGGCAAGAGCAATGTGAGGAGGCGGCAAGGGGGCTTGGACTGAGAGTGTCCTTGTTCATTGCCGTATTCTCGGACAGCCCTTACCTGGTAGGCACGGCCGTAATCTCTGTCTCTTTCTTAGATGGACGTGGTTGGAGGTGACAAGGGTTGCGGCTGCGGATCTGCTGGGATCGGGTCGCAGCTGGGATATCGGAGGCGGACTGGAGGTGACCATCGTTTAAAGGGTAAGTTTGTGTTGCGTCTGTCCTGTTCCCCGCAGTCGCTACACACGTTCTGAGCTCAATCCTATATTAGTGGTTCTGCCTAGTTCAAACTGACTATATCATTACATATATCCGTCTGAATGAGTCATTTTTAGAAGGATATCATGCCTATGAGACATATCACTACTTTTGCTTACAATCCTTATTAGGTGTTTTGCAATCTAATCATTTCTCTAACCTAAAAATCCTATTTGGTCCATACACCTGCCCACTGATCCATTTATTTATACTACAGGGTTCCTTATTCCTTAAGTTTGGACCACAGAGCTCCTTGCGGTTGATCTGCAATTTTATTTCACATTTTTGTTTCTTTTTTGTTTTTAATATTTCGCGTAGCCTTTTCTTGTTAGGATGTTTCCATTTTAATACATACCAATAAAAATTTACATTTTATATATTACCCAATCGTTTTGACCACTTATCCTAGAGTGCCCCGTTATGTAACCTCTTTCCTGTCCCTTTTTCTGTTATCTACATATTTTGGGTTACAGGGTGCACCACCCAACCTAATCTTTGGAATACTGGATAGACTTTATTACACAATTTAAAGTAGGATATTTGGTCTATAACCTAGTGCGGTTCCCCCTCTTTTGCACTGGGAACACTACCATCAGGACTGGTGACAGAACCTGGTTGCTGATTTTGCTCATATGTGGACTGCTTAGAATCCATTGTGAGCCCAACGCACTTGTAGTGCTACAAATTGTTTTAGATACTGCTGACAAATATGGCTTTTGAGAGCCACAAAAATTAATGCAAAAGAATGGGGGACACCCCAAAAGCACTTGGGAGTGCTAAAAATTATATTTGAAGTCTGCTGACAGATAATACTTTAGACAGCCAGAAATATTAATACAAAAGAATGGGGGACACCCAAAAAGCACTTGGGAGTGCTAAAAATTATTTGGTAGATACTACTGACAAATATGACTTTTGACAGCCAGAAATGTTTATGCACAATTATGGGGGACACCCCAAAAGCACTGAGGAGTGCTAAAAATTTTTTGGTAGATACTGCTGACAGATAGTAATTTTGACAGCCAGAAATATTTAGGCAAAATAATGGGGGACACCCAAAAAGCACTTTGAGTGCCAAATATTGAAAAAAAAATTCCTCTATCCTACTCTCTTCTCTAGCGATTTTTGTTAGCACAATTGGAATCAGAATATTGTATTCTCTGTCCCTGCTCTAATCAGCCTGTGACTACACCCTGCTCTCTCCCTCTGTCAAATGGCGATGGATTGCTGTGGAGGCAGGTATTTATAATCTTCAAGTATCGCGAGAACCGAGCCCCGAGATCCGACGACGTCACTATGACGTTCGGCCTCGATTTGGATTCCGAGCGGGCGGTACTCGGAGAGGCAAAATTTGGGTGGGTTCGGTTATCCGGGAACCGAGCCCGCCCATCTCTATTTTATAGGGCCATGTTCTACTGGTATCCAATAGGTTATATTAACCCTTTGTTATCAAATAGTTAATAACATCCTTTAAGGTCAGATCGTTATACAAATATTACATGATAATTTAATAAAAATAAAATAAACATTCATATAAAACATTGATATAAATGCATACATATGTTTAAAATGTTAAAAATTTTTCAAAATGCTTCTCTCAATATCAAATACATAGTGCACTTTTAGGTGCTACATAAGCGTACTACTTGTCATATTGCAATGTTGTTCTTTTATAAGATCTATCACTTCACATAAATCCATATATTATTTCCAAGTTGCTAATATGGACAAGGCATTGTTTATCCTTCATATCGAATGATACAGTATTTGATGGCAGCAAATATAATAAACAATCTCTATCATCACAGGAAAGGGGTAATTTTGCATCCCTCATTCAATCCAGAGGGGACAAAGGTATTTAAAGTATATATCCAATATGTTTCCCTTTGTACTAATTTCAAAAGACAGTCTCCCCCTCTTTTATCAACCTCTATGTGTTCTATTGTTCAATTTCTTAGACTGTAAAGATCCAGGATCTGCACTATGACATGTAGAGAAATGTCTGGGGATAATGTGATTTTCAACCTTATGACGAATATTCCTCAAATGTTCAAATATGCGCACTTTTAATGGTCTTAGTTTCTCCTACATATTTCTTTCCACAATTACATTCAAGAAGGTAAACCATGTGTGTAGTACAACTAACTATTCATGTAAGACTTTATATTCCAGGTTTTTTGAGCAGATGTATCCGAAAAAGTTTTGTGGTCTCAATGCACCTGTTTACATGCTTTGCAGTGACCACATGGATAAAAACCTTTTATGGGAGTTAACTAAAGCCTTAAGAGTTTTAGGTTGTCTATAAACGATCTGCAGTTTGGCAGGCAAATGATTAGATAAAACTGCCTGCCTGCCAAACTTTAGATCGTTTATAGACGACCTAAAATTCTTAGAGCTTGTTTAGCCCTGGCTCATCTTAAAAATACCAGTGTGGGGAACGATCATTGGTTAATTGTTTATTGTTGCAGCAAACTAATGTGATATCGGACCAACTGGTCATTTATCGTCTGATTGGCCCGATAATCAGCTGAAAACACTGTAGTGTGTACCCAGTCTAAGGAGGAAGTGGGCTGGTATCATCTTCTTTTCTCCTTTATGGGTAGGGCCAATATGGTTAAAATAGTATCCTTCCCTAGAGTCCTCTACCCACTCCAGTCTTTGCCACTGTTATTGACTTGCAAGGATATTGCTGATATTAAAAAAGTTTTTCGCAACTTTATTTGGAGTAAAATTAAACCTAGAATTAGATTGTTTAGACTCCAGCAGCCTAAGACCAATGGTGGCATTAAACTCCCCAATATAGAAATTTATAATCAGGCTGTCCAACTCCGCTGTCCAACTCTCTGAGGGATTGTTCATGGGGATCCGACAATCATGCTAAAACCTCTTTGGAACAGAATTTTCTCACATTTCTCAAACAGACGGCTTTCCTCCACATGCATACTCATGAGTTACCTGAGGAAGTGCTTGATAATCCCCTTTTAATTACAGCTAGAAAGTTATGGCACATATTGTGACATAGGCAAAAATTGAATCCATAGCTATCTGTTCAAATACCTTTGCTTAGTAACCCTAACTTTCAAAATGGAGTGGCTGCCTATCCCTTCACTCTCTGGACTGATATGGGGCTTGGAACGAGAAGACTTCTTTCCAACAAGCCAGGGACAGGCATGACGTGGTCACACTGTTTAACTTTCTTACAGGCCCAACCTTATGCAAGTCTGCTGGTCAGACCTGTTTCCCAGTGTGAAACACAAATCACAGCGCTGAAAACTGAATTGCCAACTACTCGTGTATAAATGAGTTCATGAAAATATTTAGTTAAAAATACATATTTTATTAAAACAATTCTAAAACATATAATGAATCCACCAGTACCTATAAAAATAGAGAATCCTATAACACAACTTATCTACTGAATCTTAATTGGCATCTTAAGTGAACGCTATCTAAACGTAATTGATAATTTAGTATTGTTCTGATAAAAATTTACACACCCATTTTTGCAAATGGGCACAGTTTGTAATATCAATGTCTCAATCTTGCTATTTCAAAATTTGAATTAGTAACATATTTGATGAATAGACCAATAAATTAGAAATGGCCGCAAGTTAAATGGTGTTATATTGTAGAGATGGTCACTGACCCCCGTGTTTTGGTTTTGGATTCGGTTTTGGATCTGGATTACCGTCGTGTTTTGGTTTTGGTTTTGCAAAACCGCCATTGCGTGTTTTGGTTTTGTTTGGTTTTGTTTTGCTATTTTGTTGGAAAATCAATGTTTTTGGGCATAAAATAACCCAATTTAGTGCTCCAACTGTTTTAGAGATAAGTAATCTAATTGTAGAGGTAATAAATCATCCAAAAAACAGTTTAATTCTTCGTTGGTAGGCCTTCATTTATTCTACACACAAAACAGATTGTCTTCCTCTCCATCTATGCATATTGGCAATGCAGCCATCGTCTTTGGATGTATATTACACCCTACACTTATAGTTAAATATGTAAAGAAATGGAAAAAGGCAGTTTGCTTTCTGTCTCTATAGGCTCCCCTCCACTTGTTTAAAAAACCAAAAAATTCAGCCGTTATAGACTGTACAATATTAATTGACACGGAGAAAGCCAGTTTGGTTTCTGTCTCTCTAGGCTCCCCTCCACTTGTATAAAATACCAAAAAATTCAGCCGTTATAGACTGTACAATATTAATTGACATGGAGAAAGCCAGTTTGGTTTCTGTCTCTCTAGGCTCCCCTCCACTTGTATAAAATACAAAAAAATGCAGTCGTTATAGACTGTACAATATTAATAGAAATGGGACAAAGGCAGTTTGGGGTCACTCTGTCTATGACACCCTACCCTTAAGGAGAAATTGCCCAAACAGCAGCCTTTCAAGACGGTACGTGATATGGAAATGCCACAAGTCCCTTTCCTCTTTGGGGGTAGATTGCACCCTACACTTACATAGAAAGTTTTAAAAATATGTTATCGTCATCATCTTCAGCTTCATCCTCACCCTCATCAGTGTGTACGTCATCATCACATACTATCAATTCATCGCCGCTTGAATCCGCCATTAGAGAACAGTCAGTGTTTGGATGTCTTGGATGGTGAAGGCCTTCCTCGTGGAAGATGTAGTTCATTTTTATAAACATCATTTTCTCCACATTTTTGGGAAGTAACCTTCTACGGCGATCACTGACTAAGTTCCCTGCTGTGCTGAACACTCGTTCTGAGTACACACTGGAGGGTGGGCAGCTTAGGTATTGCAAAGCAAGTTTGTACATGGGTTTCCAAATGGCCTGCTTTTCTTCCCAGTAAGGAAAGGGACTGTCTGACATTTCCATATCAACTACCTCTTGAAAGTAATCCTCCACCATCCTTTGCATGTTTTTTACTCGTATTAGATGGAGTTATGGGCAAAGTGACACATTTTTTTGAAAAATCCTTCAAACCAGCCCAGATGTTAAATTGTTCTGGTCTGCCCCCTGCATCTTCCCTGCTTCTTTTTTGAAAATTTCATTTTTTACGAGCAGTAGCAGCTTGAGAAAGTGAAGGAGGACATGTCGTCAAGCCGAGGTCCAGTTCAGCGGACAACTTGCTGAGCAATAGCTCCTTGCAAAAGTTAACATCTCGCTCATTTACAAGTAAAGACTAAATGTAGGTTTTAAACCTTGGATCAAGCACAGTGGCCAAAACGTACTGATCCGAGTTCAAGATCTTAATAACTCGAGGATCATTGTGAAGCCAATTAGGTACTTGATCGACAAGGCCAACATACTTTGCTGAATTGCTTGCTTTCAGCTCCTCCTTCATTTTCTCAAGCTGCTTTTCCAATAGTCTAATTAAAGGAATGACTTGGCTCAAACTAGCAGAGTCTGCACTCACCTCACACGTCACAACTTCAAATGGTTTCAGCACCTTGCACAGGACTGAAAGGATTCCCCACTCTGCAAGAGTGAAATACATCCCCCCTCCTTTCCCAATGTCATGGCTTGTGCAATATGCTTGGATGGCTTTGCGCTGTTCCTCCATCCTCTGAAGCATGTATAGGGTGGAATTCCACCTAGTTACCACCTCTTGCTTAAGTTGGTGGCAGGGCAAGTTAAACTGCTCCTGGAGCTGCTGTAACCTCCTACATGCTGTGGCTGAATGCCTGAAATGGCCTGAAATTTTACGGGCCACCGAAAGCATCTCCTGCACCTCACGGTTATTTCGTAGGAAGCTCTGCACCACCAAGTTGATGCTGTGAGCAAAACAGGGAATATGTTGGAAATCACCCAGCTGTAATGATCGCACTATATTGTTGGCGTTATCAGAAATGACATACCCTGGGGAGAGTCCGTGTGGTATAAGCCATGCATCAATCATATTTCTCAGTTTGCGTAACAAATTGTCAGCCGTATGCCTGTTAGTGAAGCCGGTGATACAAAGAGTGGCCTGTGACAAATGTTACGTAGTGGTGTATATGCTGCTGCTGTTCCTGCTGGTGAAGTTGAATGACCAACCCAGTGGGCTGTCACAGTCATATAGTCTTTGGTTTGGCCACTTCCACTTGTCCACATATCTGTGGTTAAGTGGACAGTGGGCAGAATGTCATTTTTCAGCGCAATCTCTACATTTTTACACACTTTTTGGTATTGTTGTGGAATTGCTTTACGGGAGAAATGGTGTCGCGATGGAATTCTGTAACGCGGACACAAAACCTCAATTAACTGTGAAAAACCAGCTGCGTTTATTGTGGAGATTGGACGCAGATCTAACACTAACATTGCAGCCATGGCCTCTATGATTCGCTTGGCGACTGGGTGACTGCTGTCATATTTGCTTCCTCTCGCAAATAATTGTTTCACAGTTAATTGCTGAAATGTAGGACTGCTCATTTTCTTGACCTGCCTCTGGGATGACGATTCACCCCCAGCAGCAGCAACAGCAGCAGCAGTGGGACTAACGCTTTCTTCAGAGGAATCAATAATAGTGCAGGAGTCATCCAGCCTTAAGTGGGATGCCGGGCTAACTCCGAGCGCTACTGAGGATATTGATGAGGATGGTGTGGTGGGTGTATTTTGTAGCCGTCGGGAAGTCTGTGAGCAGAGGGTCTTAGCTGACGATGGAGTGCTTTCCCAACACTTTGCCATAAACTTTCGTTAAATGGCGTAACATAGACGAGGTTCCAAGATGGTTAAGGTCCCTCCCTCGACTGACTGTGGCTTGACATACACTACAAATGGCTATACAATTGTTGTCTGGATTTGGGTAGAAATAATTCCACACATAAGAAGTGGATTTTTTTGTTTTATGCCCAGGCATGACAATGGCCTTTTTCTTGTCACGTGCCAGAACTGCTGCCACTGGTGCAGGACTTACACAAACAACCTCATCCTCATCAACATCCTCATTAGCGCCCTCGTCGCCTACACAAATCTCCCCCTCATCCTCTTCTAATTCCAAAGTGGCATCCTCAATTTGGGTATCACCGGCTGCACTCGGGCTATTAAGGCACACATCAGCAGAATGCTCATGATTAGACATCCCACTGTTGGATGGACTCTCCACAGGGATTGTTGTCATTTGTGAATCAGAGCAAACTTTCTCCTCTAATGCCTTCCTGTTATCTTGCAGCTCGGCTTTGACGCGTAACAGTAGTTGTGCACCAATTGTAGGCTCGGTAACTTTTTGGGATCTGCCACTAATAGGCAAAGGTGAAGATCTCATTCTCTCTTTACCACTGCGTGTGTAGAATGGCATGTTTGCAATTTTTTTTTTATCGGCACTTAACTTTTGCTCAGTAACACTTCTTTTTCGCTTCAATACAGTACATTTTTTTGGGTGTTTTGTTTTTTGCACTGATTTGGAAACACTCTGTTGTTTGACATCGCCTTGGCCAGATGACGTACTGGGAACACTAAAATCAGGACTGGTGACAGAACCTGGTTGCTAATTCTGGTATTTGTGGACTGCTTTGAATCCATTCTGAGCGCAAAGCACTTGTAGTGCTAAAAATTAGTTGGTAGATACTGCTGACAGATATGACTTTTGACAGCCAGAAATATTTATGCACAATTAGGGAGGACACCCCAAAAGCACTGGGGAGTGCCAAGTGTTAAAAAAAAATAATAAACCTCTATCCTCCTCTCTTCTCTAGCGATTTTTGTTAGAGCAATTGCAAGAAGAATATTGTATTCTCTGTCCCTGCTCTAATCAGCCTGTGATTACACCCTGCTCTCTCCCTCTGTCAAATGGCGATGGATTGCTGTGGAGGCATGTATTTATAATGTTGAAGTATCGCGAGAACCGAGCCCCGAGATCCGACGACGTCACAATGACGTTCGGCCTTGATTTGGATTCGGAACGGGTGGGAGAGTACCGAGCTACTCAGCTCGGTACTCGGATACCCAAAGTTCGGGTGGGTTCGGTTCTCGGGGAACCGGACCCGCCCATCTCTATTATATTGTAACAATGTGTTTCACACCATAAAAAAGTCTCACACGTTCTAAGTTTCTCAAATGGAGGTCTTATAAAGTATTGTATCTATTCATCCTCAAATACAGAATTTGATGTCCGTACCTGATCACCATGAGCAATATTCTGGAGAATTGTTTAGAGAAAAATAATAAGCACAATCGTAGGAAATTAATTCCAAATGCAGATCCTAATTCCATTGTATTCATCGGTGGAATCTTCAAAGAAGCCGCAGCTCTCAGTTAAGTGTTGATCTCCAAACACACTGCTAGATACGTGTTTAAGTTACTGACGAACAGCAGCCAAATCTGATCCTCTTCCGAAAAGCATCATCATCATCATTTATTTATATAGCGGCAGCAGATTCCATAGTGCTTTACAATTGGGAACAAACAGTAATAATACAATACTGGGAAATACATACATATACAGAGGTAAGGCCCTGCTCGCAAGCTTACAATCTATGGGACAATGGAAGATTGATACACAAGGGTAAGTGCTGCATCATATTGCATATTGGTCCAGCAAGAATGCAAAGGTAGAAAGTATTGAGTGTGCTATATAATCAGTCACACAGCAATGTTGGTCAGAGGGTTGTTGTCTTGTGTTAGCTGTGTAGAGGATGGTAATAGGGTAACCTAGGGAGATTAAGAGGATGGTAGAGGAATATTATAAGCTTGTCTGAAGTGGTGAGTTTGCAGAGAACGCTTGAAGGTTTAAAGACTAGAGGAAAGTCTCCTGGTATGAGGGAGTGAATTCCATAAAGTGAGTGAAGCCCGAAAAAGTTGTATAACTGAGAATGAGAGCAAGTGATGAGAGTGGAAGAGAGTCACAGATCTTGTGCAGAATTGATGTGTCGAGTTGGGAGATATTTTGGACAAGTGAAGAGATGTATGTTGGTGCAATTATGTTGATGACCTTGTATGTTAGTAGAAGAATTTTATATTGGATTCTTTGAAAAACAGGCAACCAATGTAGAGACTGACAGAGTGACTCAGCAGATGAAAAACGATTTGCAAGGAAAATCAATCTAGCTACTGCATGCAAAATAGATTGAAGGGGCTCAAGTCTGATTTTGGGAAGAGTAGTAAGGAGGAAATTACAATAGTCACTGGCTCTTCTCACTGGCGGCGGCATGATGTCACGATGTTGCCGGAGCCGCGATCAAGTAGAGAAGTGAGAAAAGAAGGTAAGAACAGACTACGAGGGGGACAGAAAGAGAGGGCTACAGAAAAATGAAGGGGGCAGAAAGAGAGGGCTACAACAGACAAATGAAGGGACAGAAAGAGAGGGCTACACAAAAATGAGGGGGGCAGAAAGAGAGGGCCACAGAAAAATGAGGGGGCAGAAAGAGAGGGCTACATAAAAACAAGGGGGGTAGAAAGAGAGGGCTACAGAAAAATGAGGGGGCAGAAAAAGAGGGCTACACAAAAACAAGGGGGGTTGAAAAAGAGAGGGCTACAGAAAAATTAGGGAGCAGAAAGAGAGGGTTACGGAAAAATGAGGGGGGCAGAAAGAGAGGGCTACAGAAAAATGAGGGGGCAGAAAGAGAGGGCTACATAAAAACAAGGGGGGTAGAAAGCGAGGGCTACAGAAAAATTAGGGAGCAAAAAGAGAGGGCTACAGAAAAATGAGAGGGGCAGAAAGAGAGGGCTACAGAAAAATGAGGGGGCAGAAAGAGAGGGCTACAGAAAAATGAGGGGGCAGAAAGAGAGGGCTACAGAAAAACTGGGGGGCACAAAGAGAAGACTACAGAAAAATGAGGGGGCAGAAAGAGGGCTACTTTCAAAATATCCTGCAGTTACGATCCTGATAGGACTATAACGAAGGGGGATTGTGGTGACGGACCCGAATTTTGCTAACTTGGCTTTCTCATACTTTGTTTCGCCTTTGATAGGGGGAAGCCCAGCCTCCAGTGAAAACACCATGAGATAGGTCTTTTCTCTAATTAATAAATAGATCACAATATGTAACTTTCAGCATACTATGTAGTTACTTTTTGCTGCCCTGTGCCAAATTTTATTATTATGCTCTCTCTTCATTTGCATATCTCCCAACTTTTCAAAATCTGCAATCGGGACATGTTTTACAGCTGCTCTGCTGGTCAGAGCAATGGTGAATGGGTTATACCTTGCAATATTTTGACCATTGGGCAATGAATCAGAAGGATGGGAGTGCGGAACAGAACCCTCATATTGGGGCTGTCCCATATAAATTTGGACCTTTTGGAGGTATGCACTTGAGTAAAAAAATATTGCACTGCTCTTTGTACATTTGTTCTCTCATAATACTGTGCTGTATAGTGTGTCATGGTGCAATATTTCCCTAAATACTAAATATTGATCTGTGATAGCATTCAGAGGTACTGGGAGGCTACATTGATTACAATCCATATTTTCGTGCTGGTGTCTCCTTTGCTTTTTTCTCTTGCTTCCAAATATGGAAAATATTGATTGGGTGGGCAAATGTCAGTAGCATCAGGATCAGGAGAAAGATGTTGACCTTAAAAAAACATGAAGATACAGTCATCAGTAACACATCTCATTCTCACTAAAGGTAAACACCCCAAACACTGCAGGACCCACATATCTGGTTACATACATAGAAGGGGTCACCACCCAGATGTGTCCGTATGATATAAAATGCTGCATATTGCAGAGTAGATATCAGTGCGGAAAGAGCCATCACCAGTCCATACAGCTTTCCAAAGTATCTGGGTGGAAATCTAAAACACAAAAAATAATAATAAGGACAGCACGTGTCGCCATCTAGAGAAAGAGACAGCAAGCTCCAATATCAGCTTGAATTACCCCTTTGAGGATCCATGGTTTGGAAAATGCTGCCACTCTGGATGCCAGGTCAGCTTTTCAAATTTTGTTACATGTCAGTTTTAGGTTTTTTAAAGATTTTTAAAGAAATAGCTCTTCGGAAATGTAATGCCAACTGTTAGGAAAATATTGAGGGTTTTCAAAAACAATACATGAACAAAGAATACAATAAAAAATAACACCTGTATTGCTTTGAAATCCTTTCCCATGCAGTATGTAAGTTTATGTGTTACAATGCACTTGGAATAAGTACTATCTGGTATATGCATGAAAACACTGTAAGATGCATCTAATATGATGCACCTAAATGTTTTGCAAATCAAAAATATGTAGTGAGACATTGATTAGGATTGGATTCTTTTTTTTAATCAGGTGGACACTGCATATGTCTCTTAGAGATGAGCAAAATTGTCAAAACTGTCAGAATGAATTGACACTGTCACAGCTCGATTTATAGACTATAAATTCACTGGAATGTGGAGTTTACATATACAAAGAGGAATGTCATGTCATGAAATGGTGAAGGAAAAGTGTAACTTGTATCACTGGACATTTACACCTCGGCCTCTCCCACTGGGAAATGCAATTCATGCCATGTTCGGATGCAGTTTTGCTCAACAGTAATACAATTTTAGTCAAGTTTAGATTGAATGAATATAAATTAAGAAAAAGGGTCACCATTATATTATTATTATTATAAATAAAAACTACCCCAGTAGCTACAATAGTAACAACAGTAGTGTCGTCATCCAGTTATACAGAATGAAACCGATAATAAAAAGGTATTCAGCATACAGAGGGGTCTATGCATCAAGCTGAATTAACACTGTTTCCGTATCTTTTAAGTATGTTTCTTATGCAAGAACTGCCTAGCGGAGGAGATTTCACAGAAATCTCCTCCGTTTAGGCGATTACCGTTCAGCATTGCATCCCCATAGATCACTATGGGTACTGCGATGTTCCGCAATGCATCAAGCTTTGATAAGCTTTGCATTGCGCAGACAGGTAACACCATCACAGGATGGCGTTACCTGTCATTTTCTATGGGATTCTGCTGAAGCCTATTCAGCTTCGCAGAATCCATGCTGTGCGCATTCGCACAGCACTTCTTTCTGTCTCTGGCAGCGCTAAGCTGCTAGTTAGCTGGAAAATGAGATCACAGGATAGAGGTCATTTTACCGGGGCTCCCAGAGTAGCCCCAGCATGATGCATTGTGCAGCGATGCATATTTAGTTGCACCACATATAATTGATGCATAGACCCCGGAATAAGAGATTCATTACAGTGTATTTGTTTGTTTATCCATATATGCATAATATGAGAAATCACGAAAAAGAGATACCCCAATGTGCATTTGTAAATACCTATTTCAATGCTAATATACCTTATAAATACTAATATCATATCCAACAGGCAGAAAATATAAATTAGATTAGAGAATACAGTTTGAACATGTATGTATGCATGTGATAATTACTTATATTAAAACTTGCTTTGGCTATGGTGTCGCAGAGTGCAGAATAACAGCCTGCCACCTCAAAGTGACCAGCCAATTATATTATATATCCCTTAAACCACATTTAAATATATATTGCACAACAATACAAGTGTACATAACACATATACAGCAAAAAATGCCCCAACCGCCTCTCGTCTCCCATCTTAAACTCTACATTTTGCACCTCTGCAGATGCCAATACCTTGGCCCAAAAATCCCTATGTAAACAGACAGAGGCAAATGCAGAAGTTCTAGAAGGAGTTTTTCAAATGCTTGTTTTCAGAAGAAAAGCAAAAAAGACGCTTGCTGTAATAATAATATAAACATACTTGCCAACTTTTAGATGCCCCTAATGCTAGGCTGCCCTTTCTTCTCCTTCACCACCCCCCCCCCCCCCCCCTCCCCTCCAAAAACATTGATTGCTGTGCTCACTGGTGCCATGCAGAACAGCAGTGAACATTAGATACTTCCCAACTTTTTCACATAACAAAGCTGTACCCATCGGGATGACGGGACAAAGATCTTAAATCGGGATTGTCCTGCCTAAATTGGGAGGTATGGGGTTACTTAGCAACTGGAAATGCCCTTAAGGCTGCCCCTGATATGGTTATCCATGCAGAAAAATTTAAATGATATCACAAATCATCATTTGCGCTGTTGCCCAACTTTTTACTGATTCGTAATGGACCTTTACTGACAGCTCATTAGAGATAACACATCTACATGATGCTTTGCAACATATTAAAAATTGGCAAGCAGTTAGAGCTGATAACAGCTGCAGGAATATCACCAATAATAAAATAGTAATGATATAAAATATGTACTTGTGTACAAAATGCTAGTTATAGAAAAATAGACATATTCTCACGTTGAAGTTTATCAATGGTGCAGTTACAGAAATAGCACATATAATATATAGCTGGTCATAGAGGTCATTGGCTTGTATGACCACTGTAACTAAACATAACTGCAGCATATTTGCACATAAACATTAATTACAGTATACCCAGTTTTGATGGAGTATACCTTGAACATTAACACATTTAAAATATATCCTTCTGGTGAAACACACACAAACAACTTCTTGCCTTTTACTTCGTTTTAATATCAGGATGGTAAAGGTACTTGATAATATAAATATTCTACACAGTTTCTTGTGATCTGAAACACAAGCTAAACAGAGACCAGCTCTCTATCCACTGGCCAACTTCTCTAGCATCGGTCACACTGAACAGAGACACAAACAGGCTTTTATACCTGACACTCCTCCCATAGTCCTATCTTGAAGGTTAGGTGACACTCCCACCTTCCCTTTCTAAGGGAGCTCTTATCAACTGCTCTGTTTGCCCTGACTTCAGACACACCCTGTCAGCCTGCTGTGGGAAAACACATATCAAACCATGTAAGTTAAACCAGGACTTTAAACTATTATTTTGTCACACATCTATCTTTCACCTGTTTGTCTTTAAACTAGGTAAACCGCTGTACAAATGTGTAAATCTATTTGCATCCTTTCTCTGCATATTACCAGCTAAATGCCTCCCTTGTTATTTATCCCTCCTCCTAGAGTCACCAAATACCATCCTTTGTTACATTTCTTGTAAAAATATTAATGTATTTTTAACACATTTATTTAGTTTTTCAAATATTGCTTCTTACACAATAGACAGGAATGCAGCATTTCCTCCATAAAGGAATGAACGATTTATCACTTGAAAGATGAAAGTTGGATACAGTGCTGGGAGTGTGGGAATTGAGGCGCACACAGAGAAGAGCACACCCAGCACAGTCGTCAGTGACAAAGATAGGATTGAGGAATGGATGTCATCAAGCCTGTCTGTATCTGAGAAAAATAGGATACAAATTGTAATCAAAGTTGATGTGTACAAATTATTAAATTTGTTTCTGTAATACTAAGCAGAAAGCTTTATGTGACTGATGTAGGCAGCTTTTAACTGCTGAACTGTTATTTCACAACTTTAAACTTTAAGAACATTTTATACAACTGCACAGACATGATAGAATACCAAAATGTATGATAACTAATTGAATGGGGTATCTTTTTATTAAATGTCATGGTTATTTCTGTAATGTGAGGGCTATTTATTTAATTCCAGGGCAATTCATAAAATGTAGCAGCAGGTAGAAGTTATAATTTAATATGGTGTCTCTTTATTTAAATGTGGTCTCTATGTGCATAATGTGGGGTTGATGAGAGCTAATAATTTAATGACATGGCTAGCTGGAAAGAATGAGGCCTATTTTTTTATTTAATGTGGATGTTATTGATTTAATGTTGGGGCTTCTTGGGGAAGGAAGGCATGTTTTGTTAACTTTGTATGTGGTGAATAGTAACTATATCTTTTCCAAATAAGGCCCCAACATTCTACAATGCAGGCAAGCAGCAACAGAGCCATAGCAGCAGCAGCTCTAGGAGGTAGTCAAAGATACAAGAACAGATAGGAGAGAGCAGCACAGTCTGGCAACTCTCCTGATTCTGGTGAGGCAGTGCCAATTTTGGGAAACTGTAGCATAGGTGTCAAAGTAGAGCAGAGCATATAAGCTCCCACACCATTCTCCCATTATCACATATAGGGGGAAGACAAGCAAAGTGGCTGAATTACTATGGGCTTTGAGGGGGTCTGTCACCTATGAGTCTTTGTAGACTGGGAAATGCGAGTCCACCTTCTCAAAGCCCATGTTCTGATCTCCTGAGTTTGTACATTTACTTGTCTGCATATACTCCAAAGAGCAGAGCAGTGGCATCTTCTTCCATACATGCTCAAAAGAGCAGAGGGGAGGCCTTGGGAGCGTAGACTTGCATCTCCAGGCCCTTCCCCAAATTTTGCTATGAGATCCAGCAATGCCCACAGGTCCACTACATTCATAAATTGTCCATGATCCAAAGTCCTCTTGTATATAGATTACTGTGAACTGTGGATACATAGGTTTCCACAAGGCATCCAAAGTCCAAAGTAATTCATGTATATATATATATAAACTAGCTGCAGTCAAACTACAAGTCCCAGAATGTCATGTCAGTTGCTCTTACGTCAAGCTTGGACATGTATCAAAAGCTACAACTGCAAGAACATCTTAACTAGATTTAAAGTTTTTTTTTTTTACTGATTTATATATAGATATTTAATAATTGTGATGAAAACATGCATCCACAGGATACAGTACTGTTTAGAAAGGCTTATTATAAGTGCAAAAGATGCCGAGTTGGTGATATGCCAGTTGCAAAAAGTGTATCTCAACTATGTCACTGTTCCTAAACCTTGTGTTTTTGGATATAAATGCTGAAAAAAGGCCATCTTTACAATAATCTTTTTATCAAATATTCTTAATCTAAATTAATCTGAAGTCCAGGAAAATAACTTCAAGAAGGAATAACTTGTCCTCAAAAAAAACAGCCATGTGTAATGATATGTGGGTGTGGAAGTGAGGGCTTGTGGTGGCTGACGCATGACCAGTGTTTCGGACAATTTCATGTATATTGTTTGACAAATCGTATTGATGGCAACAGTGCGTGGTGAATAGGTCTCAAACTGGGCACATGGACAGTACAGTGGTTACCATCACTGCCTCACAGCACTGGGGCCATTAGTTTCATTCTGAACAGGGCCCTATCAGTGTGGTGGTGGTGGTATGTTCTCCCTGTGATTGCATGGGTTTCATACATACTGCTAAGTTAATTGGAAGCTGACAAAATGTCACTAGTGTGCATGTGTGGAAGGTAATTTAGACTGTAAGTTTTAAAGTTGCAGGGACTGATGTAAATGATTAAACATACTCTGCACTGTGCTGCATAATATGGTGACACTACATAAATAAACTATGATAATAAATAAAAGTATAATAATACTGCTCTTTTTATTGCTCTTCCTATGGCTATTACCTTTCTGTTTCCCTTTGTGTCTGTCCATTATTAGTCCATTCCAAGGAGCGCACAAAACACCAAAGAACTGAGACACCGCAAAGACATTTGTATATTTACTTACTGTAACAAAAATGATAAAAATAAAATTATTCTCATGCATGTAAAACACTCACCAGATACAGGACAATTGGGAGACTATTCGTGATGTTCAGAAAATGTCATGTGATACATAAAACTGTACAGAGAAGACATGAGTATCAATGCACATACACCTATTCTAAATGAGTAAAAACCCTGCACCAGCACACTGCAGTATTGTACAAACCTATATCTGGGTCTCCTCCACTCAGTCGGGTGATGACGGGGTTCAGGGTGCCAATGAACAGATAATGTCTAAGTTGCATGAGAGACAGCCATACCAAATGCCAGATAAAAAGTGATGAGCAGACACAACTCATGAATGAAACGTCAGCATTCTTCTCTGCAGAATAGCAAAATGGTGATTGTTAACATGAACAGCAATTTGTTGTGTTGATTTTTTTACACTGTTACATAGTAAAGTTTAAAAAAGGCACAGGACCATGAATGGTAATTGTGTTGATCTAGAGGAAAGTCATACAAACCCCCCAGTGTGACAGTTGTATGTGGATACACACATTAATTAGGACACCTCTGCACCTTTATTGCAAGGTAAACAAACCTAGTTTTTCCAAGCTTTGCTTATAATTTAACCCTTTCATTCAATTTAATAATAAGGTTGACCACTGCTGATCTTTCTTGATTTCTCCTATTCCCTTCTTACAGTGAGATACCCCGAACCATACACCATATTCAATGATGTAACTAGTGACTTATAGGCAGAGCTGGATTAAGGCTTTGGGGGGCCCGGGGCACTTAAGACAGGGGGGCCCCTAAAATCTAAAATTAAGAGCATAGTGTCTTCATTGGGTATAAGGCTGTAAGCATTGACACATTCTGCATTACGACACCTATAGCCCGCAGTACGACATTTACAGCTCTCCCAGAGGGCTCGTCTAGCTTGTCTGCACAAGAAAAGTCATTACTTCCACAAACTAAAACACTTCACATTAAAACAATCATCAAAACCCCCACATTAAAATGGGCATTGACACCACACATTAAAAATACAACTATACCGCACACTAAAACTAGCAATGATACAGCATACTAAAATTAACATAAAAAAATAAACATTGATAACATAACACCAATTTTGACATTATATATATATATATATATATATATATATACTACAATTTTATTCAATATTTATTCAAAATTGCTATTGGGTGTGTTGATGCACCCTCCTACAGACAAAAAAACCTGCATTGTTTTCTACACCATTGAATGGTCACCAAAAATTAGGATTGTCCCACTAGAATCACAACATTTCACAGACTCTGCTGCTCTCTCCTACCTGTTCTTCTCACTTTCACCACCTGTGCTGCAGGTTTCGTTAGTTGCGGCTTGTCTGGATCCTGGAATGTTGGAGGACCTATTTGGGGAAAAAAAGGGTACATTTAGAAAATTACAGCCAGCCCCGGCGTTAAATCAATACCACCCACGATTAATAATTAAGCCTTCCTCCAGCCCCAACATTAAAATATTAGTATTCATATTTAATAAATAAACCTATTTCCCTCCCTACAAACAGGTCCAGCAATAAATGAATAGTATTTGCATTTCAGAAATATACCTATTTCCCGAACCTGTCACTGCCATTAAATAATTCATAGGCACATTTAATAGAGACCTCATTCTCCCCAAACCACCCCATCTTAAATTAATAGTCCCCACTATTGTGCCTCTCTCCCGCACCTTTTCCTTATACTGTGCCTCTCTCCCGCACTTTTCACTCATACTGTGCCTGTCTCTCCATTTTTCCTCAATCTGTGCCTCTCCCCCCTTTTTTCTCATGCTGTGCCTCTCTCCCCCCCTTATTCCTTACTGTGCCTCTCTCCCCTTATTCCTTACTGTGCCTCTCCCCTTATTCCTTATTGTGCCTCTCTCCCCTTATTCCTTACTGTGCCTCTCTCCTTATTCCTTACTGTGCCTCTCTCCCCTTTTTTCTTACAGTGCCTCTCTCCCCTTTTACCTTACTGTGCCTCTCTCCCCTTTTTCCTTACTGTGCCTCTCTCCCCTTTTTCCTTACTGTGCCTCTCTCCCCTTTTTCCTTACTGTGCCTCTCTCCCCTTTTTCCTTACTGTGCCTCTCTCCTTATTCCTTACTGTGCCTCTCTCCTTATTCCTTACTGTGCCTCTCTCCTTATTCCTTACTGTGCCTCTCTCCTCTTTCCTTACTGTGCCTCTCTCCTTATTCCTTACTGTGCCTCTCCCCCCTTATTCCTTACTGTGCCTCTCTCCCCTTATTCCTTACTGTGCCTCTCTCATCTCCTTTTTCCTCATAGTTTGCCTTTCTGCTTAATTCCCTTTTTTCACTTACCTTTCTATTAGCTTTTCTTTTCTTCTCCCCTTTTCAGTCTTCTGTCTTCTTGCTTCCTCTCCGCGCTGCTTCTCACTGAATGACAGGCGTGACTTGATGACGTCACGCCTGTCATTCAGTGTTAACAGAGCAGAGAGGAAGGAGGGACGCCGGCGCGGCCGTGATCAGGTGAGTAAATCTCTATTTTTATTTTTTTTTGCTCCCCTGCTCCCCCCCACCAACGAAGAGGAGCAGCCCAGAACCCGCCCGCAAACCCCCCGACCCCCCCTCCCGCACCGCCGCTCCACCGCACCACATATAACAAAAAAAAATTATGGGCAGAGCTGTCAGACAGCAACTGACAGCAGGAGCAGGTTAGGTCATACGGGCGACGGGGGGGGGGGAGCCGCGGAGAGAGGGGGGCCCGGAGCGGTTGCTGCAGGAGAGTTCGTGCAGCGGCATTGGGCCCTTGGAGAGAGGGGGGCCCGGGGCACGTGCCCCCCCTTAATCCGGCTATGCTTATAGGGGCATATTCAATTGTTAAAAAATCCCGCAGCGTTATAACTACTACAAGTAACACGGTAAAATCTAGCTGGATTTCAACTCGCGGCTCAGGGAGCTGCGAGCTGAAATCCAGCGAGTAAATTACCGTATTAACTGTTTTTCCACGCACGATTACCGTAATAACCCGCCGACAATTGAATATGCCCCATACAGTGATAATATTATGTTTGGATTACATGCATTTATTCATCTTAGCACCCGAGGCATCTATTTGTTTTTGCAGCTGCTGCCTGGCACGGTGTCTCGCTACTCAGCATTCTGCGAACTAGCATTACTATGTTTTATCAGCAGTTTTCCTGTCACGGTCAGATAAAAAAATATCTACCTAACTTAGCAGTACTCTACTCAGAGGCATGGAGTCTAACGGGACACAGGGGCAAACACAGGATTTATAGAGGGGGTTTCCACACCAAGCCGCCAGTGGGTGTGACCAGCATGCATGGGAGCGTAGCTATAATTTTAGAGAGTGCTTGACTGCTCTCCATCTCTTCCTATCCCCATAATCTACATGGGCTATGCTGCGTGCACTACTATTTGGTGCATGCAGCTCTCTTTTCGAGCAGAGCAGTGTGAAGCGAGGACAGGGTCCAGACACCTCAATTATACAGTACCCCAGGCTTGGGGGGGGGGTGTCAGGCACTGGGTAACCCCCTCTCGGTTTGCCTATGGAGACAGGTTGTCTTCACCAGGAACCCTCGCAAGGAGGTATGGGCGTTGCAGCCACTGCCCAGCAGGTCACAGCTCTCTTAGAGAGTATTAGACGACACCTGTGTGGAGAGTAGAGGAACAGGAGAAACTCGTAGAGAGATACAGCAGAGTTGCAGGGCGGACCTGAGCAGAAGATAGCAAGCAAAACACGAGGGGGTAAATGTATCAAGCTGAGATTTTTGTCGCCGGGTTTGAAAAAACAATCAGATTTTTGCTATCATTTATTTAGTACATTCTACAAAATGATAGCTAGAATCTGATTGGCGGCTATGGGCAACATCTCCACTTTTCAAACCCGCCGGAAAACTTTCAGCTTGATACATTTACCCCGAGGAGGTGATAGTTGTGGATGAGTGGCACTAAACAGCAAAAAAGGAATCACTGGTACAGCGAGCTGAAGGTGTTAATTGCGGAGGTGGCACTGAACAGCAACCGAGGAAAACTGGAACAGTAAGCTGAACAAGCAGGAGCAAAGGGAGCCACATCTTAACACTGTGAGGGTTTGACACACAAAGAACAGACACCTCACTGCAGGGTCAGGTGCCTTAAATATCTTGGTGGTGAATGGAGCACCAGTAGCAGGGAAGGAGGGGGTTTAAAATGAGATTGGGTCTTTGCATGTGCATGCCCGAATCCAAGGTAGCTGCAACCATCGGACAGAAGTGGTGCTCAGCGCTGGGAGAAACTCCTGCTAGGAGTAGGTTAGTATGCCAGGACCCAATTGCAGGCCTGGAGTGTGATATTTCCAAAATTGTATGCTATTTAATGTGTAAGCAGATACATAACGCTTGGTACATAACTCTACATTTAGCTACATTACATTTGATTTGCCATTGTATGGCCTCGTTTGCGATTTTGTTTCAATCTTTTTGTAACAAGTTACTTTGATGCTCTGTGTTAATAACCCTACATAGCTTAGTTTCATCAACAAACATGGACATCTTACTTTTTTGGCTCATTAATAAAAAGATTGAAAAGAACAGGGCCTAATACTGGCACATCCTAAAAATGTAATCCCAGTCCAAATATGTTCCATTTATAACTTTTCTTTGTTTTCTATTTTTAAACCAGTTCTCTCCTCTCCCCATTACACATTTCTTACCTTTTATCTAGTCATTTCATGTACCAGACTGTTATGTGGAACAATGTTGAACACTTTTTCAAAATCCAAATATATAGCATTAATTGCACTGCCAATATCCAATGTGAAGCTTAACCGCAGCATAAAACTGATCATATGTATTTGACATGATCAATGCTTCATGAAACTATGTTAACACTTTGTTATCAAATTATTTTCTATAATATATTTCAGAATTACATTCCTCAGAATCTCTTCTTTACCACAACTGAAGTGAGGCTCACAGGACTGTAATTTCCTGGTACCAATTTTATGCCCTTTTTAATGATTGGTACCACATATACTGTCTGTAAATCTTGTGCATTGGCGATTATCAAGGTGTAAATATAAGAAATAACGATCCATTAGTTACTGAACTTAGTTCCTTTAGCACTCATGGTTGGATGCCATCTGGGCCAGGTCTTGTTTAGGCACAACTGTACCTATTGCTATATTGGTAGAATTCAAGTCTGCATAAGTTATTTCTACACAACTTTTTTGAAAATACATATTTATTATACAAATATATATATTTAAAAGATCAGTTCTTTCTATATTTTACACATTGTTTTTTCTAGTTTATCTTTTAGTGGCCCAATAATATCAGCTTTATTTTAACTCTTTGTTTATCTATCTGTAAAATGTTTTGGGATTAGATTTTCCATCTAGCAATCCATTTTTCAACTTCACCTTTGCTAGCCTGATTTTCTTCTTACATATGGTACTAAATTTCTTTCATTTTCAGAAATAATTTAATGTCCCTTCTAGTATCAACAATTTAAATGCTCTATTTTTCACTGTTTCACTTCCAATATTTTTTAACTTAACAACATTCGTTGCCATCTATTCCTAGAATTTTTGTGGCTTTCAACAGTATTTATATGGAATATTTAAAAAAAAATCATATATGGTTTCTGTGCACTACGCTTTCCTACTGTACAAAAAGCTGCTCAGAGCTGATTAAAATTTGACCTTCTAAAATTCATGCTCATTTACAAAATATTTTATTGGTGCTCATGTCAAATGTTAAAATGTTTGAATACTATTCCCTAAGTGACCTGTACATTAATTATAATATATGTTCTATTAGATAGTATACCACTTGAGAAAGGTAGTTTTCTACTAAAATAAATAAAATTTGACTTCCTTTGTCAAAACCACTAGTTTCTTTGTCTTAATTTATTTCTAAGTAGTTAAAAACACCCATGAGAGCATATTTTCTTTGAAGCCCTTTCAATTTGTAATGGTATTTGAATTTCAGTACAGTTGAGTTTATGATAGGTGGCTTATAACACACCCCAACGAGAACTTTACTGCTTTCCTTTTGTCCATGTATTGATCAAGAGAACAAAAACATGTAGGGATTTGTCCTCACTATATTGTTATTTTTTAAGAGTCATTTTTTAGAGTGATTTTTTACTGCCAGTGTGATATTTGTGGAACAGTTACACCTGCTGATCCGGACAGATTCAAGTGTTCCTCCTTGTTATTAACATCACAGTGGACTCAGATAAGCAGTTGTCTTATTAATGTGTACTCCCTTCACAGATAATTAAGTGATTACAAGTGAGAGCTGAGGCTTCTGTCTGTAGTACATGTATCAAGCATTTAACAGATAAACTTTATCTTTATTTGAAAAATGTACGCTGCTTTCATTCAATAGTTTCATTGTACATTAATTATTTCACCATGAGTACCCTTACTACCTATGTTTTTTGATCCTAGATGTTTAGAAGAAGGGAGTTGCTATTTGGCTTTGGACTTTATTTATTTTTTATGGCTTATTTGCAGGGAATTATTTATACATTTATTGTAAATAATTTTCAGTGCAGCAAGGAAACTAAGAGATTATATATATCCCTCATCTTTACACATTTTTAATTGTCCTTTATAAACATGCTATATCCTTTTAAATTCAATGCACTGTAATTATTCTTATCCATTCAAATACCAGTAATATTTGCTGTATGATCAGTTTGTTCCATCATTAGTTCACCTATTTTGTTTGGAAAACGCCAAGAATTTGTTAACTTACATTTGTTAATTTCAGAATTTAACAAATATTGTTCAAAGTAATTGTGTGTTTAGAACCCAAAATGTGTCCCACCACCATACCTTCTGATTGTCATTGACAATGGAGGGCTGAGCTTACAGGCAGTCATAAAAGGCACCAAATAACAAAAGAGTGCATAGAGAGTGAATTATTAATCCAGATGGGAAAAGCAGTGAAGCACAATGGTGTTTAAATTAAGGGGGATTATAACCACCTAGAATTACCTGAACTTTAACTACCGAAATTAGGGCACTGAATGTAGTAATTCTGTTAAATGAAGCAGAATTTCATCCATATAAAAATATAACAAGATCCCTCTGGTGGAATAATTAACTAAAGAGGGAGAGCATTGGACTTAGTATTAAGTAAGATTGCATTTAGGCAATAGTGATCATAATATGATTACATTTGATCTATGTTTTAAGAAAACTTTTTGTATTAGGGCTACAAACTGAGAAATAATGGTGTGAGGTGCGTATTTGGGCCCTGATTCAATGAAGTGGACGCATGCTCAGAAAGTGAATGTACACAATGGTTGGCTATCAAGACCTGCAAAGTTTTGGTAATTATGACTCCTTAAGCTTGATGAGTAATGATGGGGGGAGGGAAGGGGTGTTCTAACGTAGCCAAATTATAGTGGGATGTGTTTGAGCAATTGTGTACGGATTAAGACAGTACATAGTCATAGGTACGTCTGATAAAGCCGTTTAAATTGCAGCTGTTCAGGGCAGGTATTAGTAACAGATGATGATGATAACAAACACCCATACTAGTGAACCAGTTGTAATTAGAGTTCTGCTAATGATTTGTCCCGGAACCTGTTGTAAACACGACAGGAAGGTGCCGATAAGCATGACGCCTTCCTGACATGCTTATCGGGCTTACCTGTTCTGCCACCCCTGTGTACGTGTCAGCAAGTTGGACATAAATGTCAGAGGGTGTGCCTGTTGTCAAGTGGACGCATCTGCTACTCAGTCAGACCTGGATGCATCTTCAACTCTGATTATGGCATAGCTACACATACACTTGTGTGTGATTTTCTCAATCGCAAGTTATGCTTAAGAGTGTCTTCCACTCTGAATCTGACCCTTAATGTTCTATGAGAGAACCCTTGTATTACTCACCATGCTTTATGACACTGGTCACAGAATGGTCTGTAGAATGGTAATTTGTGTCTGTCTGTGCATCAGATCGTGTAAATTGTTGCTTTGATTTGGATGTGTTCGGGTCCTGTTTTGCACAGCTCAAACTGGGAAAGTAAAGAGAGTTTCACTTGATTTCCAATATAAACAGAAGGCAAAATTGTCCTTGTGGTGTTCTATGTCATGTGTTCCAGTTTTCCCTAACGTTCAACTCTGTTAATCTTTGCCTCATAATAATTGTTTACATAACATTCAGACTTCTGAATTGCACTTTTATCCACAATAGTGTCAAAACTTTAATAAATGAGTGCACTAATTACAGCACTGACTATGCCATGTCGGTAATATCAATAGCAGGCTTGGGGTAAATATGCAGAAACACACACACACACACACACACACACATATGTGACACACAAAAAAAGTATAAAGGGAAAGAAAGGAAATTGGCAATTATGTCCAAAATGGTATTCCCAGGCTTAAAAGAGTTAATCAAGACAGCTCTTTCAGTACAATTGGTTTGTTTAGCTCTGGTGAAAGAAATATTTTGTACATACCCATAGTTGTACTCCTGCGGAAGCGGAAATGGGATATGTGTCTTTGGCATCAGAAAAATTGTCCTTAAAATGTGACAGACACTACAGCTTGAAATGAACAGGAACTGAATCCTCAATGAGATTCCATTTTGGTACAGAACCTAGAGATATATAGGAATCTACATGTTAGTCTAGATCAGGGTAACTTCTATTGTATTTGTGAAAAAGGGAAAAAATTCTAAAGAGTTCTCGTGCCTGCACTATGTGCATTTACAGTGGGTTGTAATACCACAGTGAAGTCTTTCAAACACAGGATTGTGTACATGGTTACATTGTATTTCTCATATTAACATTATCATGTAGACATACCTCCCAACATTTGGGTAGGCGGCATGGGAACGGGGTTTGGCAATGGCATGAGAGGGGTGTGGTCACACCAAGATGGCAGTATAGCCACACCCGGGGTGCCTAGTGCTTTTGAAGAGCTAGGCTGAGCTAGGCTGCAACATTCTCTCCTCCCCTCCCCTTCAAACACCTTCATTGGCATACTCACGGCACCCGTTCACCGCTGCTCTGCCATGCAAAGCAGCAGTGAACAGAAAATACTTCTCAACTTTCCCACCTGTGAAACAAATCTGTCCTGATCGGTATGGTAGGTCAGAGCCCACAAATTGAGACTGTGCCATCTAAATTTGGATGGTTGGGAGGTATGATTTAGAGCTTTATTTAAGATTCTAGGGATTCTAGGGATTCTAACTCCTTATTAAAACCACCTGGCCGGTATTAGCTATCGCCTGCATGAGGAAGCCTTTTTAGTAAGGATGGCAAAAGCAGGGCAGAATATTTGAAGAAAGTCTTTATTTTATTAAATAAAGCCTTTCTTCATATTAAAATGTTATGATTCAATTACATTAAGTGTAGATTATAATGTAGTATTAATGTAGATAAATAATCACAAATATGTATGATGCAATAAAATAGGAGTTGGAGAAACCTTGATCTCACTGTTGAATTCATTACCTTAACAATTAGAAATATAACGGAAGAAGAGTCAAATGCCCCATTGTAAAAAGTTATGATTGTGGAACGCTGAGAACCAAACAGATTTCCCACCTATGGAGAAGAACATTATTCTATTATATATTGAACATGTTGTAGAGATTGTTCACTCGACAGATTTTTACACACATACATATACACAAACCATCAATGCATACAAACTTTAACTATTTTAATGATTGCATATGTTTATGCCAATTAATAGTATGGTGTTTTTAAATGTCCTATTTTGTAGCTTCACTCTATAGCATGACCTTTGTAAATGTCATGTTAACCATGGTGACCGAGTTCTTTTAAGCATGTTACTAGAGTGGCGCTGTCAATGACACAAATGTCTAGTTTCTGTCCCTTTCATCAATAAACATAGAGATCAAAGTAATAATGTAGTGCTCCAGTGGCGTTGTATGTAAGAATTGTTTCTTACATGCAAAGATTTTGGTGCATGGAGGAGAGGAAGTAGTGGCACACATGCTGTATGGTAATGATTAATATCATTAACATATGTATGCGCTTTAGCTCCTCTACGACTCTTCCACAAGAACCCCCCCCCCCTTCCCCGCAAGGGACGGCCTCACAAAGTAGCAGAAAGAGACAGTGGGAACATTGGGGACGGGGGTTATGTGCATTGGGGGCTAAGGCAAATATGCAAGGAAAGAATTACGCATTTCCGTATTTGCCTTAGTGCATACACCCCATACTGTTCTAAGCTAGGCTCTTACACAATTTTAAAGGACACTCCCTTGTCATCACTATGTGATATTACAAGGGATTCTAAAGTTACAGGCAAATGAATCTGAGGGGGCCTGGCATTCAAAGCACAACATTCAGTATAATATGTATGCTGTAAAATATATTAGCTGCTAAATCAGATACTATATATGGTTATATTGGATCTATTAGTCCTGACTACAAGAGTTCCCCATTTCTTTTAAGGTTTCAACTGGCAAAAAGCTATTCCAGAAAAAAGTGTCATATGCAGTAAATTGGTCTGATCATTAAGGTGCAAACAATCTCTGATTTTTGATAACGTGTCCTGTGAGCATATCTATGCAATATATATGAAGCTCTCACCATGTATATGCTAGGGCCACACTGCTCAGGAGGAAGCAAACATTCCACATTGCAAGCAATATTAAAAAGAATAATAATTATTTGTTTATCATAAATTAAAATAGAAATCATTTGCAAGGGCATCAACCCAAATAGTAGCACTATTTGTAATAGTCTTTGAATAATAAATTAACTCCATTTAGCAAATAGGTCACTTTTGTTACCTCATTATATGGAGGACACATTTTCTGGTTGCCAATATATATTGAAGATTCCCATTACAGTTCTGTAACATTAGGTGTGCACACACAGAGAGGTGTATCCTCAGGTGTACACACATACTGAGATATCAAATGCGCACACACAGTAAAGAAACCTCAGAATTCTATATGTCATTTTGTAGAATGTACTACATAGATGATAACTATAAACTGATTTGTTGCTATTGGCAACATCTCCACTTTTTCAAACCCACAGTTTAGTAAATATACCCCCAACGGTGTAGAACATGTTGTTTACTGTATGGGAGCCTTCAATACATTGATTAATTGAAAGTATGTGCTCCATTTACTTAATCTTGATTACATTGATTTGACTTGATGGCATCAGAAAGAGAAACGACACCGGTATTACACCTGATATATACTTAGGTGGCTAAGATTTTTTAATTTACTATAAATAAGTAGGCCCTTACAATTCAGTGCAAGTTGCCTACAAATGTCTAGTACCACAAATGTTGTGTTCTTCAAATAACATGTGTCTGGTTAAATAATAACAGTAGAGAATCCAAGCCAAATTTCACAAGATAAATGTGGACTGACAACACCCAATCTTTGTATTCTGGACTCTCATGTCAATTAATTGCTAATAAGTGTCTCACAGACTTAATAGCTTGTCAGGCAATGCTTGTTAGGCCCATAACCCTTTTGTGATCCGGGACAGTTTTATCTGATCGATTAAAGAATTTGACATTTTTTTTAGACAAGTGTTTTTTGATAACCCATCTTATAACATCAACAGACAGTTTCTTTTACTTTAATTCACTCCTAAAGTCGAGATTGTTGTACAGCAGGAGTGTCAAACTCATGGCCCGCGGGCTGCATGCAGCCCAAACACATATTTTTTGCGACTATGCATTACTATGGGAAAACAAGTGTAATGTGTGGCCCATATTTAATTTTATTCGGTTAAATGACGTAAAAATTCACTGATGGACATAACAGTTTGCGTGAGTTCAGTCACCATTCCCCGTCAGTATAACGTGACACATGCGGCACCGATTCCGCTCGTCTCCCTCCACCCACGCTAAATGTTGTAGCACACAGAACAGTACTTTAAGTGAATTGCTTAGTACTTGAAAATCTTTGACTGTTTGTGCTCAAAACATCATCATTATTCGTTTGGTAAGTTGGTGTCTAAGTACGTTTCTATTACAGTTTGTCGATTGTTTACCAAATGTATTGCACAGTTGTGCTGTTGATGGTTATTTATTTCTTTTTAGTTATCTTGCAGGCAACACAATCTTAGACTTTGATTATTTGGCCAAATTGGGGTTTTGAGTTTGACATGTCTGTTGTGCAGTGTCCGGCAAAATATACACATACTAACCTGCATATTAGTCAAAATAAAAAGAACTCCGCCTGTTGCCAGCAAAGACATAGCAGGATACAGAAGCACTGCACTATCTAGTAAAATAAATACATAATATCATACATGTAAAAAAAGCATCAAGGTAAAATATATATGGTTGGCAGTACAGTGCAGTGTATTACAAAATAGGATGCAAAATACTCAAAACACACAAAGCAGCATAATGACAATATATAATAATCTTTGCTTGGTATGCTTTCTTTAAAGTTAACAATGTTTAATTTAATGAAATCAAATACTTATCTCTATTTTATTTTTATTTATCTAAGGAATCATTTACATTTTATTTTAGCACATATCGGAAAAGGAAAACAGAAATGATAATAGTAAAATACATAATAATAATTGTGCACATTATCACTTAACACATATCATGCAATTATTATAATTATTAATGTTGTTGATTTGTAAGACGACACAGTGCTCCACAGTGCTGGACGGTGGGGAAATCAACACATTCATAATACAGGGACATATAAAGTCAGCATATTAAAAGCAGACATGAAAAATTAAAAGGGTAGGAAGGGCCCTGTTCATGAGAGAGCTTACAGTCTAGTAGAAAAAAAGTAGAGCTGAGAAAAGAGAAGCAGCTGTGACTCAGGGTATAGATTGGAACATCAGCAGGGAAGTATCAGTGTGAGTGTTACAGGTGAGAGTAGGAAGTGGGTCTTCCGAAAGTGTTTAAAGTTATGGAGGCTGAGGAGACTCTGTTCAGGTGTGGTAGGAATTCTATAGGTAGGTGGCCAGCAGCTTGAAATCAGAGCTGAGGCAAGTCAGAGAACATTAGGCAGTTTATTTTGAGATGAGGTTTGATATGTATAAAAGGGTAGTTTTGCTGAGTGCTTGGTATGTGAAGGTGAGTAATTTGAATTGTATGCTGCAGGATATGAATATATATGAGGAAATTGTGGTGTTGATGACACTATGGCAGATTTGATGGATGGTGATGTCTGTTGGAAGAGACAGGGTGATAATATCTCTTGTAGACACGTTTAGATTTACGTAGCTTTGGGACATGTTGAAATAACACAAAAGCAGTTGATCACATGAGATAGTAGAGAAGAGGTTAGGGGAGGATAGGTAGATTCGGGTGTAATCAGTGTAGAGGTGGAGGCTGTATGAGTGACTTATTTTACCAAAAGAAGAGGTGTACAGAAAGAAAAGAGGGAACCCAACAGATTGTGGGAGTGGAGTATGTGCCAAATGTAGAGATACTGATGGAGCAGTTGGATAGGTAGGAAGCAAGCCAGACGATAACTGTGCTACAAAGTCTAATACCCCGTTCACACTGCCTCAAAAACCTGGGTTATTGCAGGGGCAAGCCCCGACGAATCGGGTCGAAGCTCAGTGTGAACAGGTCCAGGGGCATGTACCCGGGTCAGATGGAGGGTTATTTCCAGGTTCGACCTGGGTAACCTCCAGTCTGAACCGAAACCTATTGAAAAGTTATAAAAAAAACATCACAAGAGGAGCCAATCAAAGCTCTGGGAAGACCCTTGTTCATTGTCAACACGGTCTACCCGAGAAAATGCCGGGGTGTCCTGTATTGTCACTTGACAATATCATGGGTTCATAAACCCCAGATATTGCCGGGCGGCAGTGTGAAAGTGGTATTATTGAGTAAATGATGTGCAGATGAAGAGGGTGATTAATGGTCTTGAAAGCATTAGTGAGGTCCAGGAGGATGAGTATAGAGAAGTGACTCTTAGGGGTATATTTACTAAACTGCGGGTTTGAAAAACTGGAGATGTTACCTATAGCAACCAATCAGATTCTAGCTTTCATTTATTTAGTAGATTCTACAAAATGACAGCTAGAATCTGATTGCTATAGGCAACATCTCCAGTTTTTCAAACCCGCAGTTTAGTAAATATAGCACTTAGGGCTAGATTTACTAAAGGGCAGTTTGGTCAAACCACCAGTTTTTAGCTATTTTTCCGGCGGTTTTACTAAACCTCAAACCACCGTTTAAACCGCCAGAATTCCCATTTATCAAAACCGCCACTTTGTAAACCACCAGATTTGCTAAGCTAGGGTTTTCAAAACCGCCACAAAACAGCCATCCAAACAGCCAAAGTGAAAGAGGTGGTTGTGAGTGGCGAGATTGCTCAAACTGCTGCTGTTTGAGCTATTTTGCCATCCAGAACATAAGAGGAGGCATAAATCATATATAAATTATTGAGGCAATCATTATTTATTTATTAAGGTGCAAACTTAATTTATAATTTACTTATGACAAAAATTGATTTTTTTTTAATTTTAAGTGGGATTTTTTTTTTAATCATTACATTTTTCTGGCACTATGTAATGACAAATTGTGCAACAAATATAATATTATTAATAATATTAAGTGATTGCTACTGGTGAATATTATTGTTTTGGCAAAATTTGGCATTGCATAGTGCCAGATTAATATAATGGGCAGCACGGTGGCTAAGTGGTTAGTGCCTTACAGCACTGGGGTCATGAGTTTGATTCCTGACCATGGTTTTATCTGTGAGGAGTTTGTATGTTCTCCCCGTGTTTGCGTGGGTTTCCTCCGGGTGCTCCGGTTTCCTCCCACACTCCAAAAACATACTGGTAGGTTAATTGGCTGCTAACAAATTGACCCTAGTCTGTGTGTGTGTGTTAGGGAATTTAGACTGTAAGCCCCAATGGGGCAGGGACTGATGTGAGTGAGTTCTCTGTACAGCGCTGCTGAACTAGTGACGCTATATAAATAAATGGTGATGATGATGATAATTCAATAATTTTGCCCCGTAATTTTTTTTTTAAAAAAATGTACATTTTAAATTCATTTTGCACCTTAATCAATAAATAATGATTGCCTCAATAATTTATATATGATTGATGCTTCCTCTTATGTTCTGAATGGCAAAATAGGTCAAACAGCATGCAAGTTGCCAATCATAGGCAGGTATTTAACAACCTTTCTTTTGGATGGGGGTTTTGATGACGGTTTTAACCAAATTGACGATGGTTTGCTGTCTCCATACCGCCACACATTGCCAGCCATTTCAAATTGCAGCCTCAAATCGCCCTATAGTAAATGCGGCGGTTTGGACCACTAAAACACCAGCGATGTGTGGCGGTTTCAAACTCGATTCTAAGTAAATCTAGACCTTAGACTTTGCTGTAAGTGAATCAATGATCACTTTTGTAAGGGCAATCTAAATGGAATGTTGGGAGCAGATGTGATTGCAGAGAGTGAGTAGAGCAGAAGGAGTGAGAAGAGAGAAAAAGAGAAAGTGAGTAAGGCGATTGAACACAAGCTGCTCAATAGTTGGGGGCAAAATGTAAGAGAAAAATAGGGCTGTAGTTGGAAATAGAACCTGAGTTGACAGATTCTTTAAGATTGGTGAGCATATATTTAAAATAGGATGGGACCGTTGTTTCTTTTGACATATACAATAAATAATATCATACCCAGGCATTGTAACATTCCAATATATCCGCAAAGGCTGTAATAATCCCAGTACTATGCCCATTAGTAGTAGTTGCATGCTTAGACATATGCCCATGTTATAAGGACAATTGTAATTAAGTCCAGGAATAAACATATCAGTAATTATGTCCAGTAATATCTAAACAGAAATAAGCACAATAATAATATGCCAGCAGTAATAAATCCTGGTAGTATGCCAACAGTAATATGCCAGCAGTAATGCTCAATAATCTGCCAACATTAAAGACCAGTAATTTGCTAGGAGTAATGCCTAATATACCTGCTGTAGAAACATCTATTAGTATCCTAATAATAATGTCCAGCACTGTGCTAACATTAATGTTCAGGAATGCCAGCTGTAGAAATACGATATGGCAATAATATGCCAACATTAAAATAACATTGATATGCTAATTTATCGACAAAATAAATGCAGACATGAAAACGAAGTAATCATACGCCAGAAGTAGCATCCTAGTAAATGCAAACATTAATGCCTAGTAATAAGCCAACAGTGTTAATGCTCACTAATATTCCAGTGATAATGCCCAGTAGTATGCCAATGATGATATGCCAACATTGCCCAGCAGTAGCAAGAAATGTACTATGCCTAACAATAAGCACAGCAGTAATAATTGCTATGCTTACTATAAGGAATATTGTTACTTAACTCTGCACTTTCTTCAATGTCAGGTCCTACTGCTCTACCCAGCACTCCCAGACTTGATAGTGGGTGTCATGTACTCAATTGACCTTTACTACTTCTTGTGAAGCAGTGCTCAATAGTAATTAGGTTGCCATTTGAAGATGGTGTAGCAGACAGGATCATGAGAGGACCAGCAGCACCATGAAAACAAATGACAGGTGGTAGATGCAGAGTCTCTTACATGTGGATACTCACTACATTTAGTGCTCAAAAGCATTGAAACTCGGCAAGTAAATTGCTATATTTGCCACCTCATATTGTTTGCCTTCACAGTACACTCTTGACGATAGAGATCATTTATGAACCACAAAATCTGCAGTCTTGCAAAGCTTCTTTATGTGAGAAAGTGCTACTACTTGTCCACAAAGCACATTTTGAGGTGCAGACCCACTTCATGGTCTTTTAAAAAACCCTGTAGATTGGTGGATGCATCTGAAAATGCGCATGGTGGAAACAGCAGAAAATTGAAATGTCAAAGTTCAACCTACTACAAGTTTAGTATCACCCCCTTCATTAATATCAGCTTTAACATTTTTCTTATATTGATTGGTTTAGCTTCATCTATGTCTTAAATTAATCAGGAGAGTGAGGGGACACAGAGACTTTGTTTATTACATGTGTTACAATTGTGTGTTTGAAGAATTTTATTATATTGGTTGAAGTGAGCCTAGAAATATGCTTTGAAGTATAATTGCAAGTGGAAGGGTAAAAGTGTTTCTTACTATAAATGAAGGGACTTGAGAATTAATGGTTTTTTGCAGGGAGGAAAATGTTGCATGCCCTCCTGCAAAACAGAGAAGGCATCTGTAAATGGGCCATATTCACCCCTTTATCGAATTTTCCTTACTGCAAAATGAAATCACTTTTCTGCACTTTAGTGGAAAACAAGACGCACTTGTAGACCTAATCCGCAGTTGCTAAGGAACATCCTAGAACTGCTAATCTCCTTCCATTGCCCCCTTTACAACAACACAGATGCCCCAACCTTGGCTTGCATTTGTGGATACTAAACTGCTAACGGAATCTGAGTCTTCATATATATACACACATAATAATAATTATATACCTAAAAGTGTGCCTTTCAAAGTGCATGTCAACTTCTCAGTCCTCTTACAAAATTATATTCCATCTAGCTTTGTGGCACTGGTATGGTGAAATGTCGAAGTCCAACCTCCTAACACTTTAAGACCTCACCTTTATTAAGGATTTGATTTATGGGGAAAATTTTGATTTTAATTACACACAAGGCCAGAGGTGTTGCGTGAGCAGAGCTCCGCCGGTGCCAATCTATTTTCCTGCTCAGCAGTGGACGTCTCGACCCCTTCTGTTATTTTACAAAGTAGCAGTGGTAAGATATGGAGTCCCTGTATCTAATCATATGATGATGATAATGATGCCCTTTGATAGGCTGAGATTGTGGTGCTGCGGTGATGATGTCTGGGAGCTGCACCATCATCATGTAATGAGACTTCAGCTACTATAAGAGCTGCTTCCACTGTGTAAGAGAAACAGTGGGGGATCATGAGGAGTGATGAATAACTGGGGAGGGAGTGATGATTAACCATGGGTGGGGGTAATGAATAACAAATGGGAGAGAGGTTGGCCAACCATGGGTGGCAGCAATAAATGACTAGGGGTGTGGGGTGATGAATAACTGCTGGTGGGAGGGAGGGATAACTAGGAGTGAGTGGTTATTTTATTTTTTTTACTTTTTTATTTATTCATTTTTTACTTTTAGTTTGATTTAAGTCACCTACGGTTTTCAAGTTGCCATCAAAATAAAAGTATCTACAATAATATAAAAATAACATTTCTGTTGCTTTATGTTAGTAGAATAAGTACTTATTAAAGATGTTTCTGACCCTACCATAGAACACTAATGCTAGTTTGTATATTGCTGCAGCTCTCTGGAAAACAGTTAACACTTAGTGCTGCAGAAAAGCTGAGCTTTTTAAAATTTACAAATGTAAAAAAAGTTTTCATCTCCTTTAAGAGATGTCTTTTCTTGTTGCTTAGTTAATAGACCTATAACTCAAAGTCCAGGCTTAGCCACCAGTCCTCCAAGTCCTGGTGATTAATAGGCCCATGGTGATTCACAATAGAAATGTGACCATGTTTTGTATTATTACTGCAAATGGGATTGTGATGAAAGGGTAAGTGAGGAAGTATAAGGTTACTTTAGGAGAGAGTACAGTGGGTCAGAAGCACATGATGCAGTAAAATAGCAAAACAGAAACAAATATAACGTACACAATGATATCATTGGAATGTTACACTCAGTTCTTTAAAAGCAGACTTACCTGCTGTAGACAGCGCAATAAGAATGGTGGCAGTTGTATAAAACAGTCTAGGGAATTAGCAGAGTGGGAATAGTTAAAAAATTAGATATGTTTAAGCACTTTATCCATAAGTCATTAAGTTTAAGCAATTACATGATAGAAGATGATAACATATTTTATAGCACTTTTATCTTTCTATAATTTTATTTTATGTTGAGCTTGATTTTTTGCTATATTTTCTATATTTTTCGAAAAACTATAAACTAAATAAAAATGCATCTAGCACATATAAATATGTACTAAACTGTGTCATTAACTCTATAACAAACATTACATGTGGGACAGCAGTGTAATGAATGATAATTTAAAAACCAAGTTTAGTTACTTTTGGACAATACTTTGTAAAAGCTTGTATATTACTGGGCTAAGTAATACACCTGAAGTAACTGATTGGATTATACTCAAGTCTGTCAGGCATGCATACACATTACACATTAGTTCAGATGTTTCCTGATTGTTCAGGGACCAATCTCACAGACCTCAGCTGCCCCCCAAAAGTCTCAGGCTACCCGAGATGTTAAATTTTCACAGTAAAATAAGTTTATGGTTGGTAACCTAACACTGAAAAACTTCAACAACTTTCATATAAAATATTTTGCTTTCATGAATTATGAAACTATGACAATTTAATTTTTGGTGTTTAGTTGTCCTTTTTGTGCCCCACTAATGCTAATATAAACAGACAACATAAAAGATTCTTACTCACATGGCAAGAGAGCGCGTCACTGCAGTTCCAAGACGATCAAAAATATAACCACATAGAAGAGCTATAAAACTGTTTGTGAAAGCAGCCACAGTGAATACAATTGAGAATTGTTCATCCTGAGAAGAGCAACCTACAAAAAAACAAATGTGGGACATTAAAAGGCAAAGAGGTCTTTGATTAGGATACCTATTCTGCAGGAACACTATAATCCAGAATCAGTTAATGTTATTATTATAAATTACACATTCATTTTTTACTATCAAGTGTATTTTTTTAAATAAAAGACAAAGTTGCAATTGAGAAAAGGCAAGATGTCTCCATAAAGAAAAAGACAAATAAAATTTGTAAGTTTCTCATTCAAAAGTAAATTAAGAATAGGTGTAAGGATGACGACAATATGAAGCATAAATTAAATAAAAATGCAGGAGCTGGATTGTGTACTAATTTTTCCATCTATTACAAAAATTGATTTAGTTCATCTAAACCAAACACTTGTGTAACTAAAACACTTATGATCAACAGTCGCATTCATTAAATGTACCCAGACTCTAAACAGAGGGCCTGAGAAAGCCAAGTTCAAGCAATACAAACTTTGACCAACGTAGTAAGGTTAATTTCATGTTGCCTAGATTTATCTAACAATGTGGACAGTGTTAATGCAAACATAGCGATTTTAGGGAACTTAAAAAAATAGCAAGAAATAGAAATAACAGTGCTATGTATATGTAACAAAAGCCTGGAAGATAGTTTCCTACCCAGCACATTTTTGGCAGGTTTTAGCAGCAGCTAAACAAAATGTCCCCAATCTAACAGAGGTAATATAAACCCTATGTAGTATGTAGACTACATAGGGTTAGTTGTGTTTGTTGATATTTAGCCGAGAGAGTAGCTCCCCCTTTATGGCTGAAACAGTAAATCCATTCTTTATTCGTTAAAACTGCTAGATCCACTTCCCATTTTGAGAGTTGTACTGTAATGGAAAAGATTAACTTTCTAGGCCTAATGATAGAAGATGCGGTTTCATAGGGGCATCTAGCAGAGGCGGCACAGAGTTAAGAATGTCAAGTTCATTACAAATTTGCTCAAAGGATTTTATATAATTCTTATCATAGAGTTGTCCCACTGTAAAACATTATTTGTTGTACAAAAAAATTTCTGTCCTCCAAAATTGAAAGTCTAGGGAATTTTCCACTGTACCAGTGAGGGGTATCTGTGTCTATATCTTCCTGCTGTAATCTGAAATACATGTATTCCATATATGATCTTCCTGCGCAATCAGGGCCCTTACTTCTGAAATTACCTTCCAATAAAGTCTGTATCATTGTTTTTCCAATATCAATTTTTTTTAATTAGTATATTGTGCAAATTATTATCATGAGGACTTCATAACCATGGACCAATATGAGTGATCTGCTAGGTATAGTAGTAAAGCTTAATAGCCAAACCACCAAATTTTTAAGGTTCACTCAAAACATTTAATTTATTTCTGGATCTTTTTTCCACCAAGACCAAGACAAAGATAAATGCTGGACGATACTCCTAAAAATATATTCAGGTATAGGAGAATGTTGAAGCACATATAATAATTTAGGTTGTACAAACATTTAAACTTATCCCTGCCCATCATAGTCAGGGGCAATGTTTTACAAATGTGAGTTTTAATCTTTAATATATAAATCAGGGGTGAATGTTATACAAAATGTAATCATTATTATAACATGAAGCACATAAATATTTAAATTCAGTGTTTCATTGGAGAGAGTGCCCTAGTGGAGTATTTTGAGTCTCCCCTAATAGCAAAAATGCTAGATTTGCTCCATTTGATTTTAATAATAATAATATAAACCATCTCTCAACCAACTGCAATAAGGTACGTAATTAATTGTTTAATTCTGCAAGGAATAACAGTATATCATCAGCATACACTGCAATGACTCCCTCCCTTCCCCTCCAAAACCCTAATAGTTATTTCTAATTAGGCATGCTAAACATTCTATAAGTAAAGCAAAGAGAGAGGGAGATGGCGGACAGCCTTGACGAGTTCCCCTCTCCAATGGAAGACTTTTCAAGAGATATTGATGCAAATTCTAACAAAAAAAAGCAGAATATATTAGTTTTAGCATCTTCAAAGATTAGAACCCATCACAAAGCAGAATACGATTTTTCTCAAAGATATTTCCATTCTACAGAATAAAAAGCTTTGGACACCACCACCGTTTCTGAATGTGCCCTGTGCGATAATTGTGGCTATGTAAAGGGTTGTCTAATGTTGATATTGGTAGATTTCATAGACCCTGTCTGGCCCGAATGAAAAATTTTGACTATAACCTTGTTTAATCTTAAAGCTAAGATTTTTGCCCATTTGTAAACAATAAAGATAACGATATCAGCTTGTAAAACCAGGGTATACATATTAGTTTTCTATTGAGTGGGCCTTTATATTTTTCTGCTGCTTTGTGCTCAATTTTTTCAAACTTGGCTCCGTAAAGAATTATGCCACAGTATCTTTCCTAACATTAATCATGGATGCTTGCCAACTTATAATGAAAATGTATGGGAACTTGGTGGAGTTCTTAATTCTCAAACACAATGTTAACATCTGCTTTACTTCTATCAGACGACAGGATAAATAGATAAATAACAACTTGGAAATCATCCAATTGGTGTCATGAACTGGAAAAAAAAATACATTCACTTTTAATTAATGTGTATTCCAGTTGTGCTCACTGACAACTTTTACTTATATATTAAATATTTAATAAATTGTTCAAATTCCACAGAGAAACATATAGGGCCTGATTCATTAAGACACGCATACTGAATGCAATGTGCGTTTGTTTCTTTTTAAACGCATGTGAATCAGTTATACGCACGACCGACTTCAACAAGGAGCAGATGTGAAAATATGTGTTATGATGAGTACGGGTGTAAGTCTGCTCTGCTCTACTAGACACTGCAGAATACATACGATACATATGAAGAATATAAACTCAAAAAAGAATGCACAGAAAATTTTAAAAAACTATGCAATAATGTTCCATATTAATAAGACAGTCATTAATGTCAACATATTATAAAAATTAAAAAAGTGTTTTGTTTCTTAGTTTTTTCCATGAAATACATTTCTTACGATGTAATTAATGTCTACTTTACTTAAAATACATTTTTACAGTTGCTCCTGATTGCGAACACATGTCCAAGCATACATACACAGCCGTCATCACTAGTAATTGTCAGTTAGACTAGACCTGCAGCTGGAGCAAGAGATACAGCTAAAATGCAAGGACCTTTGAGATGCCCAGAGCTTGAATCGGACGCTGTTGTGTGCGCTCGAGATTGGCACGCCCTTACTGTACATTGACTACGGGAAAATGGCCCTTCCCTGCCCCGTTCTCTCCCTGAAATAGTAGGCTGTTGTAAGTGTCCTCAAAGATGAATTGGATGTTGCTGCGTTCTTTCCGGTTCTGGACATGCACAGAGTAAGTGTATGGATTAAACGCACAAATTCACAGTTTACATCCCTTAATGAATCGGGCCCATAGTGCTTAGCCTTTTTCCTTTTAAATTTTTATTTATTTATAAATCCTTATTATTATATAAATGATCAGTGTTTTTTTTTGGAATAGGTTATTCTGTTCAGAAGAAAACTGGGATAATCGCTGTGTTCCATTGTGTACCTAATGGTGAATGGAGCAGATGTCTGTCATGGTGAATGTGTATGTGTCCTTAAGAATACATAAGCATTTTATAATTTTACTTTATAACCTTACATACAATAAATTTACATAACCTTTACAAATGAAAAGTCATAGGGCTAGATTTACTAAGCTGCGGGTTTGAAAAAGTGGGGATGTTGCCTATAGCAACCAATCAGATTCTAGCTATCATTTTGTAGAAGGTACTAAACAAATGAAAGCTAGAATCTGATTGGTTGCTAAAGGCAACATCCTCACTTTTTCAAACCCGCAGTTTAGTAAATCTAGCCCGTAGTCTAATCTATACAAATTTACTACATACTTAAATGTCCCTATATAAAAATATTTGACATATGTTAGCTAGCTCTCTACCTCACTGCAAGCTATGATCAACCTTTGTAACACTTAATATAAGGTGACTATGGGACAGGAAGAAAAAACAATGGACATCTAATGCATAGTAAGCAGGGTGCAAGCATAGTAACATAAGGAATGAAGTGTGTACATAAAGAGTTCACAGTCTTGGCCTGCACCTTACATTGGGCAGAACAGTCACCAAAAATTGGGATTGTCCCACTAGAATGACAACATTTGACAGACTGTCCTGCTCTCTCCTACCTGTTTTTGTCACTTTCACCACCTGTGGCTGCTGGTTTCTTTAGTTGCGGCTTGTCTGGAATGTTTGGGGCCCTATCTGGAAAAAAAATGGGTACATTTAGAAAATTCCAACCAGCCCCAGCGTTAAATCAATAGCACTCACGAGTAATAATTTAGCCTTTCTCCAGCCCCAACATTAAAATAATAGTATACCTATTTAATAAATAAACCTATTTCCCTCCCTGCAAACAGCCCCAGCAATAAATTAATAGTATTTACATTTCATAAATATACCTATTTCCCGCAACCATCACTGCCATTAAATAATTCATAGTCACATTTTATAAAGAGACCTCATTCTCCCCAAACTCACCCCCACATTCAATAGCCCCCAAACCACCCCATCTTAAATTAATAGTGCCCACTATTAAATTGTCCCACCATCACCCCACAAACAAAAGAGCACCCATTAATTAGCCACCACCTACCTCCCACACACTACATTGCCACAAGCCCCCTGTACCATCATACATACTACATTGCCACAAGCCCCCTGTGCCATCACACACACACTACCACAAGACCCCTGTGCCATCACACACACACACACACAATACCACAAGCCCCCTGTGCCATCACACACACACTACCACAAGACCCCTGTGCCATTACACACACTACCAAAATCCCCCTGTGCCATCACACACACACTACCACAAGCCCCCTGTGCCAACACACAAACACACATTACTGTGCCCTTTCCTCATCGCAACGCTGTACCTCCTTATGATCACACTGTGCCTCTTCAACATCAGACTGTGCCACTTCATCACAACTATGCTGTGCCCTCTTATGATCACACTGCGCCCTCCATGTTTCCCCCCCTTCACCTGGCACCCCTTCATCACTCTGTTCCATGCTGCCCCCCCTTCATCACTCTATACCATGCTGTTCCCCCCTTCTCCTTCATCACTGTGCCATGCTGCTCCCCTCCCCTCCTTCATCGCTGTGCAATGCTCCTCCCCCTCTCCTTCATCACTGTGCCATGCTGCTCCCCCCCTCTCCTTCATTACTGTGCCATGCTGCTCCCCCCCTCCTTCATCACTATGCCAGGCTGCTCCCCCTCTCCTTCATCACTTTGCCATGCTGCCCCCCCTCTCCTTCATCACTGTGCCATGCTGCTCCTCCTCCTCTTTCATCACTGTGCCATGCTGCTTCAGCCCTTTCTCCTTCATCACTGTACCATGCTGCTCCCCCCTCTCCTTCATCTCTGTGTCATGCTGCTACCCCTTCTCCTTCATCACTGTGCCATGCTGTCCCCCCCTCTCCATCACTGTGCCATGCTGCCCCCCTTTCCATCACTGCGCCATACTGCTCCCTTCCTTTCCATCACTGTGCTATGCTGCTCCCCTCCACCTCTCCATCACTGTGCCATGCTGCCCCCCTCTTTTTCATCCTTGTGCCATGCTGCTCCCCCCTCTCCATCACTGTGCCATGCTGCTCCCATCCTCTCTCCTTCATAACTCGGTGCTTTGTTGCTCTGTTTTCCTCCCTTTGTCTCCATTCCTTTACTTACCTTTGTATTGGCTTCTTTCATCTTCTATCTTCTGTCTTGCCTGGGTCCTCTCTACACCATTCCTCACTGAATGTCGGGCGTGACGTGAAGACAGCACGCCCGACATTCAGTGCGAACGGACCAGAGAGGAAGGAGGAGAGACACCGGCGTCGTCATCATGTGGGTATGTGTTTTGTTTTTTTTCCCGTTTTTTTTTTAAATAGCCTGCTACACACCCCACACCCGCACAAACTACTAAAAAAAAAAAGATAAGAAAATATATAAATCGGATTAGATTAAAAACAAAAAAAGATAAAAAAAATATTGGCAGTGAGGGCCCGGGCTAGGCCCCTTGGCATGTCCGGGCCTTGGTAATTAGTATCAGCTCCACCTACCTCAGCGGCCCTGAGCACCACGGCTATGAACAGATATATTATATGGAGGACACCCTATTATTGTAGCTCATACACTTACCACTCCCTGTAACAGTTATTGTGCATTAGTATTTTCTACCATTTTTAAAATTAGTCAGTTGCACAGGAAAGAAATACGCTTTTGTGTCTTTAAAGCTCTGTGTTCTTCAGTAGAATTACTGATGGAAGCTTCATATACACGGGGAAAAATGCTTTCCTTATGACCAAAACTCGTTTTTTTTGCTAAGTTCCAAATATGTATTTATTTTTTAAAAACTATTAACAGGTATATTTTACAATTATAATTTTAGACTTTAACAGAAAAAGTTGTCCCAACACTGGTTTATTACTTATAGCCATAGGGCCTGATTCATTAAGAAAAGTAAAGCAAAAAAGAGTAACTTTGCACCTTGGCAAAACCATGTTGCATTTGAGAGGGAAGCAGGCGCGGGCTGGCAAGTTTAAGCCTGGGGGGCGCACAGGCGGCCGCATCACATGGCGATGCGGCCGAAGGTAGTGAATAAGTAATATTGCCTCTGGGGGCGGGGGGGGGGGGGGGCGATTGGCCGGCCCTAACAGTGGTTGGACTGAGCTGCCCCCCTGCCCCCCGGCCCAGCCCGCCCCTGGAGGGAGGTAAATTTCAAATTTGATGATAGATTTATAGTTGGGGTATGCATGTCCTAGATCAACTTTATGTTTCAGTGTAAGAATAAAGCTATCAAGTATTCATGTGCTGTATGAAGTAACAGCCAGCATTTCATTTATGTGCAAAATAATAAACTACTTTTTGCCACTTGCATTGTAACATGTTTTGTCCATGAGAAAAGTGACTCCTATTTTCTTTCTTACTTTCCTTAATAAATCAGGCCCATAGTGTTGAGAAGGCTGTGAACCCTTTACTTGAAATCCCCAAGACCCCTCAGTAAAAACAATATAACAGTGGGTGCTCAACACAGTTTCTATGTCTACTTTACCAGTAAAGCTATTTATAATTAACAATACTCACCAGCAGTAGCATTTCTAGTTTGATTTCTAGTGTCCGGACACAGATTCTGAAAATACCTTTCTTCCTTTAGCACAAACACAAGGGATGCCCATCCGAAGGTGACCCCCGCAAAGCAAATGCATTCTATAAACCCAGTGATCAGGGTCAGCACACGCTGGCAGCGCATCTATGTGGAGGTGAAAGATACTTTATTAGAACAAATATCAAGCAGAAAATGTTTTGAGTTCAATATATTGAAAAACAGAACAGGTACATGAGAAGGGATTGTATGATAAGTACATTAATAATAATAATAATAATAATAATAATAATAATAATAACAATAATATAACTGAAAAGGATAAAATCTAAACCTGTTCAGTAAATTGACTGGCTCTTCTTCCCACAGATTCTCCAGGGCTTAAGAAACACAAAAGCAAAACAGTAAATAAATATTTGTGTCCATGTATTCATGTTTAATTCATATTTTAATTAAACTCTACCTTGCTGATTAACTCAGAGAGAAACATTTACTATATGGAGCACATTGGCCCTCACCTATTACAATGAATCCAATATAACTTTTCAGAGACACATACACATCTATACATAAACAGTGACCTAAAAAAAGCATCCAAAATAAGATATACTACCCTATATCTATAGATATAAAACAATGTTAATTATCAATCTTCAAGTTAAATACAAGCACAGTCTGTCTTATAGAAAATTATGTTAGCTATAACTACATCTAAAACGAACACACACAGAAATGCAATGTAATAATATAACATCTAAAGTCTGTGAATTAATCATGCAAAACATTCTAGTATCTGCACCTTCATATCCAGCTTACAATTTCCTTTTTATATTGTATTTTATCCTTTTTGAAAGTTTCCAAATATACTTACTAGTGTTTTTGTTTATATTACTGAAGCTACTTTAGTATTGTACTTTCTCTGCTCATACCTCATTCCGCTTTTCAAGCTGCCCTCTCTCTGCTTAAGTCAGTATTTTCTCTTACCACTCTCGTTATTTTAAGAACATTACTTTTTTGCCTTGCTTTTATGAAACATATTTTGCTGATATCACATTTTTTTACGTTCACGGGACAGGAGAAAGTGTGATGATCTGTGTAATGATCACATCTGCCACACAACTCTGTTTCCTTCCTGTTTCAAACAACTGCTGCTTCACATTTATTATTATTATCTTTAATTCATAAGGCACCACAAAAAGTCTGCATACATGACATTTAAAATAGTATACAATAAACAGAAAGCGACGATCCATTACATAATACATGGAAAACAAAATAATACATAAACCAGAGCTACTGATTAAACAAATCACACACAGATAACTTAGTAATGCAGATCAACCTATTTATTGGACAGTGAGTGAGAGTAAAGTAGTCCTGGACTCAAGAATACAGGGCTAGGGAAGAAGGCCTGAATGTACAGAGGGTGATGAAATAGTAGAAGGAGAACACAAGGAAAGAGGGCCCTGCTCATGAGAGCTTACATCCTAAAAGAAAGGGAAAGACACAAATAGGGTGGTACTGGATGGGGGATTGCAGTGGATGATAGCCGTGGCAAATGAGAAAGGATGGGCTTGAATAGAAGAGTTTAAATGCTTGAAGCCTTGCTAGAGCCTAACGTGAGAGCATTCCACAAGTGGGAAGCATCCCGATGAAATTCTGGAGGTAAGAGTGGGAAGAGGTAATCAGTGTAGTAGAGGTAATCAGTGTAGTAGGGAGGTGGTGGTCATTGGAAGGAAGGAAGGAGTGTGGGTAGAGATGAGGTTAGAGATGTAGGAGGGGGTGGATTGGTTGTATGTAGGATCTTTGTAAATATGTAGGTCACAGGGAGCCAATGTAGAGTTTGGCAGAGAGGGATTGTTGAGATAGAACATCTGGAAAGAAAAATAATGCGGACAGCAGCATTGATGATAGACTTAAGAGGGTAAGGTGGGAGATGGAAAGGCCAGAGAGAAGGAGGTTACAGTAATCAAAGCAAGAGATTATAAAGGAGTGAATAAGAGTTTTGGTGGCTTCCATGGTGAGAAAGGGCCATATTTTTGATATGTGAGGTTTGAAGGAGAGGGAGAAGTCAAGGATGACCTCTTGGCAGTGAACTCGAGGGACAGAAATGAGGGTAGTGTTATCAACCGAAAAAGAGGGGAGAGGTGAGGGAGCCTTGGAGAGTGGTAAGACTATTATTTCAGTCTTGGAAATGTTGATTTTAGGAAAGTGCTGGGACATCCAAGATGAGATGGTCGAGAGACAGCAGGAGACACGAGACATAAGGGAAGGGGAGAGGTCAGGGGAGGGACGATAGATTTAGATGTCATCTGAATATACGTCAGCATACTAGATGACAAATAAGTTGATAAGATCATCTCATTGCATAATTTTACTGAAAATCTTTAATTTGTAAATACAGTTCTAAGCACACATTGCACTAGCTTTATAGTACAACTAAACCTAAAAAATAATTAAACCTAAAAAATCCATTATGATTTGTTGTATTGTCAGACATGCTCTCTTTGCAGATGCTGCCTTATTTCTGTAAAACTCTGTTCCTAATCCTTGTCATAGTTCAACAAATAAACTGTTCTCTTAGAAACATATGTTACCTCATTTACATATCACAGTTTAAAAAAAGAGATTATCAGAAACTTCCATGACATGGAGCCAAGTGTTGGCCGTTTATTTACCGATCTTTGTAGGAGAGGCAATCTGCAGGAATTAGGTTTTAATTCCAAAACGTTAAACAACTTATGTACATCCCCACATTTTTCAATACTGCATTTTCCCTAGATTCTGATATGATAGCTCAGCACCAATAGTCTGAGTAATATAGCAAATTTGTTCAGCAATTAACATTCTCCAACAACCAGATTAAGACACTATGCACCCTAGGCAAGATACTGGTTTGAACCCTTTTTTACTGCTTTATTCATCAATATAAACCAAATCATAAATACTGTTTAGGCTAATCTGATCCCTTCAGTGGGCAATGGGCCTTAGCCAGGAGCTTAGTTTGCCTAATGGATGATCCAGCTCTGCATAGTCCCCACTCTAATATTCTACACGACCCTGGTTTAATATTGATCTAGTATGGAAGTGACCTTGCTTGGAAGACAGCATATGAATGGCGGTGAGAACTCAGAATTCACCCAGGGAACTTCTGTTGTCTTAAGATGAACACTGTTCATGGGTGGGAACCCCAAACTGACTAGGGCAGAACCTAAGTGAAGATTTCTTTCTCCTGAGCACTGCAATTAGCTGATGAAACGTTGCAGAACTCCAGCCACCCATAGATCATTCCCCCATTGTCCCCCATGTTCAATAAACAGCCCTGCAACTTGCTTCTTGCAAAAATGCCATGAGAGGAGAGTAATATTCATACAGCCTTGGGTGAAATGTGCCATCTTTCAAAATTGAGACAATCCAACATCTCACAAAATAATAAACTAAATTCATCAAACCAGTGAGATCCCATGATACCCTAGACTGCTGTCTAGGGTATCATGGGAGCTGGCACACGTAGCACAAGGCCCTGTGGCCCACTCACCTAAAGTCCGCCCATCCAGGCTGTGATGAAACATACCTTCTCCAGATACTGCCATAAACCAAAAAGAAACTAAGGCAACAGGGAACAACTATCTTATCCTGACCTGACTATAGGTTGACAGTACAGGATCACTCGGGCTCCCATCATTTGAACCTCCACTGTATTGAGACACATGTTGCATAGAAACCTGTTTACTAATTTTGGAACCTACACCTATCCCAGTGTCTTAGCATCTTGAAAGCTAACCTCTCATAAGAAGGTTATTAACTTATTTAATGAGATTTATTCCAGGAGTTTGTATATTGAACAATCTACAGGATGATTTAATGCTGCTTTAATGACAAGTGATCTATATTAACATCTTTGTTTGTATTTGTATAACTATATGTATTATCAGCTCTTATTGGTTATACAGAATTTTTCTGCTTTTAACTATTTATGTTAATACATTTATGACTGGATACAGCGCTCTCTTTTTTTCCTCTTTTCATTTATTTATACACAGATACAGATTCCTGTATTTGAGAGCTGCTTTCCAAAAATGTTTGCTGTTTGATAAGATGATTTCTAGTGCCTGATATATATTTCTTTTGAAAGGAAACCTACCTGAACTGTGTGTACTTACTATTCCAAATATCCACTTTGGCAAAAGCATTCTTCTGTTGAAACACATGCTAACAACTTCTTTCTTTTTACTTTGTTTTAATGTCAAGATGGTAAAGTTCTTGACAGCATAAAGATTCTATACCGTGTCTTGTGACCCTAAACACTAAATAAACAGAGACCAGCTCTCTTCCTGCTTCTCCCAGCACCAGAAACTTGATTATAAGTAAATTATCAATTCTGTGTTTTATCCTTTTTATTTTATAAGAAACAATTGCGTTATATTTGTATGCCTTTTATTACCTGTTCTATCTTAAGAATTGTGGATGTATTTTCCATATTAAATTACAGATTAGACTTAATAAGTTCAAGTCTCTGTGTTCTTACGAATTCACGCTACAGTTTGGTCAAGACACTACATAATTGAAATAAGGAAAACATTTGTGGTTTATGTTAACTCTGATTAAAGTAAATTGTGCTAGATTAATTCTAGTGAGAACCGAAGGCTTCCTAAATAACAGTGTCAGCTCTTCATAAAATCAACCTTGGTGGTGGCATAGTTGGTACCGCAAAGCTAGTGTCTGGCATAGATAGGTAAGGATTTAATAATTTTAGACAGACCAGGTGGTTGTTTTTTGGTTAACCCTGTGTCACACACGCGTCACGCAGGCTCAGGTGAGTGCTGTTCGTGACAAAGGCTTGTAAGGATGTTTCCCTCTCCCTCTTGAACCTAGCCAATAAACGAGGGGCGTGAATCTCTTGCACATCGACCCAAGATCTCTCCTCTGGACCATAACCCTTTCAGTCAACAAGATATTGGTGGCGACCCCTAGAGATCCGGAAATCCAGAATCCGATTGACCTCATACACCTCTCCATGATCTGTGTTAACTGGAACCGGGGGGAGGGGTCTATTCTGAAATCTGCTTAGGACGAGTGGTTTAAGTAGAGAGATATGGAAGGTGTTATGAATCTTGAGTGATAGGGGAAGGTTGAGTCTAAACGTAACAGGATTAATAACTTGAGTGATTTGAAAAGGCGCATAATAACGAGGAGCGAGCCTCATGGTAGGAACTCAAAGTCTCAAATTCCGTGTGGACAACCAGACGACCAGACGGCGATCAGCGTTGGCATTGTAGCGTTGGGAAAATTACAATAACTTGGATCTGGCTTGAGACCATATTTGGGAAAAGTCTTGAATGAGATTCTGTAAGGCCAGACGAGCTGAACCAGGTTGAGAAAGTTCAGAGAGAAGGGGGTGGAGCCCCCAGGTAAGGAAGAATATAGACGAACCAGTGGATTCATGCACCTGGTTATTATGAGCAAACTCTGCCCAACACAAAAAAAGGCTCCATTCAGATTGATTACCCAAAGAATAAGTCCTGAGAAACTGCTCCAAATCTTGGTTGACCCTTTCGGTCTGACCGTTGGTCTGGGGATGGTAGCCTGATGAAAATTTTAGATTGACCCCCAACTCTTTGCAAAATGATCTCCAGAACTTGGAAACAAACTATACACCTCTATCAGAGATTATATCCCCGGGACAACCATGAAGACGGAAAATTTCTTTGATGAAAAGGTTGTCAAGAACGGAGGCCGAAGGAAGTCCCTTGAGAGGTGTAAATTGAGCCAGTTTGGAAAATCTATCCACTACTACCCAGATGGTATTGAATCCATCGCTAGTTGGTAAATCGGTGATGAAATCCATAGAGATACTAGTCCATGGTCTCCCTGGAATAGGAAGTGATACCAAAGGTCCTGCTGGAGATTGCCTAGGTGTCTTATGTCTGGCACAGACCCCACAAGCAGCAACATAAGCCTTAATGTCTGCCTGGATATAGGGCCACCAATAATGCCTTGAGATTAACGAGAGTGTCTTCTTAACACCAGCATGACCGGCAAACAGGGAATCATGGGCCCACTTGAGGGTCTTGGGCTGAAGCCTGAGGGCAAGTAAGGAACGACCAACGGGAGGAACTTTGGATGAGGTTCTGGTGAGGGCCACAATACTAGTAGGATCCAAGATGGTTCTGGGTGTGGAAGGGGGTTGGAGATCTTTGTCATCAAATGAACGAGAGAGAGCCTCAGCCCTGATATTCTTAACCCCAGGTCACAAGGTCAAAAGGAGGTTAAAATGGGCAAAAAACAAAGACCAGCGAGCCTGGCGCAGGTGCAGACACTGAGCTGTTTGCAGGTAAGTTAAATTCTTATGGTCCGTGTACACGGTAACAGCAGACTCAGCCCCCTCTAGCAAGTGTCTCCACTCCTCTAAGACCATCTTAATGGCCAATAATACCTTATTCCCGATGCTATAATTTTGTTCACTAGTGGAGAATCTTCTGAAACAGAAACCACAAGGATGAAACTAACCATTGGAATCTTTCTGTGAAAGAATGACTCCTGTACCAATGGAGGAAGTATCAACATCAACGAAGAAAGGCAGAGACAAATCTGGTTGTAGCAAAATAGGGGCGGAGGAGAATGCCCTTTTTAATGACTGGAAAGCACTGAGAGCTTCGGGAGACCATGATTTAGATGCCCCCTTGCGGGTGAGGGCATTAATAGGATAGAGAGTGTAGAAAAATCTTGGATGAATTGCTGATAATAATTGGTAAAAGCCAATGAAGCGTTGAATCGCCTTGAGACCCAAGGATTGTGGCCAATTAAGGATGGCAGCAACTTTCCCCGGATCCATGGATAGGCCAGCACAAGACACAATATAACCCAGGAAATATACCTGAGAAACTTCAAAGACACACTTCTCCAGTTTGCAATATAGATGGTTGAGTCGTAGTTGAGAGAGAACCTCCTTGACGTGACCTCTATCAGATTCTAGATCCTTGGAGAATATTAAAATGTCATTTAGGTAGACAACGACTGAGAGATATAGAAGGTCTTGGAAAATCTCATTAATGAACTCCTGGAAGACCGCTGGGGCATTGCATAGACTAAAGGCATCACTAGATATTCATAGTGGCCATCCCGTGTGTTAAAAGCGGTCTTCCATTCATCACCCTCACGGATCCTAATTAAATTGTAGGCACCTCTGAGGTCTAGTTTGGTGAACACCGTGGCAACTTTGATCTGATCGAATAACTCAGAGACAAGGGGTATAGGGTACCTATTTTTCACGGTAATGGCATTGAGTAGTCTGTAATCAATACATGGTCTCAGAGACCCATCCTTCTTCTTGACAAAGAAGAATCTTGCACCAGCGGATGAGGAAGACTTCCGAATAAATCTTCGTTCAAGATTTTCAGAGACATAATCAGTCATAGCTTGAGTCTCGGGATGAGAAAGAGAGTAGTTTCTGCCCCAAGGAATCTTCTTTCCCGGAATAAGCTCAATTAAACAATCCCAAGGGCGATGGGGTGTAAGTCTCTCAGCAACAGTCTTGCTGAAAACATCCTCAAATGCGGTGTACTCTGAGGGCAGCTTATGACTGGATCTCAAAACGTGACATCTAATAGGAAGGGTATGAAAACATCGATCTGGGCACAGCGAACCCCATGAGGTAACCAAAGCTCGATGCCAATCAAATTGAACTCCCGATCTGCAAGGGCTCCTCAGGGAGAATAGCTGGAGATTGAAAAGTGGGAGCTAAGCATGGAATAGCCTGGCGAGACTGTTCTCGTTCCTGAGTCCGCTCCTAAATTTGGATATCAACCATGACGCATAAAGAAATGAGATCATCTAAGTGTGCAGGTAAGTCCCTAGATGTCAATTCATCCTTGATCCGATCTGTCAGCCCTGTCAGAAAGTTACTACAAGGGCCTTATTATTCCATTTCAGTTCTGAGGCAGGAGTTCTGAACTGAACAGCATACTGACCCATCAAGAGGCTCCCCGGGCGTAACTTCAGAATACTGGAAGCTGCAGAAGCAACCCGACCAGGCTCAGCGAGCACATTTCTGAAGGTCTGAATAAAGGAAGATCAATTCTGTAACAGGGGATCATCGCGCTCCCAAAGAGGAGAGGCCCAAGCTAGAGCTTGATCTGTGAGTAGTGGAATAATGTATGCCACCTTGGCTCGTTCTGAAGAAAAATTCCCAGATGATAATTTGAACTGGAAAGCACACTGGTTAATAAATCCTCTGCATCTCTTAGGATCACCACCAAATTTATCAGGAGGTGGTATGCAAATCCTACTAGTAGGATTGAGAACAGCTGAAGCTGATGAGCTGGCGGCAGGGGGTGCGGAAGCAACAGGTACTCCGGGAGAAGTCAGAGTTCTCTGAAGGGTATCCAGGCGTGTAGCTAATCCCTGTAAACACTGCAGGAGCTGAGTCTGATTTACCTCCTGTTGATCAACCCGACGTGCCAGGTGCTGCAGAAGGTTACCAGTCACCAGTGCCTTTTGGTATTTGACATGGCCAGAATATACTGTCACAATCACGAAGATGAAGTATGTGACACCTATCAGCAGTTGGCGCGGACACAGGATAGTCAGCAAGACGGGTCAAAACCAGAGAGACAAACACAGCCAAATCAGCAACAGGAGAATGGTCAGGAAGCCGAGTCAGAACCAAGAATCACTCAAAGCCAAAATCAGAAACCAAAGGAGATGTCGGGAACAAGCCGGGGTCAGAATCCAAAACGGTAATTGGAACAAACACTGGAGCAATGCTGAAAACCAAATACTCTGGCAAGCAAATGGTATCAGGGTATTCTTTAAATAGAGGAAAGAGATCCCTGATTGGTGCTGCCACAATCTGCGGGAGGAACGCAACCAATCGCCGAGAAGTCACTATGCGATGGAGCGTGATGTCCTGTATGGATAGTAGCCAGGAAAGAGTCTCTAGTTGCTATGCGACGGTTGCCAAGTAGCGTATGCATGCGAACAGAATGGAGAATGTGCATTGCTATGCAACGGGACGGCATCGCCTGGAGGCAGGCACTCGCAGTGTCAGACTGGGGCATGAAGGGCCCACCGGGGGACTGCAACACTAGGGGCCTACCAGAGGGGGTGTGGTCAGCCATCATAGAGGTGGGACCAGAAACTAGAGGGGGGGTGATCAGTCCACGAAGGACAGCTAGCACCATAGTGTAGTATATAAAGATTGCAGTGTGTGTATAAGGAGTACACAGTGTTGACCTGCCCCTTAGATTAGGCAGAACAGTCACCAAAAATCAGGATTGTCCCACTAGACCAGGCTTGGCTAACCTGTGAAACTACAAGCCCCAGCATGCTTTGCCAATATATAGCAGCTTATTGCTGGAAGGGTATGCTGGGTTTCACAACACCTGGAGTACCACAGGTTAGCCAAACCTGCACTAGACTCAGATCATTTGACAGACTGTCCTACCTGTTCTTGTGACTTTTACCACCTGTGGCTGCTGGTTTCTTTAGTTGCGGGTTGTCTGGATCCTGGAATGTTGAGGGCCCTATTTGGAGAAAATAATGGGTACATTTAGAAAATTCCAACCAGCCCCGGCATTAAATAAATAGGACCCACAATTAATACTTAGGCCTTCCTCCAGCCCCAACATTAAATTGTATTCCCATTTAATAAATAAACCTGATACTCTCCCTCCAAACAGCGCCTGCAATAAATTAATAGCATTTACATTTAATACATCCATATCCCACAACCATTCCCAGCATTAAATAATATTCACATTTAATAGATAGCACTCCTCCACACACTCAGCCCCACATTCAATTATAGACCCAAAACACCTCAGCATTAAATTAAAGGTCCCATTACAGTCAGTCACCTTTCAAATGCGATCGCAGCTGGGATCGCATATGAGGAAGAAATATAAGGATTTGGTGAGCGCTCCTTAGTAGTTGAGATAAGGGGGAAAAAAAGGTGGGGTGGGAATGCTGCTTAGGGGGATTGGGATTTGTAAGGGTAGTTCCAACCCTTAAATAGGTAGGTTTAAGTATAGTGTCCCCTTAGTGCACACTCAAGTTATATGTATAGAAAGAATGGTTTATTTGGTGAAAAATTATACAGTGATATCACATAAAATAAGGTTGCAACCTCAATAATAGTAAACAGACATGTCACATATAAATTGGCATAAACAATCATGATATAGACAAATAGTCGCCTTGGCTCAAACCTAGACAACTTGCAATATTCCTATAGAATTGGACACAGAGGTCGCAAGGTAGCTGTATAGGTATAATGAGTCCCAAAAAAGTACATAAATCCAAGTTGTACTTAGAGTCACAGTCTCTGAATATATGACCAGGCAATGCCTCACACTGGGATAAATGGTAGCGTTATCGGAGGCAACGGTAAAAATCAGAGAGCAAAGTCAGACAATATGCAGCTAGTTCGGAAAGCAAGCTCAGAGTCCTAGAGCTGTAGTGTTAGTAAAGTTCCGGTACTCATGATCGGCATTAATGTGATGTCATAATGCTGATTGAATAGCATAATGGTCCGATCCAATGTTGCAGAGTATTTGTAGTAATAGACTTACCCCTATGGGGTTTGTGCGCTGCTGTGTCCTCCCGAGATGACTGTCTTTTTAGGCGTGGAGTATAGCGAGATCCTAGACATGCTGGTGTAGTCGCGGCCGCGGCTGACACCATAAATGCGCATGCGCATCCGTCGGGAGTAAAGATGGGTAATAGCGCTGTTCTTTAAATGGTTCTGGCACAGGTCAGAAACAAAGTGGTGGAACAGCTACCGTCCAACGCGTTTGAAGCAGCGGTGACACCGAGGAGGACAGCGGGCTACCTAGTGCGGACAACGGGTCCCCAGGGGCAGCTCCGCCCACTTTTAAAAGGGGGTGTGGCCGTAAGGTATCCGGGCCTACCGGTGATTTTACCTGTAGCCCGCTGGGCCAGTCCGACGCTGGGCACCTGTCTAGAGGCAGAAGCAGGACAGCACCTGTCACTACGCCTGTCTACTACTGTCGCTACACTGTTGACTGTCTTGGAGAACCGCGATGTGCGTACCTTCTGCAGCCAAGCACAAACTCCCTTGCGGGGGTTCCTGGTGATTACCAGGGGTACGTTAGACTCCGCGACTCCCTGTTCAGTTGCACCAATATCGGTTAGCGGCCATCGCTGCAATTCCGTGACAGCATAATATGGCCATATGAGTGCACAGGATGAACCCTCAGCTCAGGACCTTCTGCTCCACTTAGCCCAGAGGGTGGATCAGCAAGACTCCAATCAGGCACAACTCTTGCAATGTCTACAAGGGGTTGTTTCTCATTTAGACACCCTTTAGGGGTCTCTTCCAGCAAGCCAGATGGCCTTAGCAGTAACGGTTTCCTCTGCAGCCACAATGTCTACTGCCATCACTGCTAGTTCCAGAAGCCTATGTATTCCACCGCTGGAGAAATATGATGCCGATCCTAAGAATAGGATGTGGGTTCCTTAACTACCCCGCTTTTCAGTTTGAGCTTGCCCCGGAAACTTTCCCCTCCGAGAGGACCAAAGTGGCTTATATAATTTCCCTCCTCACTGGTTAAGCCTTGTCTTGGGCTTCTCCCCTCTGGGAACTGGAAGATCCTACACTACGAGATTCTTCCACCTTCATTAAGAATTTTAAGAGGGTTTTTGATGAACCTGGCCATGTTTCCTCCACCGCTTCTGGTCTATTAGCTCTCCATCAAACTGTTGGGCAGTATGCCATGCAGTTTTGCACCTTGGATTCAGAACTCTGCTGGAACAATGAGGCTTTGGTAGCCACCTTTGGGCAGGGGTTAAACAAACGCATCAAGGACAATCTGGCCTCCCGTGAGTTTTTGTCTAATCTTGACAACTTGGTCTCTCTGTGTGTTAAGGTGGACATCCACCACAGGGAACGTACTCAAGAACATGAAAGGACCCGGCGCGCTTTCCCTCACCTGTCACCTCAGTTCCAAGCTAAAGCTATTCTTCCGAGGAACCTATGCAAATTGCCCGCTCTCGCCTTTCCCAGGAGGAGCATGACAGACGCATCAAGAATCATCTTTGCTTTTATTGTGGGGACTCGGGTCACCTTCTCTCCTCATGCTCCAAGATGCCTGCCAGGAAATGCCCCATCCTAAGAGATGACAGGGTGGTCGTTTTATGATCCAAGTCCCTCACTCCCTACTCCTTGAGAGATGCATATTACGCTAGCTTCTCCAGATGGCCCCCAGCAATAGACAGCTTTTGTGGTCTCTGGATCCGCTGGGAACTTCATTTCCGCTGAGTTGGCTTTCAAGCTTCGCCTCTCCATCCTTCCATTGCCACAGCCTCTGGCACTGACTGCAATTGATGGTAATCGTATCAGCAATGATTCCATCGATCGCATTACAAGTCCCTTACGGCTGGCGGTAGGAGCGCTTTACTCTGAATGGATAAGTTTCCTGATTCTTCCTCCATCCGTCAATCCTGTTATTCTGGGCCTTCCCTGGCTTAAAGCTCACAAACCGCAGTTCGATTGGTCTCGTGCCCAAGTCATTTCTTGGGGATCCATCTGCAAACAACATTGTTTGACTGCTGTACATCCTCCTAAGTCTTCGATCTCTTGTCTAGCCTCTACTCCGCAGCCTGCTCTTCCTGAGGCCTATGCCAAGTTTGTAGATGTATTCAGAAAAGCTGCAGCCGAGTCCCTACCCCCTCATCGACCCTGGGATTGACCCATCGACCTCATATCCAACAAGTGCATCCCTAGGGGCAGAATCTTTCCCATATCTCTCCCAGAGACTCAAGCCATGTCTGAATACGTTGATGAGAATCTTGAACATAGTTTAATCCGCAAGTCTTCTTCACCAGCAGGTGCAGGGTTCTTTTTTGTCAAAAAGAAAGACAGTACCCATAGACCCTGTATTGACTAACGAAAGCTGAATGCTATTACGATGAAGAACCGTTACCCGTTACGTCTCATATCATAACTCTTTGATCGGATTCGTGGAGCACAGATTTTCACCAAACTGGATCTTAGAGGGGCCTATAACCTTATCCGCATTCGTTAAGGTGACAAGTGGAAAACCGCTTTTAATACGAGAGACGGGCATTATGAGTAATTCGTGATGCCCTTTGGGCTTTGTAATGCCCCTGCGGTTTTTCAAGAATTCATCCACGAAATCTTCAGAGATCTTTTGTATCAATCTGTAGTCGTCTACCTTGATGATATCCTGGTCTTCACCCAGAACATACCTCTCATCGAGATCATGTCAAAGAAGTTCTGTCTCGCCTTCGTACTAATCACCTATATTGCAAATTGGAGAAGTGCCTTTTTCATCAATGTCAGGTTCACTTCCTCGGGTTTATAATCTCTGGCATGGGTCTTCAAATGGATCCAAAGAAGGTAGAATCTATCCTTAGTTGGCCTCAACCCTCTGGCATGAAGGCTACACAGCGTTTTATTGGATTTTACAACTATTACCGGCAATTCATTAAAAACCTCTTCACGTCACTTACCCGTAAAGGTGAGCTAGCCAAAACCTGACCTCAGGAGGCAGTCTTGGCCTTCAAAGTTCTTAAGGCAGCTTTCACAACTGCTTCTGTCTTGAGACAGCCTGATCAACTACGACCGTTCTTTCTAGAGGTTGACAAGAGACAAGAAGCTCCTGGCCATCAAGAATGGCCTTAGAAGAATGGCGGTACCTGCTTGAAGGCGCTCTCCATCCTATCACAGTATTCACAGATCATAAGAGCCTCACCTCTCTGGAATCCGCTCAGTGCTTTAATAACCCTAATCAGGCCCGCTGGTCACTTTTTTTTCCAGATTCCAGTTGTTCCTGACTTACCGTGCTGGGTCAAAAAATTACAGGGCCGATGCACTTTCCAGGTCTTTTGATCCTTCAGATTCTTGCCAGTCGGACGTTAGATCTATCATCAGTCCTCTGAAGATTCTGTCTTTGACTAAATCCTCTGTTAAGACACCCCCTGCTGGACGCTCTTTTGTGGAGACCCATCTTCATCCCAGACTGCTGGCTTGGGCCCACGATTCCAGATTTGTTGGTCATACTAGGGTTAAAAAGACCATTGCTCTTTTGTCCCACAGCTATTGCTGGCCATCCTTGAGTGCTGACGTTCACAAGTATGTTGCAGCTTGCGGAGTATGTGCTCATCACAAGACACCTAGGCGTCTGCCAGCAGGACTTTTTCTTCCGTGCCCGGTTCCAGACTCACCTTGGACAAGCATCAGCATGGATTTTATTACTGATCTCCCCAATAGTCATGGCTTCAATACTATTTGGGTGATGATCGATTCTTTTTCCAAATGGGCACATTTTGTCCCTCTCAAGAAATTGCCAACTGCTGCTGATCTAGCCACTCTTTTCATAAAGAATATTTTTCGGATCAACGTTTGCCCCGTTGAGATCATCTGACAGAGGTGTACAATGCATTTCAAGATTCTGGAGATCCTTTTGCAATAATCTAAGAATTAAGCTAAAATTCTTCTCGGGATACCATCCCCAGACCAATGGTCAGACTGAGCGGGTCAACCAAGATTTGGAGAGCTTCCTCCATTGTTACTGCTCTGATCACCTATCCTCCTGGAGTTATTATTTACTTCGGGCAGAATTTTCACATAATATCCATCAACATTAATCTTCTGGAACATCTACCTTCTTTACCATTTTTGGCACACATCCCATACTTCCCACCTTTTCAGAAGTTCCCAGTGCATCAGTACCTGCAGCTCAAGAGATGGTCGGTGACTTTTCGAAGATTGGGACTCAGGTACGATCTAAACTTTTACAGTCCTTGGAACGGCATAAACACTTTTGCTAATCGTCACGATAGGAAGATTCCAGTTCTTCACGTTGGGGACAAGGTGTGGCTGTACATGCTTAATTTGAGGTTCAAGCTACCTTCAATGAAATTCACTCCCCGATATATTGGTCCCTCCCGCATTTCTCATATTATTAATGCCTATTAATGTTACCTAAAAGCTCCATCTACCTCCTTCACTCCGTGTGCATAATTCATTTCATATTTCCTTATTAAAACCATTGGTTCCTAATGAATTCTCCAACCTTCAGCCTCCGCCTCCTCCCATCAAGACGGCCTTGGGTGACGAATTTGAGACTGAACGCATCTTGAAATCCTGATCCATTCGTGGTAAGACTCAGTTTCTTGTCCACTGGAAGGGTTATGGCCCTGAAAAAAGTTCCTGGGTGGATAAGAAAGACCTATATGCCCCACTCTGCTTTCAAAGTTTTTTAAGAATCAGAATTCCAACTCCTCTTCTTCAGGGGAGGGGGGTACTGTTAGATGCCGTCTCCGCACTGACACTTGGTGCAGGAGACAGATGCCTTAACCTTCTTGACAGCCGCGTCCCGTTGCCTAGCAGCAGGACGCTATCTCCGCTCACCTGTCGGCAGTTAGCATGTCTAACCACCAAAATCTCCCTAACCCAATCAGGATACACCTTATGATATTTAAAGCACCCTCTGACACATGTCTAGTGCCAGAGTATTGGTTCACTCCTGCTCCACCGCTTCCTGAACTTCTGATACTGTGTTCTTCGGTTCTGACTGGGCCTCCTGCTACTACTGTCCTGTGTTTCGTTTTGGTACCTCGCTGCCAAGCTGGTTTGACTATTTGCCTTGACCTGACTTCTTTCTGGATCCTCCCTGTGTACTGCACCGCTCGGTTGGGTCTGGCCTGGATTGCCTGACTACACCTGTCTACTACTGTCGCTACACCGGTGACTGTCTTGGAGAACCGCAACCTGCGTACCCTCTGCAGCTAAGCCCAAACTCCCTTGCAGGGGTCCCTGTTGAATACCAGGGGTACATTACAATCCTCGCCTCCATGTTCAGTTGTGCCAATACTGGTTAGCGGCCATCTCTGCAATTCTGTGACACTTACAAATGCTCTGTCCCCATTTTCAATATTATACCACATGAAAGACCAGAGATACTCCGTGGCAATGGTTAAATATTTAGATGATCACATAGTGAATGTTCTCCAAACGGGAAATATATAAACCATGCAAGGATTAGCTGATAGCCCACTGTCATATATTGAATATAATCCTGCAGATATACATAGAGATGCAGTCAAATATATTGCACAAATATTAAAATGGTCTTAACAAATCACAAGAATTGTATTACAACTGCTTGACAGAAAATCTATTGGGCTAGAAGTATCTACTGTCATTTCGGCTATTATTATTATTATCCTTTATTTGTTGGGCGCCACATGGTTTCCGCAGCGCCGTACACAGTACAAACAGTAGTACAAAACAGGGTGACAAAGTACAGAACAATAAACACAAAGTACCAATGCTTCAGGAACTCCAGGAAGTCATATGGAGTAAAGTTATTGCAAGTAGCTCCCATGAGATACTGAATTTCAAAGTGCCGTACATTACCGCTATGATTGGGTACCTATACTGCAGACCTCAAGATGAAGTAAGGGAGGTGAGAATTAGGAGAGAAGTGGTGACACATATTTTTTATTTTTGTGATGAAAGGACCCAGGTTGATATTGGTGGTGAAGAGGGCACAGGCTACTACATGGTGAGCTAGAGAGGAACAGAGGCTCGTATATAGTAGAAAGGGGTACGGGCTGGCACACAGAGATGATAAGAGTGCAGGCAGTTACCTGATGGTGATGGAGCCACAGTCTGGGGATTGGTGGCTCAAGATGGTACCATGTGATGTACATGTGGTGTACAGCATACCACTGTCGCGATTTTGGCTGGACAGACCCAATTTGAAGAGGCTGTCTCACCATCCTACAGTCAGCTTATTTGTCCCGGCTCATGGAATTTAGACGGTATTTCCCCACTCAACATGGTGAGTTCATATGGTATGGTTCCATATACACCAGAGGCAGATGAAGGCAGAGATAAGGCAAGAGAGCAGTGAGGCGAGAAGACATGATGCAAAGGTAAGTGAAGCGCCAGCGGGCAGTCATGACAGAAGCGGGCAGAAGCAATAAAGAGAGGTCTGAGCAGAAATCACTAAGAGTAGAGATAGTACAACAGAAAGGACCATCTCTAGGGAAAAGAAAGGTGTCATTTGTCACAACTAACAACTGTTGACTAGGTATGTGGTATGTGAGTGTCTGTACTTTTGTGTGAGCTATTTATGTGTTTGGTGGTTCACTTTGGGAGTCGGTTTCTTATTGAAAAGTGTTACATGCAGTTCATGCTCTCCCAGCAAGCACAAATCTGATCATTTGTGAGTTTACCATTTTTCTCCCTTTTCTTTCATAAGAAACTATTGTATATTAACATTGTAGGCCTGATTCATTAAGGATTGCAATACGAACATATTGTGCATTTTTAAAAAAACATAACTAGGACATATTCAACAAAGAGCGGATGTAAAGATACGTCTTTTGATGAACACAGGTCTAGGTCCACTCTGCTCTAACAGACAATACACTGCAGGATACATCCAATACATATGTATATAAACTCACAAAAGACAGCACAGGAGAAAAAAAATTAATCAATGTCACCTGTTAATAATAATAATAATAATAATAATAATAATAATAATAATAATAATAAAAATAATATCATTAATTTTCATCTATAAAATAAATTTTTAGGCTATTATTAATCTGTACTGTACAGAAAACTTATTTTTACAGTGGCTGCTGATTTCAAACACATGTTCAGACCTATAGCTGGCGCAAGTTATACTCCAGAAAAAGCTTGAAGCGGATGCAGCTGCATGTGCTCGAGCTTGGCACGCCCTTATTGTACATTGACTATGTGCATGCGCATAATCCCCTCCTTGTTTCGCAGTGAAATTGTAGGTTGTAGTAACTATCCTTTGTGCTTGAAGATGAATTGGAAGTTGCTGCGTTCTCTGGCATATGGTTAATTTTTTGGGCATGTGAAGAGCAATTTTACACAAAATTTATGCTCCCTAATGAATCAGGCCATATATGTAATTTTTTAAATTATTTTCAGTGTAAATTCATATGAAATTACACTTAATAAGTTCAGGTCTGGGTTCTTACGTGTTCATGTGTCAGACTTATCTTGGTATTAAAACGTTGCATAGCTGAATCAGAAGAGATTAACTGGTTCATGATAACTCTGGGTCAGTGGAGATCATTTGGTTTATGATAACTCTGATTAAAGTAAAATTAGTCTAAATAAAGGAAGAATCAAAGGCTTCTTGGCTAAGAGTGTTAGCTCTTCACAATAAAAACCTTAGAGGTGGCATAATTGGTAAAGCAAAGTTTGCGTGTAAGATAGACTGGGTGAGTCTTAATATTTTTTTAACAGTCCAAGGGCAATATTTACTAAGCTGCGGGTTTGAAAAAGTGGGGATGTTGCCTATAGCAACCAATCAGATTCTAGCTGTCATTTTGTAGAAGGTACTAAATAAATGAAAGCTAGAATCTGATTGGTTGCTATAGGCAACATCCCCACTTTTTCAAACCCGCAGCTTAGTAAATCTAGCCCCAAGTGTTTTTTTTTATTAACTATTTGCCACACACTTGTCACGCAAGCTCAGGTCTGTGCTGGATTGTGACAAACTGGTGGTTTCTATGAGGATTTGGGGTTTTGGGGATTGAGCCAAAATAAAGGATTGTGTAGGGGATCATAAGCTATGCCACTGTCACAGGCTAAGAACTGAACTAACCTCCCTAGTGAAGTGAACACCATAATACCAATCTCGGAACTGGCAAGAATTGGTTCTATCAGCTTACACTCTTCCTGGATAATACTCAGACAATGACTACTGCTATTTAAGTGAGTTCCAGGAAAAGCAGACTAAGCACGGTTATCAATATACAATATTCAATCAATATTAACCAACCACCACAATGCACATTGTTTTGGTATCTGTTATTGTGTCCAGAGTGCCTAGTTCAATCAATAATAATAGGGGGCTCTGGAGAGGCATTAATAATGGCCCCATGGGACTTTGTATATGTTTGACACGGCCTGTTCTTGGGGCTATTTTCATAGACGCACCCATTCTTTCATATCGTCCAATTCCCTGATTTAAAAGAATTCCTCTAATGCAGTAGTAGCAAAACAGTATTCACAGTTTTGTTTTCATCAGTTATTTATTAGTATTATTTATTAATATCTATTTATAGCAGCAGTGGTCATAGTGGGAATTTAGAAGTGCTGGAACTTTCACTTTCAAATGAACGGTTAGTGGGCCATCTAAGCCCCCCGAAGGTTTAGGTGTTTTATTAGAGTGAAATTAATTTTAGATGCATTTTATCACTTTATAGTATAATCTAAAACATAATAAATGATGCAAGGCTATCCACCCTGTGTCCCCCACCTCTTTTGTGTCCAATTACCTTTCCTCTGTGTCCCGCCACCTTTCCATCATGTCTCCTTTGTGTATGTACATTTTTCCTCACATCTCCATAATATTATAATAAAACTTTCCAAAATAGCTCCCTTTTATCTTTCGTGTTGCCCTTTATCTTTCTCCTATCTGTTTGCTTTCTCTATTCCTATGTGCTCCTATCTTCTTTGCAGGTATCCCCCTCTCTCCTTCCCTTCCCTACCCCTCTCCCCTATGCCTCACATCCTGCTTCTCGCGGTCCTCCTCTACTCATTGATCCTGTGTACCTATCCACATTCTTCCTCCTATTATTCCCTTTCACTAGTGAATTCACACGTTTGCCCCTACATCTTTACACTGCACACTCCTTCATCACACTGTGCACCCTTCTTCATCATACTGCAGCCTCCTTTATCACACTGTGCCTCCTTCATCAAACTGAGTCCCCTCCTTCATGACACAATGTCCTTCATCATACTTTTGCCCCTTCATCATTATGCCCCCTCTTTCATCACATTCATCATCATCATCACCATTTATTTATATAGCGCCACTAATTCCGCAGCGCTGTACAGAGAACTCGCTCACATCAGTCCCTGCCCCATTGGAGCTTACAGTCTAAATTCCGTAGCACACACACACACACACACACACACAAAAAAGTGAGACGGACAGACTAGGGTCGATTTGTTAGCAGCCAATTAACCTACCAGTATGTTTTTGGAGTGAGGAAACCGGAGCACCCGGAGGAAACTCACGAAAACACGGGGAGAACATACAAACTCCTCACAGATAAGGCCATGCCCCCAGTGCTGTGAGGCAGATGTGCTAACCACTGAGCCACCGTGCTGCACCGTGTGCCCCCTCCATCATCACACTTTGCCCCTTCATCACTATGTCCTCTCCTTTATCACACTGTGCCTCCTTGTTCATCGCACTGTGCCCCGTCCTTCAATACACTGTGCCCCCTCCATCAGCACACTGTGCCCCTTCATTACTGTGCCCCCTCCTTCATCACACTGTGCTCCCTCATTCATCACACTGTGCCTCCTCCTTCATCACACTGTGCCCTCTGCATCATACTGTGCCCTCTCCTTTATTACACGGTGCCCCCCTTCATCACACTGTGTCTCCACCTTCATCACACTGTGCCCCCTCCATCAGCACAATGTGCCCCTTCATTACTGTGCCTCCTCCTTCATCACACCGTGTCTCCTCCTTCTTCACTCTGTACCCCCTCCTTCACTACACTGTGCCCTCTGCATCATACTGTGCCCTCTCCTTCATTACACGGTGCCCCCCTTCATCACAATGTGTCTCCACCTTCATCACACTGTGCCCCCTCCATCAGCACACTGTGTCCCTTCATTACTGTGCCTCCTCCTTCATCAGACGGTGTCTCCTCCTTCTTCACTCTGTGCTCCCTCCTTCGTTACACTGTGCCCCCTCCATCATACTGTGCCCCCTCCTTCATCAGACTGTGTCCCCTCATTCACACTGTGCCTCCTCATTCATCACACTGTATCCCCTACTTCATCACATTGTGCCCCACCTTCATCACACTCTGCCGTCTTCTGTGCCCCTTCTTCATCACACTGCAGACTCCTTTATCACACTGTGCCTCCTTCATCACACTGTGCCCCCTCCTTCATGACACTGTGCCCTCTCCTTCATCACAATGTGCCCCCTCTTTCATCACAAATTTTGCCCCTTCATCAATATGCCCCTTCCTTCATCACACTGTGCCCCTTCATAGCATTGTCCCCTCCTTCATCGCACTGTGCTTTCTCCTTTATCACACTGTGCCTCCGCCTTCATCACACTGTGCCCCCTCCTTCATCACACTGTGCCCCTTTATTACTGTGCCCCCTCTTTCATCACACTGCACCCCCTCCTTCATCATACTGTGCCCCCTCCATCACACTGTGCCTCTTCCTCCATCACACTGTGCCTCTTCCTTCATCACACTGTGCCTCTTCCTTCATTCCACTGTGCCCCTTTCATCATCACACTGTGCCCCCTCCATCATCACACTGTGCCCCCTCTTTCATAGCACTGTGCCTCCTCCTTCATCACATTGTGCCTCCTCCATCAGCACACTGTGCCCCCTCCCTCATCACCCTTTAGTCCCTTCATCACTGTGCCCCATTCATCACACTGCAGCCCCCTCCGTTCTTTACTTACCTTTCTATGACCTTCTTTTCTTCTGTTTCCTTCTCTTCCTCTTCCTTTCCTTTCTTCGGTCTTCTGGCTCCTCTCCGAGTCTTTCCTCACTGACAGTGTAGGGAAGTGACGATGACATCAAGCCCGACAGTCAGTGAGGAGAGAGAAGGGAGGATGGAGCTGCCACCGCCAAGTGAGTATTTACAGTGCTGGTGGACAAGCAGGGAAGGTATGACAAACCTAAGCCTTGCCTACCCCGCATTCAGACGGACCCGGCTGTCTGTAAGGAAGTGGGACAAAGAAGTGCCAGTGTGTCATACCAGCATATACCGCCTCACTTTTAGCACTGCACAGTAGTATATATGAGTATGCAACGTTGGGTGTGCATTTTCTAGCTTTGCCCTCGGAGCCATAAACCAACCTGCCTATAGGAAAAGCCAAGCATAACGCCTCCATTGTCAAACCCCCCTTGAACCACCTGCAATAGAGGCTCACATCTTGGACGCAATATTTCCATTGCCGATTTATGTAGATTTTTTGCATATGTTATTAATCCCAGACTATTTAAAATAAAGTATTTAAATCAAACATCCACACCGCAAGTGTATTATAAATAATAAATACCACATATATATATATATATATATATATATATATATAAATAAAGGGTTTTGTTTTCTTCTTTTAGTACTTGTTAGTTGCCACTGTAGCTCACTAGCTCACTGACACTGTATTTCTTTTACTTCCACCGTTTTTTTTTCTATATGTTCCACTGCCTGGCTCAAGGCAGTGTAGCAGGAGATTTGAAAACAGTAGTTTAAGTACTAGAAATGGTGCGGTAATGAACAATTACAGTGTTGCCTATATAATTAACATGTGATCTAACTTAATATAACCCCCACCCCCCCCCCCCCTTCCCCCTCCCTATGGGAGTTATCAGCGTAATCCCATTAATATAAAGGGTGAATTTAAAGCAAGTCCTTTTGTGGACAAAATAACATGCTTTCTCCAGGCTTCCTGAACTTTGATAAATCAGCCCCTGTGTTCTGTACCTAAAACCACCTTTTAAGGATGGGTCATTGCTCATGAACTAGTGGTGTATGCTTGCAACCTAGGCAAAAATATGCCTCAGGAGCGTTACATGTAGAATTAAATCTCAATACAGAAACAAACCTTATTTAAGAAAACATTATTGCTTGCACCACCCCTAAATTATCACACCAAAAAACAATTTCCATTCTCCCATCCTGTAACTCTTTTGCCACAATAATTAGAAAAAAATTTGATATTGAAAAGATTTTAGTAAAGCATTCTTTCACCCATTACTGAGGGCAAGGTGCCGCATGGCATTCCCCATTCAGATAGTACCGAACCCTTTTGAGCCTACTTCATCTGTAAACAGCTGCATTTGTGGTTAGGCACTCGTGGTGCTGGCCAGATACATATGAAATGCTCTAGGAAAGTTACTCATACATTTATTTCCTCTTTTACTTCTTCAGTCTTATGAAATTATGTTACTCCTTTGCAGGGTTGGTGCAAGGTTTTTCAGCGCCCTAGGCAAACCTTCAGCCTACCGCCCCTCTTCCCCTCAATTCCCACTTCCTAGTCCTTCACACACTTTACATTTGTAAAATAAAAATAGTAAGTATTAACTCAACCTGGCTAGCTGGTAAGGCTGCAGTCCAGATGCACTTATGTCCAGATGTACTGATGTCTGATGCAGAATTCTGTCCGGGCTTCTCTGCTGCCCAGGAGCAAATGCAGGATATCTATAGGGGAGGGTCCAAATGTTAGATTTCAGAAAATGACAAATGAAAAAAAATCACTCACCTGTTACACACTAACATGTCCCCCGCTGCCCACAAGCTTTTCTTATACATGCCACCTGTACCCATCAGCTCTTGTCACACATGCCACCTCCATTCCACCAGCTTTTCTCACATGCCCTCTGCCCACTAGCTTTTTTTCATATACATCCTTGCCCAAGGAGATATTTTTCACACGTCTCCCTGCCAAACAGCTTTTTTCTTACGTGCCCTCTTGCCCACAAAATTTTAAATAAACAGCTTAATGCTGTATGTATCACAATTAGATTACCTTTGCTTATGTGTTAAAGTATTCTATAAATGAATTATACTAATAGATAGCAACAGGGGAGAGCCAAATAGTGTGCAAATACTAATAAAATAAATGATTGCTTTAACCTTAAGTTCAGGGGCATGCTGGGCTGGAGGGAGGGGGGCATCTTCCCCCTGGGCTGGTCCCATAGTGGGCTACCTTGGGATGGTCACTGAGCCATCTGCATTTTTTTTCCTTTAAAATGTTCCAATTAGGCTGCTGAGTCGAGTCTTGCCCCCCAGGCTAAAATTTGCCAGCCCTGGTCTGCTTAAGTTCCTTTAAATTAATTGTATGTAACTTGTGGGGATTTATGAATGTTACCTCCCCTTCCTCCCATTTTCAGTAGCCACCTCTCCCCACATTTTCTCAAGCCCCTTCTCCCCCCATTTTCTGGCACCCCTTCTCTCTCCATATTTTATGAGACATTGTTAGTATTGGTGCTTGAACATTGTGCAGCGCCCCAGAGCCCAGTGCCCTAGGCAGCTGCCAAATGGTGGCACTGGCCCTGCTTCTTAGCCACCGGCCGTAGTCCTTTCCAATTCGCATTTCTCTACATGACAAATTGAGGAGTTCTAAATCAGATTATAACTGTTTGAATGTTATTTTATAAATCATGTCAAACACCAGGGGGTAAATGTATCAAGCTCCGATTTTGCAAATCCAGCGATTTTCTCAGGAGAGTTGAAACTCGCAGATGTATGAAGCTGAGATTTCATGTAAAATCGCCAGAGTTGTGCTTCTGTCAAAATCACTATTTGCAAAATCGATAGAGATCAAACTCCCGACTGTTTGCCACTCCAGCTATACAAGTCTCAAATGTATGAAACTGCGATTAAGCGAACTCAGGAGAGTTTGCTTTAAAATACATTCTAGCAGCGTGTTGTATAAACACATCACTGTTACACTGCCTGTCATACAGCTGCCGGAGGTCCGGTCCGGTATTTTAGGCTTAAGGTTAGGGCTTGGGCTATGGTTAGGGTTAGGGATAGGGTTAGACTTAAGGCCAAGGTTAGGGTGAGGATTAGGGTTATGACTAGGGTTAAAGTTTGGAATAGTATTATGGTTAAGATTAGGATAAGGGTTAGGGCTAAGGTCAGGGTTAGGGTTAGGGATAGTGCTAGGACGAAAGTTAGGGTTATTAGCAGGGTTAGGGTTAGGACCAGGGTTAGGGTTACGGTTAGGGTTAGGATTAGAGCTAGGGATAGGGCTAGGTTTAGGGTTAGAGTTAGGGTTTAGGTTTAGGGTTAGGGCTAGCATTAGCACTAGGGTTAGGTTTAGGGGTAGGGCTAAGACCTAGGCTAGGGCTAGGGGTAGTGTTAGGGATAGGGTTAGGGTTATGATTAGGGTTAGAGTTAGATTTCGGATTAGGGTTGGGATAGGGGTAGGGCTAGGGTTAGGATTAGTGTTAGGACTAGGTTTAGAGTTAGGTTTATGGTTAGAGTTAGGGTTAGGGCTTCGTCTACGGTTAGGGTTAGGGTTAGGGTGAGGGCTAGGGTTATGGTTAGGATTAGGGATAGGGCTAGGGCTAGGGTTAGGGTCAAGGTTAAAGTTATGGTTAGGGTAAGGGATAGGGTAAGAGTTAGGGTTCGGACTAGGGTTTGAGCTAGGGTTAGGGTTATGTTTAAGGTTAGGGTTAAGGTTAAGTTTATGGCTAGGGTTAGGGTTAGGGCTAAGGCTAGGGCTCAGTTTAGAGATAGGGTTAGGGCTAGGGCTAGGGACAGCATTAGGGATAGGCTTAGGGTTAACTAAAAGTCTAGGGTTAGGGTTAGGGCTATCGCTAGTGTTAGAATTAGGGCTAGGGTTAGGGCTAGGATTAGGGCTTTGGTATGGGCTAGGGTTAGGGTTAAAGTTAGGGCTAGGTTCAGGGTTAGGATTAGGTCTAGGAATAGGGTTATTTTAAGTGACAACAATCACACTGCCAGCATTTTCTGCTGTCGGCGTTTATACCAGTGCTGTCAGAAATGTTGCCTATCATTTTAAATCTGTATTTCCAAAATGTTGGAATTATAGCAATCACTATTTTAGTGTTGCTATAACTCTTGTCGCATTTCTGGTCATCGTAATTACCTACCAAACCTAGTGTTAAGGTTAGGGTTAGGGTTAGGGCAAGGCTAGGGTTGGGGTTAGGGTTAGGGTAAAGGTTAGCATTAGGGCTAGGAATAAGGTTAGGGTTAAGGGTAAGGTTAAGGTTAGGGTTATGGGGCCGGATTCATTAAGGATCTTAACTTGAGAAACTTCTTATTTTAGTCTCCTGGACAAAACCATGTTACAATGCAAGGGGTGCAAATTAGCATTTTGTTTTGCACATAAGTTAAATACTGACTGTTTTTTCATGTAGCACACAATTATCAACTTTAAATTTCAGAGTACAAATAAGCTATCAAGTATTTGTGTGCTACATGAAACAACAGTCAGTATTTAACTTATGTGCAAAACAGAATGCTAATTTGCACCCCTTGCATTGCAACATTGTTTTGTTCAGGAGACTGAAATAAGAAGTTTCTCAATTTAAGATCATTAATGAATCAGGCCCATGGTTATGGATAGGGTTAGGGTTAAGGCTAGGGTTAGGGTTAAGATTAGGGCTAGGGTTAGGAATACGGCTAGGGCTAGATTTAGGGTAGTGTTTAAGCTAGGGCCAGGGTTAGGATTAGGCTTAGGGCAAAGTTTAGGGTTAGGGATAAGGTTAGGGTTGAGGTTAGGGTTAGGGTAAGAGTTCGGGCTAGGGTTAGTGCAAGAATTAGTGTTAGGTTTAGGGTTAGACTTAGGGATAGGGATAGGGTTAGGAAAATGGTGAGGGATAGGGATAGGGCTAGTGCTTGGGCTTGGGCTGCGGTTAGCATTAGGGTTAGGTCTAGGGTTAGGTTTAGGACTAGGGCTTCAACTAGGGTTAGGGATAATAGGGATAGGGTTTGTGTTAGTGTTTAGGCTAAGGTTAGGGTTATTGTTAGTATTAGGGCTAGGGTTATGGTTATGGCAAGGGTTAGGTTTATGGCTAGAGCTAGGATTAGGGTTAGAATTGGGGCTTGGGTTATGGTTAGGGTTAGGTTTAGGGCTTGGGCTAAGTCTCGGGATAGGTTTAGGGCTAGGGTTAGGGTTAGCCTTGGGGATATGGCTAGAGCAAGTTTTAGGGTTAGGGCGAGGTTTAGAGTTAGGGCTAGAACTAGGGTTAGGGTTATGTCTAGGATTAGGTTTATGATTAGGGTTAGGATTAGAGTTAGATTTAGGGTTAGGGATAGGGCTAGGGATAAAGTTGGGGATAGGGTTAGGGCTAGGGTTATAGTAAGGGTTAGAGGTTAGGTTTAGGGCTAGGGTTAGGGTTAGTATTAGTTCTCGGGTTAGGGCTAGTGTTAGGGTTAGATTTAGACTAGTGTTAGGGTTAAGGTAAGGGTTAGGGTTAGAGTTAGGTCTAGGGTTAGAGTTTGGGTTAGGGCTAGGATTAGGTCTAGGGTTAGGGTTGGGGATAGGGGTATGGTTATTGTTAGGGTTAGGCTTAGGTTTCAGTTAGGGTTAGGGCTAGAGCTAGGGTTTTGTTAGGGTTAGGGTTAGGTCTTGATATAGGGTTAGGGCTAGATATAGGGGGCCTGATTCATTAAGGATCTTAAATGAAGAGGTATCTTATTTCAGTCTCCTGGACAAAACCATGTTACAATGCAAGGGGTGCAAATTAATATTCTGTTTTGCACATAAGTTAAATACTGTCTGTTTTTTCATGTAGCACACAAATACTTGATAGCTTATTTGTACACTGAAATTTAAAGTTGATATCTGTGTGCTACATGAAAAAAACAGACAGTAGCTTATCTTATGTGCAAAACAGAAAACTAGTTTGCACCCCTTGCATTGTAACATGGTTTTGTCCAGGAGGCTGAAATAAGATACCGCTTCATTTAAGATCCTTAATGAATCAGGCCCAGGGTTAGGTTAGGGTTAAGGTTAGGGTTAGGGATAGTGATATGGTCAGGGTTAGGGTTAGGGTTAGGGCTAGGGATACGGTTAGGGTTAGGGATAGGTTTAGGGTTAGGGTTAGGTCCAGGGTTATGGTTAGGGCTAGGTTTAAGGCTGGGTCTAGGGTTAGGGTTAGGAATAGGGATTGGTCTTGTCGAAGTCAACAAATTGGATAAAGTCATTTCAATTAATATCAAGCAAACTTGATTGTCTTTGTCTGAAATTGTGCGTAGGGCACGCTACGGCGTAAAAGGGCGTATCCAGCCGCAACACGTGGCAATAAACAGTTTCTACACTTTTACACACATTCGCACAAACATAAATATTTGTAAATAGTACACATTAATTGTAGTTGCAACACATAGTCATTTATGTCGAAATATAGTAGAATTCATGTTTAATAAAGAAGGTATATGTATACTAGTGAAACCTATGGTTCAGGTTCAGGGAAATGTGTCATGTTTGATATCATATTAATCCCCTTTACACAGCAGCTGTCCGGTGTATTCGGCGAAGAGATCGCACATTGCATACTCTAGTTATTGATGTTAGGGAATCAACCTTTAATATGATTCTGACTGTAAAATGCTAATGACTGGTTGTAATTGGAGTTATGGCGGCAAGAACAGAGCTCATCCCCTGGAGAGATGACCCCCACCTTTGGATTCCTTAGATTAAACCAGCCTATGATCTACAACTCCCTGGACCTTCCTTAAACCTGGACCAATAGAAGCAAGCCACATCATCTGCATTGTTTTACTGTATTTCTGTTTGCATATAAGCATGAGCCTCACATCCAGTGAACAGACTTCTTGTCCACAGACTTCAGGATTGAATGACTGTTCGCTGGATCCAGAGTGCCTGCGATAAGTAACGGCTGTACTTATTATTATTTCGCTTGAATTATTCTGCTACTTTTTGAGAATAAATATTTGTGCATTGGAAACACAAATCGAGATTCGACAATCGTTATTGGATAGCGACAAAACGCTCTTAACAATTTGGGGGCTCGCGGTGGAGGTTTCATTGCCGGACGATACGCAAGACCAACGGATTTCGGTTCCTCAACAAAGGGTGGAGACCCGTCATATACGGGTAAGAACGCAATGTGTTCAAAACCTGAATTTTACTCTGTGTTGTGAAACCGAATGTCCGTTTTGCATAATCTGAAGGTGCGCTAACTAGAATCTAGGGACAAAAGAGAAAACTGTTTCTTTTTCTGTCATATTGCGTTTTGATATATTGTATTGCATAGCGTATGTGTACTTCCTGCTTAGCGTATGTGAACTTCCGGTAGATTTTCCACATGGTTAAACAATCGTTTTGATAGTTATTATATGTGCATAGTATAATTACTTGTGAAAGCCTCTGAGACATTATGACTATTGATGGGAACTTTTGATTTTCTGTGCAGAAAAGGTGTATAGTGTGTGATTTTGAAACGTAGATACACTGTTTATTGTTGAGGTGCTCAGTTGCTGTCTGACGAGGCAGATTGCCCAACTAAAGGACGGTATATGGGACAGGTATACCGGGAGCGAAAACAAAAGAAGTTTTCGCGCGCGCTCCCAATAGTAATCGCAACGTTTATTTATAGTTAGTATTTGTAAGCGTTGCGATCGGACCGCACAGCAAGGAAAGCCGTGATTGTAACTTGGGAAGGCAGCGGGAAGGAATTACATTGGAAAGGCTGGTTGAGTGTATCGACTTTGTGCTACCAGTTGTAATAAACTCAACAGATTTTTGTGGTTTAACCAGGGTATCGAGGAGCTGATAGCCCTTGGGACCACAGTGATATTTTCTGTGTTAGGGGTCCTCGTTTGGTACGAGAGGAAGCGAGTGGACGCGGCTTGAGCAAATACGTTCACGACCAGTAAGAGATCTCTAGCGGTAGAGTGTTTGTAGCAAAGGGTTGAAAGTGTTTGTGGAAGTGTGGTCTGCATAGACTGGTACTGTTCAACATGGGTGCTAAGCATACGCTAGAGATGGCCAGTGTAATGCCTAAGGAAGGGCCTATTGGTTCAGCACGGTTTCTTTTGTGCAAGAAATATGGTGCATACGCAACTGCGTATTGTGACACGTGGATCGAGATGACCAAAGAGTGTGTTAGGCCTTTCCCAACAATAGGGAGTTTTAATGCAGAGGTACTAAATAATGTAAAGGATAAAGTGTGGTTGATTAAGTCAACGAAAGTGAGAAATAAACATAATGATTGTTTAAAATTGTGGCAAATGGAAGGCAACACGTGGCAGAGCAGCGAGTGCACAGCGGAAGTAGGCGTGGTGAAAAGCGCGCGCACAACTGAAGTAGCCATTGAGAAGCGTGGAGAACTCAGCGCAAGTGCGCCCCCGCCACCCTATGTGGCAGGAGGAGTAAGTACAACCGTTGTTAAAAATGAAAAAAAGGAAATTGCCAAGTTATATCCTGGTTTAAGTCAGTTTAAAGCAAGTGTTTCTGAAGAAGAGGATGAACCCACGGTAATTTCAGCCATTGCCCATGCTGTTAATATGTTAGAGGTTCAGCGTAAGTATGGAAAGAGGGCAATGGCTGAGATAGGTGAGAGTAGTGTGACCACTAGGAGAGATAATATTCAAAGTATTGAAGTAGCTAACCCTGAAGATAGTGAACCGGTGGGTACGTATCCAGTCCGCACAATATCAGTTTCACAATGGGAAGGCGGATAAGGATGGTGTAGTTCCTTTAAGAAATGTAACAATGCATTGTCCTTGGACTAGATCAGAATTACGTTCCATTATGACTGAATTCCCAGATCCTAGAAAAGAGTTGGCAAAATGTCAGAAATTTGTTAAAGACTTAGGAAATGCACACGAACCAACCAATAAGGATTGACGTGTAGTGTTGAGGGCATGTCTTCCTCCCAATATTAACATACAAAAATTTATTAAAGATTGTTTGTTGTAGGAAGATGATACCTTGACAGATGAGGTGAATCAAGAGAATATAGAACAAATTATCCAACATTTAGCCATCTTTTTTCCAGTAGTAGTAAATTGAAGTAAAAGTTTCACCATTAAGCAGAAAGATAGTGAAACAGCAGCAGATTACTTTATTAGAGCTATAGCAGCGATTACACGATTCACTGGGATATCAAACATAGGTGAGGACCCACATCACAGGGAAGTAGCTGTAGGAGTACTAATGGATGGTGTTAGGGAAAATTTAAAAACCAGCGTACAAACCTCATTACCTAATTGGAGAGGCATCACAGTAGATTCCCTTAGGGAGTCTGCTGTGGAGCATGATAAAAATATCTTTAGGAAAAAGGAAGAGAAGAGTGATAGGTTGATGACGGTGAGTATACAGGCTCTAGAGGGGAAGCATACACGACCACCAGCATACAACCCACATAATAAGAAACATAGATTGATCAGATGTTTCAACTGTAATGAAGAAGGACATGTTAGAAGGGATTGTAAAAAGGATAGATACAACCCTAGAGGTGGGACACATAAATATCCTCCAAGGAAGAATTCACATAGATTAGAAGACTCACACCTACCTGTGCATATTATAGCAGCAAATGCTGTGCTCATACCTGACCCCTAGCGCTGACCTGTAGTCTACAGCCAGTGAGGTTAACAGAGAGTCTGAGAGAAGAACCAACAATGACAGTTGACATAGCTGGTAGGAAACAAACTTTTCTTGTAGATACAGGGGCGGCCAGATCTGTGATAACCTCACCTTTGGGGGTAACGGGAAGAGTGTTACATTATCCTTTAACTAGGCCCACTGAAATTACTATCGGGCCCCTGCATACCAAGCATTCGTTTCTCTTGGCTGCGGCGGCTCCTACTAACTTGCTGGGAAGAGACTTGTTATGTAAAATGGGATGTGTCATATACTGTACCCCAGATGGTGTGTTCTTAGATATACCAGAGAAGGTCGTGCATGAGGTACAGGATATATTAGACACCCCTCAAAGGTTAATGTTGCACTCTACTGTTATAGAAGAGAGTCCATCTCAAGTAAAGGGGATGTTGCTGGAAATACCGGGTTCACTATGGACCATAGATGGATAAGACACTGGATTAATGGCAAACGTAGCTCCTGTGATGGTAAATCTAAAAAGTGGTAGGATAGCTCCAAAGATCCCACAGTATACATTAAAACCAGAGGTGGAACTAGGGGTATATCCTGTTATTGAGAGGCTGTTGCAACAGGGATTTTAATTCATACATCCAGCATAGCAAATAGTCCCACTTTCCCTGTCAAGAAGAGTGGGGGAGGGGCTATAGATTAGTCCAGGATTTAAGGGGAATTAATAAAGTGGTTGAGAGCCAATTCCCTGTAGTGCCTAATCCAGCTGTCATCCTCATGCAGATTCCGCAGTCTGCCAGTCATTTCACTGTCATTGATCTATGTTCTGCTTTCTTCTCAGTCTCTCTTCACCCTGACTGCCAATACCTTTTTGCATTCTCCTACCGGGGGGTGCAATACACATGGACCAGACTTCCCCAGGGGTTCATTGGCAGCCCCAGTATTTTCTCTCAATCCTTACACTACTGTTTACAAACTTTCCAGCCTAGCAATGGGTCTGTTCTAATTCAATATGTGGACGATTTGTTGTTGTGCTCTGATTCTTTTATGTCATGTTTACATGATACTAAATTGTTGATGCGAGTGTCTGCTGGAAACCTTCAGAGAGACAGAAGAGGGAGGAGTCCCACCACTGGTAAGAAGAAACATTCTTCTTTTCACTCATTCTTATCTGGTCCCAGCGCCTCTGTCTCAGACTTTCCACACTGTGCGGCTGCAATCTTCTGTACCCGAGATCCAGGGAGATTAACCAATTCACCTCTTTCTGCCTCTGCTCATAAATCTCTGTGTACCAGTAACAGGGCCGGTGCTAGGGTCCACGGCGCCCTAGGCATTTTTAAAAAAGTGGCGCCCCCCCCCCCGCAAAAATCGCCGCCCCCCCCCGCAAAATTCGCCGCCCTCCTCCCTCCTCTCCTTACCTTGTCTCACCACCGCCGCCTCTCTGCTCCGTCTCCTCCCCTCCACTCACTGACACTAGTAAGTGGAGGGGAGGAGACGGAGCAGAGAGGCGGCGGTGGTGACAAAATAGCCTCCTCCCCCCCTCCCAGTCCATCTGAATGCTGTGCGGCGGCCGTGACAGGTATGGTCAGCAGTCGCTGCACAGTTTTAAAGTATTTCACAATTCTGTGGCGCCCTCCAGAGCCCGGCGCCCTAGGCAAGTGCCTAACCTTGCCTAATGGGAGCACCGGGCCTGACCAGTAATCTGGTCAGTGCAGTTTAGTTTCCACTACGTTCTATTAAAGTGACTCACTGGATCAAGCAACAATTAACAAAGTCTGCCATCTAGTGACGTTTTTTTGTATTGCTCTGGAACAACTCATATTAAACCTTCACTAATTTCAATCTGAGCTCACACTTTATCCAAAAAATGGTATTCTACTAATAAAACTAGTGGTGGGGGAGGAGGTATTCACATGACTGAGAATTCACTACATGCTAAGCAGTGATCCTGCTACAAATACAGCAAATATTCTGAATTACATCCTGTACCAACAGCTGACCTTTCTACCTCTGTATATATTTACTGGGGTTTCCCTTGGTGGTGATTTGTCATACGCTTTACTGCACCCTCAAACATGTCTCACAAAAAAAAAGCGATTAATACTCCAAAAAACACCATTATGAAAGCGCTGTAGAAAGTCAACGGTCGTCCTAAAACAAATACTCACCAAACGGACCCGGATTCAGACTCTGATGACGCATCTGTTGCAGATTTACCCATGTCTCCACAAGAGATAATAAATATTGTCACAAAAACCATCCAATCTGAAATGCGTTCAATAGTTGCTGAGATTCGTTCAGAAATCGCTGAACTGGGCTCTCGCACAGATCAGATTGAACAACAACTGGATACAGTTACGCAACATCAACAAACTACTGACAAAGAAATCATCAACCTCAGGGCTGAATTTAACACTTACAAAGATCACCTTGAGGATCTGGAAAATCGCAATAGACGGAACAACATCCGCATTAAAAATGTTCCTGAATCTGTTACCACAGACGGCCTCCCTGACTACCTCAATGGGCTTTTCTTACAACTGATTCCCGAACTGTCTTCAGATATGCTTCACCTGGATAGAGTCCACAGGGCCCTCCAGGCTAAACCTACTTCAGATCAACCTCCCCGGGATGTAATTATCAGGTTTCATTACTTCAAAACTAAAGAAAAGATAATGTCGTCAGTAAGAAATGTTCAATGGATCTCCTATGTGGGGTCTAACCTTCAACTGTACTAAGATCTAGCCCCCTCTACTCTCAAGAAAAGAAGGGACTTAATCAGCGTTATAAAAGCACAATGCAACCATTCCATTAGATATAAATGGGGTTTCCCCTTCCAACTGACAGTCTCGAAGGAGGGCCCACCCACTCAGTAAAAACACCCGACCAAGGCATCGACCTGCTCAAGCGCTTCGGTATTCTTCAAGATGCTGAATCAATGGCAACAACTTCACTAACCACACAGAGATCGCCTGCCCCGACACCAGTCTGGCAACGGGCATAGAAGTCTCCGGGTAATGGTCTCCAGATCTCATCTACAGCACTCCCACCAGGTTCAGGTTCCACTTATGTACTTTGCCTCACTATGACTTTATATATTGTTCCGCTACTCACACGATAACCTCTCACAGGTTCTAAATACCTATTTCATTGTTGGTCCCTCCCCTGGATTGCTAAATCCATTGTTCAATCACTCATCCTTTCATCACATGTTTATAAATATTGATCACTGGATCCCTTCTGGAGACCATTACCTTTAACCTTGTCAGTTCTGTTTTACTGCTTACATTAATACAAATACCAATGTTATATTTCATGTTACCTGTTTTTAATTGGGCATACTTGCTTACCATATCTTACAACATTATTGATTCAATTATTGTTGCTTAATGTTATAATTCACCTGCTTGATAGGGGGACGGGGAGGAGGGTTTTCTTAAACTATGTTATTCTTAATCTCGCTGTACTCCTATGAGAGTTTAAATTTTAGACCTTATTCTGATAGCGAGATAAGCCATGGAGTTTTCATGAAACCCGACGCTCCTTCTCGCCCTCCTTCCCCCCTGACGATAATTTTCTGCTATATATTCAACTATTTACGAAATTAATGTTCCCTCTGCAGGTTTTTTTTGTTTTGTTTTTTTTGTTGCCTTTCTTACGACATTTTCTTTTATCTCTAAAAGTGGCAACACTATAGCAGTAAGTCTAATACAACAGACACACACTCACTGCTTAACACACTTTAGTCCTCTTCCCCGATACCACTACCCTCTTATGCAATTGCTCTTCTATGATCAAAAATAATAGAATTGTAATGTTTATGTATTTTCAGCTACTCAAAATTTGCCTCATACACCCCCCAAACACAGAGACGGAGTTTTTCTCTTCTCCGCCTCTTTCCACCCCGGTTCCTTTAACTCAAGTTGAGTTTAGAGCCTTAATCCCTTTTTCTTTCACTCCTCTATGTATGCCCCTTAACCCATTTGTCCTGCGGTATCTGGTGCCACAAGTCACTCATCTCCAATTATTTTCTCAGCGATCTATATCTTTTAAACCACCGTGAAGTTTAGACTTCTCACGTTGAATGTCAACGGGCTTAATTCCCCCACAAAAAGGGCAATAGCTCACCAATTTATTAAGAGACAAAATCCAGATATAGTCCTTCTTCGAGAGACCCATTTTAAAGACCCGCACCCTTCCCTTGCATCTAAACTCTACCCACATGCTTTCTATTCCTCTTCCAGTGCGAAGCGCCGTGGCACTGCCATTTTAATACATCATAGAGTACCCCTAACCATAGAATCCACAATCTCAGATCCACATGGTAGATTTCTCATCCTAAAAGGATTGCTCAATCAAACTACTATAACAATAGCCTCAGTTTATGCCCCGAATGTGCGGCAGGGAACCTTTTATTCCAGTTTCTTTCAGCAACTCTCCTCATCTATGAGTACGATTATCATTGTTGGGGGAGACTTTAATACCATCCTTGACAATTCACTAGACCGTTCTCTACCCAAGCAAATTCATTCCACACAATCCAAAGATTCGACAAGATTGAAAACACAACTTCATCTGCATAATCTGTATGACGCTTGGCGTCTGACATATCCCTCTTCTAGATCATATACACACTATTCACCTCCTCATGACTTGTACACAGGAATTGACTACTTTTTTGTTGACCATCTGACTACACAGAAAATAGATGAGGTCCAAGTACTCCCTGTTTCCTGTAGGGATGTGCACCGGCGACTTTTGAGGTCTCGTGTTTTGTGTTTTGGATCCGGATTTTCGTTATTTTTGGGGTTCGGATTTGTCTCGCAAAACACTTGACGAAAGGTCTCGGTTCGGATTTAAGGTTTTGGATTCGGATTTTTTTTGAAAAAAACATAAAAAGTTTAAAAATCAAGTTTTTGGGCTTATTTTCACTCCTAGGCTATTATTAACCTCAATAACATTAAATAACAAGCATTTCCACTAATTTACAGTGTATTCTGAACACCTCACAATATAGTTATTAGTCCAAAACGTTGCAACAAGGTATCTTTCTGGACTGCGTAGAGGAGTGGGTCACCACAATATATATTAAAAACCCTGAACTTTTATGAATCGCACCAATAAATGTACCTGGACTGCGTAGAGGAGTGGGTCACCACAATATATATTAAAAACCCTGAACTTTTATGATTCGCACCAATAAATGTACCTGGACTGCGTAGAGGAGTGGGTCACCACAATATATTAAAAACCCTGAACTTTTATGAATCGCACCAATAAATGTACCTGGACTGCGTAGAGGAGTGGGTCACCACAATATATATTAAAAACCCTGAACTTTTATGAATCGCACCAATAAATGTACCTGGACTGCGTAGAGGAGTGGGTCACCACAATATATATTAAAAACCCTGAACTTTTATGATTCGCACCAATAAATGTACCTGGACTGCGTAGAGGAGTGGGTCACCACAATATCTTAAAAACCCTGAAATTTTATGAATCGCACCAATAAATGTACCTGGACTGCGTAGAGGAGTGGGTCACCACAATATATATTAAAAACCCTGAACTTTTATGAATCGCACCAATAAATGTACCTGGACTGCGTAGAGGAGTGGGTCACCACAATATATATTAAAAACCCTGAACTTTTATGATTCGCACCAATAAATGTACCTGGACTGCGTAGAGGAGTGGGTCACCACAATATCTTAAAAACCCAGAACTTTTATGAATCGCACCAATAAATGTACCTGGACTGCGTAGAGGAGTGGGTCACCACAAGATATATTAAAAACCCTGAACTTTTATGATTCGCACCAATAAATGTACCTGGACTGCGTAGAGGAGTGGGTCACCACAATATCTTAAAAACCCTGAACTTTTATGAATCGCACCAATAAATGTACCTGGACTGCGTAGAGGAGTGGGTCACCACAATATATATTAAAAACCCTGAACTTTTATGAATCGCACCAATAAATGTACCTGGACTGCGTAGAGGAGTGGGTCACCACAATATATATTAAAAACCCTGAACTTTTATGATTCACACCAATAAATGTACCTGGACTGCCTAGAGGAGTGGGCACTGGGCACCACAATAAAATATATAAAAAACCTTCAACAGGTCTGCATTACACTACACATACGGCTGCTCCTCCATCTTCTCCATCATATACATGTTGGAGTTTTAGCGTGTGACAACCTCTTGTTTTTGATAATGTCAGTGCATTTTGAATATTTTTCAATTTGCCCCACACAACTGAATGTACTTTATCTATGATACGCATCTATCTATCTTGACTGCGTAGTGTGGTGGCCCCGGTACACAATTTGGTACCGAGGCCACAATATAATTAAAAAACCCTCCACGTGTCAGAATTCCACCAAAAAAGGGTATGGACTGCGTAGTGTGGTGGCCCCGGTACACAATTTGGTACCGAGGCCACAATATAATTAAAAAATTGGGCATCAACAGTCAACGTTGTTTAATATATGATACACCTCTATCTGGACTGCATAGTGGAGTGGCCCCGGTACCCAATTTGGTACCGGGGCCACAATACCTCCTCCAAACATGGTACAGACAATTCGTCATTGAGATCCCATCAAGTATGTTAAAGACAGACAGGGTCGAAGTGTTATTGGTTGACTTTGTAAACCCAAAAACTGTCCCTGTTGCACATAGTCGTGCAATGAAGACTGACTTTTTCATTTAAAGGCACCATCTTTCAAGTGTAGTGTTTGTAAGTCTAAGTCATATTATACTTTTGGTAAAATTGGTTTATTTTGTTCCTCTTTATGGTAACTACTAATAGAATTAAAGTATTAAATAGAAGCGGCAGTTCCTCTTTATGGTAATTAGTAATAGAATTAAAGTATTAAATAGAATTAAAGTATGAAATAGAATTAAAGTATGAAATAGAATTAAAGTATGAAATAGAATTAAAGTATTAAATAGAGTGGTATAGAGTTGTAGTGTGGTATAGATAGAGTGGTCCCCACAATATAATAATAAAACCCTCAACTGGTCTGAATTCCACCAAACAAGTATCTGGACTGCGTAGTGTGGTGGCCCCGGTACACAATTTGGTACCGAGGCCACAATATAATTAAAAAATTGGGCATCAACTGTCACCGTTGTTTAATATCTGATACACCTAAATATGGACTGCACAGTGGAGTGGCCCCGGTAGTAAATTTGGTGCCGGGGCCACAATACCTCCTCCAACTTCCAAGTGTAGTGTTTATAAAGACAGACAGCGTCGAAGTGTTATTAGTTGACTTTCTTAACCCTAAAATTGTCCCTGTTGCAAATATTCGTGCAATGGACAGTTACTTTTTTATTGAAAGACTCAAGCTTTCAAGTGTAGTGTTTATAAAATATAAACAACAATACAGTAGTTTTAGAGCACGTCAATACCTCTTGTTTTAAATTATGACACGGCATTTTACTTTTGGTTTAATTTCTTGAATTTTTTTAAATTTGGTTTTACTTTTTGAACATGGCAAACGACTGTTGATTGGTCATATAGTGCAAAAAAAAAAGGTCCAAGATGGAATTGTCCTTGGGCCTTCACACCCACCCTTATGTTGTTGAAATAGGAGTGGACATGCACACTTTAACAAACCAATCATTTCAGCGACAGGGCCTACCAAACAACTTTGGCTGAAATGATTGGTTTGTTTGGGCCCCCACACCAAAAAAGCTATTCATCTCTCCCTGTACAGACTAAACAGGCTCTACTGAGGCAAGATGTCGTCCTCATCCTCAACCTCTGATTCCTCTCCCCCTACAGTGTGTACTTCCTCCTCATCACACATTATCAATTCGTCCCCGCTGGACTCCACAACCACAGGTCCCTCTGTAGTATCTGGAGGACAGTGCTGTACTTCATTGAGGAATTGATTATTCATTTTTATAAACATCATTTTTTCAACGTTGTGAGGAAGCAACCTCCTTCGCCGCTCACTGACCAGGTTCCCCGCTGCACTAAAAACTCTTTCCGAGTACACACTGGAGGGGGGACAACTCAGGTAAAATAGAGCCAGTTTGTACAGGGGCTTCCAAACTGCCTTTTTTTCCTGCCAGTAACAATATGGACTGTCTGACATGTCTACTTGGATGGTGTCAGCAAAGTAATCATCCACAATTTTTTCTATTGTGACAGCATCCAATGCAGCGAGAGTAGACATGTCTGCAATGGTTGGCAGGTCCTTCAGTCCGGACCAGATGTTATCAGCATCCCCGCCAGTGCCTCTTTTGGGAAAACTGAGCTTTTTCCTCGCAGCCATAGATGTGGAAGAAAATGAGGGTGGAGCTGTTGGCATGTCACGGTCCTCTTCAGAGGACAATCTCCTGACCAGCAGGTCTTTGCACCGCTGTAGACTTGTGTCCGCCGGAAACAGAGACACAACATACGCTTTAAACCGAGGATCGAGCACGGTGGCCAGAATGTATTCCTCTGACTTTAAAAGAGTGACCACCCTCGGATCCTGGCAAAGCGTACGAAGGGCTACATCCACAAGAGCTACATGCTTGGTGTAATCGCAATGGCTTACCAGCTCCTCCCTCACTTTCTCCAGCTGCTTCTGCAACAGCCTGATCAGGGGAATGACCTGACTCAAGCTGGCAGTGTCGGAACTGACTTCTCGTGTGGCAAGTTCAAATGGCTGCAGAACCTTGCACAACACGGAAATCAGTCTCCACTGCGCTTGACTGAGGCGCATCCCCACTCCTTTGCCTATGTCGTAGGTGGCTGTGTAGGCCTGAATGGCCTTTTGCTGCTCCTCCATCCTCTGCAGCATATAGAGGGTGGAGTTCCAGCGCGTCACAACCTCTTGTTTGAGGTGATGGCAGGGCAGGTTCATGCTTTTTTGATGTGCCTTTAGTCTGCGGTAGGCACTGGCTGAATGCCGAAAGTGTCCAGCAATTTTGCGCGCCACCGCAAGCATCTCCTGCACACCCCTGTCACTCTTGAGGTAATGCTGCACCACCAAATTAATGGTGTGGGCAAAACATGGGACGTGCTGGAAATTGCCCATATTTAATGCCCGCACAATGTTACTGGCATTGTCTGACACCACAAATCCCCATGAGAGTCTAAGTGGGGTAAGCCACTGGGAGATAATTTCCCTCATTTTCTCTAATATGTTGTCAGCGTTGTGCCTCTTATTAAAGCCTGTAATACACAATGTTGCCTGCCTTTGCACGAGCCGCCATTTTGTAGTTGCTGCTACTGATGCAGCTGTTGCTGTTGCTGCGGAAGGGGATGCATCTACCCAGTGGGCTGTCACAGTCATATAGTCCTTCGTTTGCCCAGAACCACTTGTCCACATGTCCGTGGTTAAGTGGACAGTGGGTACAACCGCATTTTTTAGAGCACTGAGGACACTTGATCGTACTTCTCTGTACATTTTTGGTATCGCCTGCCTAGTGAAGTGGAATCTCGACGGGATTTGGTACCGGGGACACAATACCTCCATCAACCCTCTAAATCCCACTCCACTGATGGCGGACACCGGGCGCACGTCTAACACCAACATTGCAGTTACAGCCGCAGTTATACGCTTTGCAATAGGGTGACTACTATCGTATTTTGTGGTCATGGCAAACAACTGTTGGACGGTCAATTGTTTTGTGAAAGACTTAGCGGTCTTACGACTTCCCCTCTGGGAAGATGACCGACTAACAGCAGCAACAGCAGCAGTGGCAGTAGTAGGCGTACCGCTGCAGGATTCCTCGGATGAATCCCGTATTGAGGAGGACCCAGTCTGGCTGCTGACTTGGGCTGCAGGACTGAATCTGATGGAGATTGTGGAGGAAGTTGACGAGGAGGGTGTTGCTGGTGTGTATCCAACTGGACCACGGGATTTAGGTGTCCCTGTACCGATGAGGGTCCTAGCCCCAGTTCCTGAACTAACCACTGAACTATGAAGGTTATTCAGGTGACGTATAAGGGAGGATGTTCCTAGGTGGGCAAGATCCTTACCCCTGCTTATTTGAGCTTTACATAAGCTACATATGGCCATATATTGGTTGTCCGGATTTGGATAAAAATAACTCCAGACCGAAGAGGTGCATTTTTTGGTCTTCTGACCAGGCATGACGATGGGCTTTTTCATCCCATGGACATCAGCTGTTTCCCCCCCTGGTGCCTCATTTACAATAACCACATCACCATCCTCATCATCAAGTTCCTCCACAGCGCCAGCTACATCATCAATAGCCTCCTCCCGAGCCACCTCTTCCCGTACAGTGATGGGAAGGTCAGGCTTGACAACCACCAACATCCTTGGACTCGCCTTGTGGATTTGTGATAATTTCTCTTTAGAAGGCAGAGTTGTTTGCTGTTTTGTTGCTGACAGCATAACTCTCTTCAATTTTTTGTAGGGGGGGGGAGGAGGAGGAGGGCTAAGATCCGTGGGTGAAGCTGAACCACTAGTCATGAACACGGGCCAGGGCCTAAGCCGTTCCTTGCCACTCCGTGTCGTAAATGGCATATTGACAACTTTACGTTTCTCCTCAGATGATTTAAAGTTTCTCTTTTTGCTACTTTTTCTTAACTTGGGCTTTTTGGATTTTACATGCCCGGTACTACGAGATTGGGCATCGGGCTTGGAAGACGACGTTGATGGCATTTCATCGTCTATGTCATGACTAGTGGCAGCAGCTTCAGCATTAGGAGGAAGTGGGTCTTGATCTTTCCCTACTTTATCCTCCAAATTTTTGGTCTCCATTATATGTAGCACAAGATACTGCAGAATGTGTGAACTTGGTAATATTGCAGTACCAATGGACTTATACTGCTGTATTGGTTTTGCAAATTTGGTTATAATAATTATTATATATTTTTTTTTTTTTTAATTTTTTATTTTTTTTTACTTTTTTTTTATTTTTTAAAAACTTGGGAATAATGGGGAAATAACTATGCCCTTAGAAGCACAGAGCACAGGACACAGCACCACTGGACTGAACAGGACACGGCACAGGACCCAGCAGCACTACGGAACTCAGCAGGACAGAGCACAGGACACAGCACCACTGGACTGATACTGCAGAATGTGTGAACTTTGTAATATTGCAGTACCAATGGACTTATACTGCTGGATTGGTTTTGCAAATTTGGTTATAATTATTATATATTTTTTATTTTTTTTTAATTTTTTATTTTTTTTTACTTTTTTTTTATTTTTTAAAAACTTGGGAATAATGGGGAAATAACTATGCCCTTAGAAGCACAGAGCACAGGACACAGCACCACTGGACTGAACAGGACACGGCACAGGACCCAGCAGCACTACGGAACTCAGCAGGACAGAGCACAGGACACAGCACCACTGGACTGATACTGCAGAATGTGTGAACTTTGTAATATTGCAGTATCAATGGACTTATACTGCTGGATTGGTTTTGCAAATTTGGTTATAATTATTATATATTTTTTTTTTTTTTTAAATTTTTATTTTTTTTTACTTTTTTTTTATTTTTTAAAAACTTGGGAATAATGGGGAAATAACTATGCCCTTAGAAGCACAGAGCACAGGACACAGCACCACTGGACTGAACAGGACACAGCACAGGACCCAGCAGCACTACGGAACTCAGCAGGACAGAGCACAGGACACAGCACCACTGGACTGATACTGCAGAATGTGTGAACTTTGTAATATTGCAGTACCAATGGACTTATACTGCTGGATTGGTTTTGCAAATTTGGTTATAATTATATATATATTTTTTTTAATTTTTAATTGTAATTTTTTTTTTACTTTTTTTTTATTTTTTAAAAACTTGGGAATAATGGGGAAATAACTATGCCCTTAGAAGCACAGAGCACAGGACACAGCACCACTGGACTGAACAGGACATGGCACAGGACCCAGCAGCACTACGGAACTCAGCAGGACAGAGCACAGGACACAGCACCACTGGACTGATACTGCAGAATGTGTAAACTTTGTAATATTGCAGTACCACTGAACTTTTACTGCTGAATGTGTGAACTTGGTAATATTGCAGTACCAATGGGCTTATACTGCAGGATTGGTTGTGCAAATTTTGTGGTAATTAAAAAAAATTAAATTAGTTTTTGGTATTTTTTTAAATAACTTTTTTTTATTTTTTTAAACACAGGGGAATATTGGGGAAATAACTATGCCCTTAGAAGCACAGAGCACAGGACACAGCACCACTGGACTGATACTGCAGAACACAGCACTGGACCCAGCAGCACCACTGACCTCAGAAGGACAGAGCACAGCACACAGCACCACTGGACTGATACTGCAGAACACAGCACAGCACAGCACAGCACAGCACAGCACAGAACTAAACAGCACAGCACAGAACTAAACAGCACAGCACGAGATCTACCAGGACAGAGGACCACCTAACACACCCTCCCTCTACCCTGATCAATGCCCGAGTGAAGATGGCGGCGACTAGCGGGGAATTTATAGGATCCGAGTATCGCGAGATCCGACAACGGGATTATGAGTCAGAGCCTCAGTTTCAGATTTGAATTTGGCGCCAATACCCGGATCTGTCTCGGATCCGACTCGGATCGGCAACGTTCGGGTGGGCTCGGATTTCATAAATCCGAGTGCGCTCATCCCTAGTTTCCTGGTCTGACCACGACGCGGTAGAATTGACACTTTGTTTACCTCAACAAAATGACACTCGCCCAAAATGGAGACTCAATGAAACCCTTCTGCTTAAAAAAGATCATATCTTAGAAATAACACAAGCAATTACAGAATATGTTTCCCTTAATTCCTCTCCAGACATATCTCAAGCTATTTTATTGGAGGCACATAAGACCACAATACGTGGTACTATTATTAGTATGGCATCAAAACAAAAAAAAGAGGAAATCGATCGTATAAAATCCTTAGAATTAGACATCCACCGTACCACACTTCTCCATCAGCAACATCCTAAAAGACGTATTTATCTAAAATTGTTATCACTTAAAGGCCAATTAAATCAAATTCTTCCAAAAAAAGCGGCCAAACCCCTGCTATGGCTGAAACAAAAATATTATGAGAAGGGTGATAACGCAGATTCTATCTTAGCGCGCAAATTAAAAGCTAAGCGAACAAAGAATAGAATCTATTCTATAAAATCCTCTACAGGCTCATTACTATATAACCCAAAACATATAGCATAAACATAAACATATAGCACATAGATTTCGAGAATATTACGAATCCTTATGTAATATCGTCCCAGACATCACAGACCCCCTCCTTCTAAAATCCAACATAAAAAAATACCTCCAATCGTGCCATCTCCCTAAAATAACCCCTGCGCAGCTGACCTCCCTCAACGCTGAGATCACGACGGAAGAAATTATTGATGTTATTAAATCTCTGAAACGTCAATCAGCTCCCGGAACAGATGGATTTACTTCACTCTATTATAAGAAATTCATCAAACCCTTGGCACCCATGATATCTGGTCTGTTTAATTTCATATTATCAGGGGGCAAATTCGACGGGGCGACCACTGGAGCAGGGATTTTAGTCATTCCCAAACCTGGGAGGGATCCCACAGAAGCAGGGAGCTACCGCCCCATCTAACTCTTAAATGTTGATTTAAAAATCTTTGCTAAGGTTCTCGCCAATAGACTGAGCCCAGTACTGCCCTCAATAGTTCACCCAGACAACCTTCGGACAACACTAGAAAGACTGATTGATTTGATTCATATAGCCAATACAGACGCTCTCCCGGCTTGGCCTTTCATGCAACAAACATTAGTTTCTATGGGAATTCAGGGAGACTTCTGTCGTGGTATCTCAGCGTTATACCATAACCCAACAGCCTCAGTATTAGCCAATGGCTTCACCTCTACTCCCTTTACTATACACAATGGCACCAGACAGGGATGCCCTCTTTCCCCCCTTATATTTGCCCTCATTATGGAGCCCCTTGCAGCGCGCATACGAAACAACCCTGATATTACGGGTATACCAACCTCCACTAGGGATCATAAAATTGATTTGTACGCTGATGATGTCATCTTATCACTGATTAACCCTCATATTACGCTCCTAAATCTTATTAAAGAAATTGACACATACAGCTCCCTTTCCAACTATAAGATTAACGCTGACAAATCCGAGATTTTGAGTTTAAATATTGCGCCCGCGGAAACTCAGACACTTAAAACTAACTTCAAATTTAGGTGGCAGCCTAAACAACTCAGATATCTAGGTGTATACCTAACTAAATCTTACTCCCAACTTTATGCTGCTAATTTCCCAAAGCTCATCAACACAATAAAAGCTGACCTCACACAGTGTTCTAAACTTACGGTCTCCTGGTTTGGTCGTATAGCCACTATAAAAATGAATATATTACCCCGCCTCCTCTATTTATGGCAGACCCTCCCCATACATGTCCCCATGCATGTACTTAAAAACGTACAGCAATCCCTGTCAAAATTCATATGGGCCGGTCGTAAACCAAGAATCCGACTTCGGCTTTCATTCAAACACCAAAGTATAGGAGGCCTCGGTTTACTAAATTTAATAAAATACTATCAAGCCACTCATTTAGTGCAATGCATACTTTGGCACTCTCCCCCAGATCGGCGTGTCTGGACACTTATAGAAGCTGATCTACTTAACATAAATTCACCCTCCTCGTTGCTTTGGACCAAGCCCCAGCACAGAACCAAACTCTTAAACCATATCCCCACAGCTAAATTCTCATTAGCCATTTGGGATCGAGTGACACGTATCTATGAACTTCGTTGCCAATACCCGCTGCTCGTCCCATTATGGAACTCTCCTGATTTCCCCCCAGGGATAAATCATAAAGCCTTCCATTACTGGACTCACCACCATCTTCTATTTCCATGGGACATTGCTCGCATGAATATCTTCCCTACATTTGCGGAGCTAAAAAAAAGATACAATTTTCCCAATTCAATTTTTTATCAGTACCTACAAATTAGACACTTCTACAACTCCCTACCTAGACCTGCCCTCACAGATCAGTGTTCTCCCCTAGAATCATTCTGCAAACACCCAAATTCAACGAGAGGCCTCATATCCTCATTATACCAACTATTAAATAATTTTTGCCTTCCATCTAAAGAACCACATGAACTTGCGTGGGAGAAAGACACAGGAGAGATTATAGATCCTAAAGAATGGACAAAGATTAGAACTAATCTGGCTAAAACCTCTAGCTCTGTTCAGGGCCGGATTAACCATAGGGCTAACTGGGCTACAGCCCAGGGGCCTCGGGCATCCAGGGGGCCCTTTTAAGTGCTCAGCAGCAGTATTGATCGGTCGGGGGCGGGGGCGCCCCCGGCCCGATCAATGCTGCTGAGCACTTCCACTGTGGTCCTTCCCCAGCGCGCTGTAGTCTCCTTACTGAGGAGATCTCGTGAGTCTCACTCTTACAAGATCTCCTCAGTAAAGAGCATACAGCACGCCGGAGAAACACTGCAATGTCATGAGGAGGTAAGTGCCTTGGGGGCGGCTCGGCTCACCGGGGGGGTTGCAGCTCAGATCATGGGGGGGAGCTCAGATCACAGGGGACAGGGGGGCCCTCACGGGGGAATGGAGGCCCCCCTTAGCCCAGGGGCCTCCATTCCCTTAATCCGGCCCTGGCTCTGTTCGAATCAAAGAAAATTCATTCAAAATATATAGTAGATGGTACTTGGTCCCATTGCATCTTCATACTATATTCCCAGCTTCCTCGGACAGGTGTTGGAGGTAGTGTGGTTGCAGAGGCTCCCTGCTGCACGTTTGGTGGTCATGCCCCAAGATAGTCTCATTCTGGCAACAAGTCCATAAATTGATATCCTCCATTACTCACATTCAAATTCCTGACACACTGCTCTTTTCATTACTCCCTAGACCTCTCCCTAATATATCCAGCCCAACTCAAAAACTAATTAGACATATTCTTAATGCAGCTAACTGCCTGATTGCTTCGCACTGGAAGAGCTCGATCCCACCCTCACTTACTGCGACCATAAATTTTGTATGGTCAACATATCGCTTAGAAAGTATAACCGCCACCCTCAACGATACTCCAATTCAATTCAAAGCTGTGTGGAACCCCTGGACATCCATTTATGAAGCAGAACCACCCCTTTCTACCTTTTGACATTCTCTTATTTTAACTTACTATCTATTTATTTCTTCTTGATTGGAGATGACTGACTAAATATGCCAATCTCTTGCTCTAGTTATCATAGACAAACTCACTCATCTTTATTTTTCTCTCTCCCTCATCAGATACCTCCCTTCTCTTCCCCCTTAACCCCCTGTATGTCTCCCCTCACCTACAAACTTTTTCTCTTTTAATTATATACACCAAATCTACATTTGGATTTTACATCACTTTATTTATCATACGCCTGTAAATGTTAACATTTTATCCTCATGTATTTATGTTCTTCTCCATATATACAACTCATTGCTGATATTTTATACATGTAAACCTGTTTAAATAAACAATAAAAAATTTTGTTAAAAAAAAAAAAATTGTTGTTGCTCCATCTCTCGCAAACAGGGCACAAAGTGGCAAAGGACAAGTTACAGCCATGTCAGACTAAGGTCAAATACTTAGGGCATTGTCTCACCCAGGGGCTAAGACATCTGACGACTGACAGATTTGAGGCCATAAAACACATGACTCTGCCGCAGAGCCAGAAGCAAATTCGTACCTTCTTGGGGATGTGTGGATACTGTAGATCCTGGATCCCAGGTTTTTCTATTCTGGCATTACCATTGCAGGAGCTAGTCTCTTCCTCGAAACCAGAACGTGTCGTACACACAGAAGAGTCAGAGCAAGCATTCTTTACTCTCAAAGATAGTCTGACTAGAGCACCTGCATTGGGAATACCTGATTATGAAAAGCCTTTTGAGCTATACTGTACGGAAGCTGATGGTTGTGCAGCAGGTGTTCTCACACAGAAACATGGTGATGCTAGCAGACCGGTAGCATACTACAGTGCACAATTGGACACTGTGGCACAATCACTCCCAACATGTCTCAGAAGTGTAGCAGCGGCAGCTCTACTGGTAAGTAAGAGCGAGGACGTAGTATTAGGACACGATTCAACTGTCTATACACCCCATGCTATATCAGCTCTGGTAAACTCAGCTCAAACCAGACATGTTTCCTCAGCTAGATTCACAAAATGGGAACTAGCTCTGATGGCACCCTGACACATCACCATCAAACGATGTAGCACCTTAAATCCAGCTACATACCTTCCATATGTGTCTCTAGAGACACAAAGGGTGGGAGATGAGGAGACCCTGGGTGATGATGAGCTTGGCAAGAGTACTGATACGCATGATTGTATGGAATACCTGAACCAGACCTTTACTGCCAGGCCCGACATACGTGACACCCCCTTAGAAAATGTCGATTTTATGTTTTATACAGACGGGAGTTGTCATAGACAGACAGAGACGGGAGAACTATGTACTGGTTACGCTGTTGTAGACGATCAGGATGTTGTAGAAGCTAAACCCCTTGGTCAACCTCACTCAGCCCAGGTGGCTGAACTAGTAGCATTAAGGAGAGCCTGCGAGTTGGCAGAGAGTAAATCAGCTAATATATATACTGACTCTAGGTACGCCTTCGGGGTAGTGCACGATTTTGGGTCCCTTTGGCGTCTTAGAAACTTTACGTCAGCAGCAGGTACGCCAGTGGCACACTCACAACACATAAAAGGACTTTTGACAGCGATACAGTTACCCAGGACGGTAGCCATCTTAAAGTGTAAAGCCCATACCGCTGAAGAAGAGCCGGTGTCATTGGGCAATAACAGGGCAGACAAAGGTGCTAAATGGGCGGCAGGGCAACCTATGATCGTATCGACTGAGACAATAATGGTTTTTCAGACATAAGACATGCAGAAATTAATTGAAATGCAAGATTTGTGTTCCCTGCAGGAAAAGGCGGTCTGGAAGGCGAAGGGATGTAGTCAAGAGTCCTCAGGACTCTGGAGGGATGGACAAGGTAAGCCTGTAGCTCCCCGAACATACTATCCAAGCCTGGCTGAAGCAGCACACGGTCTGATTCACCTGGGTAAAGAAGGTATGTGCAAACTGGTGAGAGCATACTGGTGTGCTCCTGGATTTTCCTCTCAGGCTGGTAAGAAAACAATGTCATGTCTTACTTGTTTGAGGAAAAATGTCGGGAAAACTATTCCAACTGAGCCATCCCACATCCCTCCTACAGACGGACCTTTTCAGGTAATACAAATTGAGTATATCCAATTACCACCTTGCAGAAATCTAAAGTATGTGTTAGTATGTATTGATGTGTTTTCCGGTAGGGTAGAAGCATATCCGGCAGCCACTAATACTGCTGTGTTCACTGCAAAGAAAATTGTACAAGATTTTGTGTGTAGGTTCGGTATCCCTAGAATCATTGAAAGTGATAGGGGTACCCACTTTACTGGTGATATCTTCCAAAATATGTGTAAACTCATGGGAATCAGTAACAGACTTCACACCCCTTACCGACCACAAGCCAGTGGTAAGGTGGAAAGAGTAAATGGTATTATTAAGAACAAGCTTGGTAAGGTAATGGCTGAGACTGGGTTAGTGTGGCCAGAAGCTTTGCCACTAGTCCTCCATAGCATCCGAACCACTCCTAGACCTCCTCTTAATCTGTCCCCCTTTGAGATACTGTTCGGCCGACAACTTCATTTGATCGTGAGTCTGCAAGACGACTTAAAATGTAATAATGAAGTGACTGTACAATATCTTATCAAAATGAGCAGACAGCTAAAACAACAACAACAAAAACTCAAAATGCTGTCACCTGGAATGCCAGAAACTAACTGTCATGATGTTGAACCTGGTGAATATGTTATGATCCGCAATTTCTTACGCTCAGGTTGTTTAACAGACCGTTGGGAAGGCCCGTACCAAGTGCTGCTGACCAGTACCACATCACTGAAGGTTGCAGATAGAGACACTTGGGTCCATTCCACCCACTGTAGGAAAGTCAAGAACCCGGAGAAAGTGCGAGATAAAGCTGAGACCGACGACACTGATCTGTCACTCGTAAACCTGTTCCGGTAGACCTAAAGCCTGCAGTCAAGACACCTGAACCAGAGACGTTGCCTCAGAACTATCTTTCCAGCGATGGAGTAACAGTTTTTCTTTTTCTTTTTTTCCAGGATTTTCCTTGTTTTTTCTTTTTCTAGGACATTCTATTTTTGCGAAGGAGGATGGAGGACAAAGGCAGGTTCTGGTAGTGATATGGATGAGATGGAGTTAGTAGAATACACAGAGCAGCCCATTATCAAGCTTAGTCCAGGGGTTATGATAAGGTCTGCTAGCTCGGGAACTCGGAGACAGTGTGAGGGGCTATTGTCATCTGTAAGTTCTGTGACTCCCTAGTTGAAGAGAAGTGCATCCAGCGATGCCAGTCCACCAGTACCCTGGACATGGGCGGGCATCCTCTGGAGGATTATCACTCCTTAGTCGGTAAGGTTCTAAATCAAACTGAGTGCTGGGTGTGCTCACACGTGCCTCAGGGACAGCATAACGTAGGACTAGTGCCGTTCCCACTAAACATCTCTGAGGTAGTCGAATTGAGGGGAGGGAGGCCCATAGAAGGGAGGTACATTAACACTAGGTCCCCAAGTCTGAAGCTTCGACAATACTCCTTAGACATATCTTTACTGTGCCTAAACATCTCTCATGCAAAGCGTCTGGAGAATTGGGAAGCTAACCTTTCAGATCAGACAATGGCTCGCCACACTCATGTTGGAGGGAGACTTGCAAGGTCACCAATAAGCAGGACTGTTGATTGGCACCACAAATTAGGGCGTGTAACTAAACATAAAAAAGTATCCATTGGAAAGGTCTCTATAGGTAAATGTAAGATTGTCATCCATGCCGACACGTGTCTTGCACAAATGGAGACACTAGGCATGGGTAGTTTTGTCAAAACCTTATGTGATATAATTAATGGGCATACTGTTCCTTATGTTCTCCCTGATGATGTGTACTTTGTTTGTGGGAGGAAAGCTTATTCCTGGGTGACTCCGAGTTCCAAGGGTTTGTGTTTCTTAGCTAAACTGGTTCCGGAAATCATGACTATTACTCATGAAGAAATGGTTGGTATTCACAAGACTACATCACCACCATACATACACACACAGTATGAACATCGTGACAAGAGAAATCTGATTCCTGATGAGGAGCCCATAGCTACAAAATTGATTAGTGAAACTGCTGGTTTTCAAGTTATGGTTGCTCTAGACCTCACCAGGACTGCTCAGGGAACGTTAAATTTTAAATATATTCAAGACCTAGCTAAATTGATAGATAACATCACCAAGATGTATGATGACACTTTCAGGTATACTGGAAGGGAGCTACAAGCGTACAAGAAGGAGGTGGTGCAACATAGGTTGGTACTGAATTATCTTACCTCTATTACTGGTGGATACTGTGTGATTTTGGCTACCCAGTTTGGTGTCAAGTGTTGCACGTACATCACCAATAATACAGATGACCCCAAAGAGGTTATAGACCGGAAGATGGACGAAATTCTGCAACTGAAATGGGAATTTCGAAGGAATCATAGTTCTTCGTTATATGATGTCGGGGAAAAGGTGGCAGGTTGGTTCTCGTGGTTGAACCCTGTAAAATGGTTCTCCGGTCTAGGGGAGTGGGTACAGGAAATGGTTGCTAGTGTAGGTAAGCTAGTTCTCCTTATCCTTGGTGTCATCTTAGCAATTGGTTTGTGTGTCAAATGTGTTCCTACTGTGTTGAAGTGTGGAAAACAGTCTCCTGGGAGAAACACTGAAAACGAGACTGAAAGGGTGGTGAGAGATACCGAGATCTTGGTCTGTGAAGAAATATTGTATAATCCTAAACTTGAAACGGTTATCATGTGATTGTTTTACTGTATTTCTGTTTGTATATAAGCATGAGCCTCACATCCAGTGAACAGACTTCTTGTCCACAGACTTCAGGATTGAATGACTGTTGGCTGGATCCAGAGCGCCTGCGATAAGTAACGGCTGTACTTATTATTATTTCGCTTAAATTATTCTGCTACTTTTTGAGAATAAATATTTGTGCGTTGGAAACACAATTCGAAATTCGACAATCGTTATTGGATAGCGACAAAACGCTCTATTAAATATTAAAGTCATTTTATCGTTTTCAAATAAGCATTGCATAGGCGATTGTATTGTGTTTCTAACGCACAAAGTTATTTATTTTAGCAGATGTAAATAGTCAACAATTCAATACATTATTATATTGTAATAAAGTACAGTACAGCCAATACCAAAAGTTACATACATACATACCGCGCTCTTATCGCATTGCGCTCGCTGCGCAACCACGGGACCCAATGGACAGTATATCTGCTTAGAATACTGTGTCAGAAGTGATTGAGGCTGGTGGGGGATGCAGCTATTATATATACAGTCAGTGTTTCATTGTGAACATTAGAGATGACGTAGCTTGCATCTATAGGTCCAGACGTTGGGTGGGTTCAGGGTAAACAGATCATAGGCTGATTCAATCTAAGGAATCCAAAGGAGGGGATCGTCTCTCCAGGGGGTCTGCTCCTTTCATAGCCAGCATCATACAAAGGTTTATTCTCTAATATCAATAACTAAAGTATGCAATGTGCGATCTCTTCGCCGACTGCACCGGACAGCTGCTGATGAATGGGGCTTTAATATGACACAAGGCGTGGTACCTTTCCTATAACCTGAACCTTGAATATCACTGAAGTGTACATATAATCACTATATATATATATATATATATAGACTAATAATAAACCAAATACTATCTGCTCCTAAATTACAGTGTAACGGAACCAATATGAATTATATAAATAACTAAATGTAATGCGAGTGTGTGTGTATTTTACCGTGCGAATGCACCACGCCACGTGTTACGTAGCGTATGGATCGCATTTGCATGGCTAAACAATATTAAACCAATATACTTTCGTTCATCTAATTATACGAATTCAACAGTCCACCCTTTGATAGTATAATAAACTATCACCTTAAAGACTGGCATCGCTGGGTGTATCTCTTTTTTTTTAACTATGGGGTCACCGTACTTACGGATGTAATGCTACTCAGACAATAGCCCCTCGCACTTTCTCCAAGCTCCGAGGTTTCCAAATTTTCCTTTATCCCTGAATTGAATAGAGTAATTGGCTGGACCGATTATGCTACTAACTTCTCCTTCCTCCCCAATACCTCCTTATCATTACCTGAACCAGTCTCTGTCACCTGCTAATAATCAAAAGAATTAACCGTCCTGAGAAGAGAATGAAATGAGAGAACACAAAACAGGAAAAACTACAACTTTATGCTGGACAACTGTCTTAGCCTTTGGCTCAGGTGCTACTAACTGCATTCGAGGCCTTCCAGAACAGACTCATGAGTGCCCTTGGACCCTTCTCTGAGTGTTGGCCCCTCTGCAGTGGGTGGAATGGGCACCAGTGTGTCTCTGCTACCCTTGAAGCCGTGATGCTGGTAGCCTACACCTGGTACCTGTCTGTCAAATAACCTGAGCCTAAGAAATTTCTGCTCCACAACTTACTCTCCCGATCCAACATCCTGACAATTAGTGTGACCTTTCAGGAAACAGTGTTTTGGACGTTCTTGGTTGCTGTCTCACTATTTACCTTCTCTCAAGGTCTAACCTAGGCTCCCAGTTACAATCTCATCTCACGAGGGGTCAAGAACATTTCAAAAAAACTGACAGGTTAGGAGTCTGCTCAGGAGTGATCTTTTGGTAGCGGGAAAGGACTAGTGGCCGAAGCTGTCAGTCACTTCAATCAAGTTCCAACTCTTATTCTATTCAATTCGTTCTACCGAGTACCACTACTTTATGTTCACTCTGGTTTATGGCTAATTGAAAGTATGTGATTTATTACCACTACTCATACATTATACCTCTATTATCAATAACATGAATACCCCTATCATCTATTATAACTCTAGGACTAGAACATTGAATAACAAAAGTTTTGAGTATGACACAGTAATACATTAGACACATTTCAATACACCTTTACCCAGACATTTTTCATTGGTACACCTGTGTATACTTGAGGATCCTGCATGGTGCTAATTGGATGACGTGCATTTGTTTTACCTGGAGGAAAACCCATCAGCAGGAGGGATATGGGATGGCTCTATTAGTCTACCTTGTCCATCTCTCCAGAGTCCACCAGACTCCTCACCACATCTCTTCACCTTCCAGACAGTTTATCCCTCAGGTAACACAAATCTTCCTATATTAACCAATATGTGTATGCGTGCATGTGTGTGTGTGTTCACATTTTAAAACTAAAACAATACAATGAAAAACAAAACAAAACATAGATTTGTTAACTGTCACATAAAACCCTGCTGTCTATTTGACAACTATGTTCGCCCTGGTGTGACAGCCATGTATGGTCGTGTGTGTAGTGTCCTAATCATGTGCTGGTATTGCTATAAAACGATTTCTAAGTCACCTCAACATCGCCCCCTAGACTAGAAAAATGCTGAAGACCAATGTATATCAATCGATTTTCCCTCTGCCAACTCACATGTCATTCTCAGTACCTCACATTCAGCTACTTGACTAAGTGGGAAAGGCAAAGGGGTCTATTTCTATAACACTTTCTTCAAATATAACAATATCCAGTACATGTCTGTCTAACAGTGAAAAAATATAAAACATGAAAATTCTACATTTTCTAGGGTTTCACATTATGTCGTATCTTGTGGTAAAAATCCTACTCCAATGTTCTATACAGAGATGCATATCTGTATGTCTAACTTCCAGTAATCTCCTATCCACCCTTTGTGCATCCAACTAAAGGCACATTTTTGAACAGGAGGCACGAATCATAAAACAAAAAAAATAACACAGATATGCAATCTATAAAACATGAATCGTATTTCCACAACAGAACCTTTCTGCTTAAAATCAGCAGTTTCTATACCCATGAAAACAAAACCCCTGACTGTTTCTGTAACTCATGTTAATCTAGTGTGTGTATCTCTGAACTTGTCTTATGTAAAAAAATAAAAATATGTCTTTGCCCCATTGTTGAGACTGTGTCTGATTTTATCTCCACCAGAGCAGAGAGAGAGAGAGAGAGAGAGGGAGAGAGAGAGAGAGGGAGAGAGAGAGAGAGAGAGAGGGAGAGGGAGAGAGAGAGATAGAGAGAGAGGGAGGGAGAGAGAGAGAGAGGTAGAGAGAGAGGTAGGGGGAGAGAGAGAGAGAGAGAGAGAGAGAGAGAGAGAGGTACTAGCGTTTGTGTAAAGAATGAGAAATAAGAAAGCAATGAATGATGGGAATACAAAGATTTTAATACAAACATACATGCAGGAAGGGAGATTTTTACAACAAAATGACAGCTGGATTGGACTCTGACTCTATGGGGAAATGGCTGTATTCATTTAACTATGATCCCTCCCAAGAATGACTAGGGGGTCTTAACCGTGCAATCCAGTGTCGTCCGTCATTTGTTCATTAAGAACTCGGTATCTCATTGACTACATACCTTTTCAACGGACTTTCCTAACTTATAATAGAGAAATGTAAAAATTAACTGTTTATGACTCATCTGAGATACATAAACGATATTTTGGAGAAAAGTATGTATATACTTCATTGCTGGATAATTATTCTCAGCCAAACAAATTATCATTAGACACTGCAGCCTAAAACAAAGAGTGTTCCATTTGTCTATTGTTAATTAGTCTTTCAAGAGTAATTATTCTATTTCTCTATCTCACCCCTTTTAAACACTAAGTTTATATATCTTCTGTGTACCCTTATCTGTGAGAAGAAAAACAAGATAGTTATCTTAAAACAGCAAACAAAACAAACATTTCCATTCTTTTCCATCGGCCAGCGATTTAGGAAAGCAAACATGTGACAACATAAAAAAACAAACAAAATCAACAAAGATTACCTTTTAAATAAGTTTCTTTCTACATTTTGCACCTTAATACTTACCACAGATTAACTCTAGAGTCGGCTATATGTCTCCCCCAGAATATTAGTTGTTACAGAGTGTGCAGTCAATTGTAGGGGAACCTCTGAAAGAAGTGTACGCCTCCTTTGTGGATGTCTATGTGATTTCCAACCCAGGAATCCATTCTTCTCTCTACACAGTTCCTACTCATGTGTCCCTTCTTACGGCAGTAGAAGCACGTCCCTGTCATGTCTGCAAAATGTTTTGCTAGGTGTCCTATTTTATTGCATTGAAAACACTTCCTCAACTCATGTTGCTTCTCTTCCTTTTTACAATCTCTCCAAATGTGCCCCCTTCTTCTCTGCAATTGTAACATCTCACTATTCTGGGTTTCCTGTTATGTGGGTTGTATGCTGGTGGTCGTGTGTGCAGTCCCTCTAGTGCTGGGATACTTACCATCATTACCCTATCACTTAGTGTCTCTTTCTGTTCATTTATACTTTTATCATGTCCTATAACTGACTCCCTGAGAGCACTTACAGTGATTCCTCTCCAGTTTGGTAATGAAGTTTGCACCCTTCTTTTCAAGTTTTCCCTGAGGCCATCCATTAGAACTTTAACAGCAACCTCTCTGTAATATACATTATGTCTGATACCCCAGTATATTTGACCATCTCTATCAGAGCCCTGCAAAAATAGTCTGTTGCATTTTCACTATCCTCTTGCCTGATAGTAAAAACTTTACTCCAGTCCACTATCACTGGAAAATATATGGCCAACCGTGTGATTATTTGTCTAATATTGTCCTGATTATCATCCTCGGTTAAGAATTCATCCTCCTCCAACATACAATCCTTAATGAACTTTTGTATATCAGTATTGAGAGGAAGACAGGTCTTCAATAATACTCGCCAATCGTTATTAGTTGGCTCGTACACATTACCATAATATCTAATAAACTGCTGACATTTGGTCAAATCTTTCCTAGGATCAGGGAAATCAGACAAAATTGAAAATGTTTCAGACCTAGTGCATGGATCATGCTTTGCTACATGTTTTAAAGGAACATCACCATCTCTGTACGCTTTCCCATTGGGAACTGTTGTAGTGCAGACAGGATGTAAGTCTACCAAATCACTATAACTAGTTTCTGAAATTGCTGCTGCAGTACAATGGATGTCTCCCCCTGTGTTAACCTTTACATTATTTTCACCACTTTCAGCCGCTGCCCCTTCTGGTGGAACCGTTCCCTTTCCTTGTCCTGAAACATTACTTTAACATTACTTAAAACAACATACAAGTTACTAGTTACAGTTTTCACATTTTTGGTATTGGCTGTACTATCCGCCCCAACCGAATTTATCGGGGGCGTGTTTGCGCTCAGTTCGCCACGCTTTGCAACGCACACTTCCGGAATGCTTGTTTCCGGTACGCTTACTTCTGCTATGCGCGTGCTTTTCACCACACTTACTTCCGCTGTGCATTCGCTGCTCTGCCACGTGTTACCTTCCATTTGCCACAATTTTAAACAATCCTCATGTTTAATTCTCGTTTTTGTTGATTTAATCAACCGCACTTTATTTCTAACAATATTTAACACCCCTGACTCAAAACTACCCATGTTTGGGAAAGGTCTTTCACAATCCTTGGTCATTTTGACCCACTTGTCGCAATATGCAGTTGCGTATGCACCATATTTATTAAACATGAGAAATCTTGCTGAACTAACCGGCCATTCATTAGGCAGCACAACACAAACTATCTCTAGCATTTGCTTCGCATCCATTGTGAAAACAACCTATTTCTCAACGCTACGCAAAAATACATTTTTACCTGTTCTCCTTTCAAACAGAACCTACTAGAGATTTTTATCCGTGGATGGTTTCACAGGCTACACCCACACATCTCCTAACACAGAAATATCATTGCGGACTAACGGGCTATCAGCTCCTCGATACCCTGGACTCTACCACAAAGTCTGTTTTCACCGTATACCCTGTATACTACTTATTTAAATCACGTGCTTCTTCAATACACCGTATGCTACTAAAAAATCCACATACTACCTATTCCCACACCATATACAGCTTAAAATACTGTATATTACCTATAATACCGTATGCTACATAAAATCCACATACTACCTGAACCCACACCATATACAGCTTAGAATACTGTATATTACCTATAACACCGTATGCTACATAAAAATCCACATACTACCATATCACCGTATACCTTGTATACTACTTATAACACTGTATGCTACATAAAAATCCACATACTACCATATTAAACTGCACCGTATGTTACATAAAAAATCCACATACTACTTATTAAACTGCACCGTATGTTACATAAAAAATCCACATACTACCTATAATAGTGTTCTTATTTCAAACACAATCTTGCCCATCCAGTTTCCCTGGTCAGGCAGCAACCGATATCTCTGTCTTTTCAATAGTAAATCACCTCTTTGTCTGTCTTCAACAGTATGCAAATTCTTCCATTATCTATCTCTTTTCAACAGTATGCAAACTCTTCTCTTATCTTTATGCATACCATTCACATACAACCTTTTGTTTTCTGCACAGAAAATAGATTTCCCAATCAATGGTAGTTTTACAGAGGTTTTAACAAATTCTTATATAACAGACTATGAACATATTAACACATATGTAGACTATGTTACATATATAACAGACTATGAACATGATTGTTTAAACATGTGGTAACAATACCGGAAGTTCATACACGCTAAACAGGAAGCACACATACACTAGGCAATGCAATACCCTTTAAAACGCAAAACGACAATAAAAAGAAACCTTTTTCTTTCTTGTCCCTAGATTCTAGTTAGCATTCCTTCAGATTACGCAACTGCGGACATTCGGCTTCTCAACACAAAATGGACAACAGGTTTTGAACACATTGAGTTCTTTCCGGTATGAGACGCGTCCGTCAATATCCACCCTTTGTTGAGGAACCGAATTCCGTCAGCATTGCATACATTCCGGCAACGTAACCTCCTAACTCAAGAGCCCCCAAATTATTAAAGTAATTTTATTGTTTTCAAATAAGCATTGCATAGGCGATTGTATTGTGTTTCTAACGCACAAAGTTATTTATTTTAGCAGATGTAGTCAACAATTCAATACATTATTATATTGTAATAAAGTACAGTACAGCCAATACCAAAAGTTACATACATACATACCGCGCTCTTATCGCATTGCGCTCGCTGCGCAACCACGGGACCCAATGGACATTATATCTGCTTAGAAAACTGTGCCAGAAGTGACTGAGGCTGGTGGGGGATGCAGCTATTATATATACAGTCAGTGTTTCATTGTGAACAATAGAGATGACGTAGCTTGCTTCTATAGGTCCAGACGTTGGGTGGGTTCAGGGTAAACAGATCATAGGCTGATTCAATCTAAGGAATCCAAAGGAGGGGGTCGTCTCTCCAGGGGGTCTGCTCCTTTCATAGCCAGCATCATACAAAGGTTTATTCTCTAATATCAATAACTAAAGTATGCAATGTGCGATCTCTTCGCTGACTGCACCGGACAGCTGCTGATGAATGGGGCTTTAATATGACACCACGCGTGGTACCTTTCCTATAACCTGAACCTTGAATATCACTGAAGTGTGCATGTAATCACTATATATATATATATATATATATATATATATATATATATATATATATATATATATATAGACTAATAATAAACCAAATACTATCTGCTCCTAAATTACAGTGTAACGGAACCAATATGAACATGAATTATATAAATAACTAAATGTTGTAATGCGAGTGTGTGTGTATTTTACCGTGCGAACGCACCACGCCACATGTTACGTAGCGTATGGGTCGCATTTGCATGGCTAAACAATATTAAACCAATATACTTTCATTCATCCAATTATACGACTTCAACATAAAGTAATTCTATCGTTTTCAAATAATCATTGCATAGGCGATTGTATTGTGTTTCTAGAGCACAAAGTGATTTATTTTAGCAGATGTAAATAGTCAACAATTCAATACATTATTATATTATGATACAGTACAGTACAGCCAATACCCAAAAGTTACATACATACCGCTGCGCTAACCACGGGCACCGGTGGACAGTGATTCACCTTTGAATACTGTGATCAGTGAAGTCTGAGGGCCGTGGGGGTGCAGCTATGATTATATACAGTACAGTGTTACACAGTGAACAATAGAGATGACGTAGATTGCTTCTATAGGTCCAGACAAGGGTGGTTCCAGGGTAAACAGGTCTTAGGCTGATTCAATCTAAGGAATCCAAAGGTGGGTGTCGTCTCTGCAGGGGATATGCTTCAGTTACAATGAATTCATTAGCATTTCACATTCTGATATCACTCTGGCTATTTATTCCCTAACATCAATAACTAGAGTATGCAATATGCGATCTCTTCGGCGATGGAACCGGACAGCTGCTGATGAATATTGGATTGGTATGATATCAGACATGAAACCTTTTTCCATAACCTGAACCTTAGATAACACTAAAGTGTACATATAATCATAATATATAAACTAATAATAAACCAAATACTGTCTGCTCATAAATTACTGTGTAATGGATCCAATATGAATATGAATTACATAAATAACTAAATGTTCTCATGCGAGTGTGTGCGTGCGTATTTTACCGTGCGATTGCACCATGCCACGTGTTACGTGGCATACGGATCGCAATCGCACGGTAAAACAATATTAACCAATATACTTTCCTTCATCCAATTATACGACTTTGACAGTCCACCCTTTGATAGTGCAATAAACTATCACCTTAAAGATGTTATATGCAGAATCTCAGTACCACGTTTCATTGTTATGTAATGCAAATCCCCCTTGGGGTATGACTATGCTGTTTGTAGATCTAAAAAAGTTATCATAAGAGAGAGTCTTAATCCTCAAAACGATTTCTTCTTTTACTTTAGACCGTACACTCCTGGAGCTTGGAGATAACCTTTTGTATGCCCTTCAAGGGTGCAATAAAACACGTAATACATTATTTGGAAAGGTACAAGGTACAATAGATCATGTATCAGCTATACAGAATACTCTACTACAGTTCTTCAAGTTTAACAGGTTCTTCTGTCTAACGCATGTCTTTAAGCTCATAATACATTTAAACACTTCATGTTCATCAATAGCATCATCCTATGTCTATCAATAATGTCATATACAATCTCCTTCAGCTTGCGTTAATATATACACTTCTAATAATGTCATCAGTTCTTTTCATCAACACTTGTGGGCGGGCTATTGTCTGTTCGGTCTTCCCAGTCTCCCAATACTCTGGATTAATATTGGGAGACTCCAGACTAAAGGACCTAGGTGTTGTACTTTTCCCCTAGTGGCCTCCCACCCATAATTTGGGTACCTCAAGAATATTTAGTGGAAAGAGAACTAATCCTACTTGATATAATCACTGAGGCACGTGAGAGCACGCCCAGCACTTTGTTTGGTCTAAAACCTTACCCTCCCAATAATGATAATCATTCTCAAGGATGCCTGCTCCAGTCCGAATATTACTGGACTGGCATCGCTGGGTGTACTTTTTTTTTCTATGGGGTCACCGTACTTACGGACGTAATGCTACTCAGACAGTAGCCCCTCGCACTTTCTCCAAGCTCCAAGGTTTCCAAATTTTCCTTTATACCTGAATTGAATAGACTAATTGGCTGGACCGATTATGCTACTAACTTCTCCTTCATCCCCACTACCTCAACATCATTACCTGAACCAGCCTCTGTCACCTGCCAATAATTAAAAGAATTGAAAGTCCTGAGAAGAGAATGAAATGAGAGAACACAAAACAGGAAAACTACAACTTCATGATGGACAACTGTCTTAGCCTTTGGCTCAGGTGCTGCTAACTGCATTCGAGGCCTTCCAGAGCAGACTCATGAGTGCCCTTGGACCCTTCTCTGAGTGTTGGCCCCTCTGCAGTGGGTGGAATGGGCACCAGTGTGTCTCTGCTACCCTTGAAGTCGTGATGCTGGTAGCCTACACCTGGTACCTGTCTGTCAAATAACCTGAGCCTAAGAAATTATTGCTCCACAACTTACTCTCCCGATGCAACATCCTGATAGTTAGTGTGACTTTTCAGGAAACAGTGTTTTGGATGTTCTCGGTTGCTGTCTCACTATTTACCTTCTCTCAAGGTCTAACCTAGCCTCCCAGTTACAATCTCATCTCACAAAGGGGTCAAGAACATTTCAAAAACTGACAGGTTGAGAGTCTGCCCAGGAGTGATCATTTGGTAGCGGGACAGGACTAGTGGCTGAAGCTATCAGTCACTTCAATCACGTTCCAACTCTTATTCTATTCAATTCGTTCTACCGAGTACCGTTACTTTATGTTCATACTGGTTTATGGCTTATTGAAAGTATGTGATTTGATACCACTACTCATACATTATACCTCTATTATTAATACCCCTATCATCTATTATAACTCTAGGACTATCACATTGAATAACAAAAGCTTTGAGTATGACACAGTAATACATTAGACACATTTCAATACACCTTTACCCAGACATATTTCATTGGTACACCAGTGCATATGTCACTCACCGGACTGTGAGTGCCATTTCTCCTGTGTTCAGGAACCGTGGCCGTCCGCCATCCTGAGGGTCTGCGCATGTGCAGCCCTTATGAAACCTTCAGTACCTGTTGCTTTTAATTGATTGGATGATCAGGCAACCCTCCCTATTTAAACCACCTGTGATCATTACCTAGTTGCCTGATCTTGGAGTCTCATTCCCCGTGAGCCTCTGAAGGTGTTCCTGTGTTTCCTCGTGTATTCAGCTCCAGCTGATTCCTGTCTACTACGATTGTGGTTTCCAGACCACTTCAACTCTCCTGTGTTCATCGTGTCTGCACTCAGCTGATTCCTATCTGCTACTGCTGCCGGATTCCAGTCCGCCTCAACTCTCCTGTGTTCAGCGTGTCTGCTCTCCGCTGCCTCCGTTACTTCTGCCGGGTTCCAGACCGTCTCAACTCTCCTGTGTTCATCGTGTCAGCTCTCCACTGATTCCTATCTGCTACTGCTGCCAGATTCCAGACCGTCTCTACTCTCCTGTGTTCAGCGTGTCTCCCCTCTGCGACCTTCGCTACTACTGCCGGATTCCAGACCGCCTCTTCTCTCCTGTGTTCAGCGTGCCTTCCCTCCGCTGCCTCCGCTACTACTGCCGGATACCAGACAGCCTCAACTCTCCGTGTTCATCGTGTTTCCAGTTTTACTTACTACTGCTTCCTGAGTATTGCTCCGTTGATTACCAGTTACCTTCCGTGCGCTGCACCAACCTGATTACCGCTTCCATCCTCCAGTGGTCTCTCCTCCTGCCGGCGTTCAGCCGTTCAGGTATCCCTGCACGTCTCCTTGACAGCCTGCTCTCCTGAACCGCGGTATGCATACTTTCCATTGACTTTGCTATTGTATTGCATATCCGTCTGGACTGTGTTGTGTTCATCTCCGGAGTCTTCCATCTACTGAAGCTATTGTTACTATTGACTTTGTTTCCTATTTCCTGGATCTCTATAGTGACTTTGTATACTTCAAGCAGTGCTTGTCAGTTATTATTGTATTGTGGTTATCATCGTGGGATCAAGTTTTGTGTGCCCGTGTATCCTCTGCATTCCATTCATCTCCTCGTGCCCCTCCTCACATATATATAGCAGTGGTACAACTTGCTGAAAGCAGACCACTGACTCCTGTTTCCCTTTGGCACCAGTTTCAAGTATCCTCTCACATAAGCAGTGGTACAATTTGCTGTACGCAGACCACTGACTTCCCCGTTACCTACTTGCACCTGGAATCCATTCCTTCACTATAGACAGTGGTACAACTTGCTATACGCAGACCACTGACTTTCACTACCTCCTCTCTACTCCTGGACATTCCTCCTCACTATAGCAGTGGTACAACTTGCTGTACGCAGACCACTGACTCTCCTCATGTTTACTTGTCCATCTGGTTTCTCGTGTTCATACATCTAAGTCATTACCAGTTGCTGTTAGTCATAGACTTTCCTTGAGCATTCTCTCACCATCTGCTGATTCTCCTGTTCCGTTGCCACCCTGCTACCAGAGGACCATAGTACCAGCTATATTACTCTGGTAAGAACATCATCTGGTGATATCCTGGGCAAAGACTCCTAGTGCCCGTGACAGCATACTTGAGGATCCTGCATAGTGATAATTGGATGACATGTATTTGTTTTACCTGGAGGAAAACCCATCAGCAGGAGGGATATGGGATGGCTCTATTGGTATCATTTTCCTGACATTCTCTTAATCAAGATAGGACGTTGCCGTCCTACTAGCTTGAGACAAAATGTCTGGTGCACCCCAATATACTCTTACCAGCTTGCACATACCTTCTGTACCCAGCTGAGCCAGACCATTTGCTGCCTCCTCTGGGTCTGGGTGATACACTCTGGGAGCTACTGGTCTACCTTGTCCATCTCTTCAGGGTCTGTCAGACTCCTCACCACATCTCTTCACCTTCCAGATAGTTTATTCTTCAGGTAACACAAATCTTCATATATTAACCAATATGTGTATGCGTGAGTGTGTGTGTGTTCACCTTTTAAAACTAAAACAATACAATGAAAAACAAAACAAAACATAGATTTGTTAGCTGTCACATAAAACCCTGCTGTCAATTTGACAGCTGTGTTCGCCCTGGTGTGACAGCCATGTATGGTTTTGTGTGTAAATATGGACTTTACTAGCAGCTACTTCAGTTGGTAACTGTGTCACTGTATAAAGTGCTCTATGTAGTGTCCTAATCATGTGCTGGTATTCATATAAAACGATTTTTCAGTCAACTCAACATCGCCCCCTAGACTTGAAAAATGCTGAAGACCAATGTATATAAAATCGATTTTCCCTCTGCCAACTCACATGCCATTCTCAGTACCTCACATTCAGCTACTTGACTAAGTGGGAAAGGCAAAGGGGTCTATTTCTATAACACTTTCTTCAAATATAACAGTATCCAGTACATGTCTGTCTAACTGAAAAAAATATAAAACATGAAAATTCTAAATTTTCTAGGGTTTCACATTATGTCGTATCTTGTGGTAAAAATCCTACTCCAATGTTCTATACAGAGATGCATATCTGTATGCCTAACCTCCAGTAATCTCCTATCCACCCTTTGTGCATCCATAAAAAGGCACATTTTTGTACAGGAGGCACGAACCAAAACAAAAAAAACAAAAAACAAAACAGATATGCAATCTATAAAACATGAATCGTATTTCCACAACAGAACCTTTCTGCTTAAAAAAATCAGCAGTTTCTATACACATGAAAACAAAACCCCTGACTGTTTCTGTAACTTATGTCAATCTAGTGTGTGTATCTCTGAATTTGTCTTATGTAAAAACATAAAAATATGTTTTAGCCCCATTGTTGAGACTGTCTGATTTTATCTCTACCAGAGCAGAGAGTAGAGAGAGAGAGAGAGAGAGAGAGAGAGAGTAGAGAGAGAGAGAGAGAGAGTAGAGAGAGAGAGAGAGAGAGAGACTAGCATTTGTGTAAAGAATGGGAAATAGGAAAGCAATGAATGATGGGAATACAAAGGTTTGAATACAAACATACATGTAGAAAGGGAGATTTTTACAACAAACTGACAGCTGGATTGGACTCTGGCTCTATGGGGACATTTTTTGTACAGGAGGCACGAATCAAAAAACAAAACAGATATGCAATCTATAAAACATGAATCGTATTTCCACAACAGTTAATCTAGTGTGTGTATCTCTGAATTTGTCTTATGTAAAAAATAAAATATGCCTTAGCCCCATGGATGAGACTGTGTCTGTTTTTATCTCTGAGAGAGAGAGAGCGAGAGAGGTACTAGCATTTGTGTAAAGAATGAGAAATAAGAAAGCAATGAATAATGGGAATACAAAGATTTGAATACAAACATACATGTAGAAAGGGAGATTTTACAGCACAAATGACAGCTGGATTGGACTCTATGGGAAAATGGCTGTATTCATTCCACTGATCCCCTTAGCTATCTGCTAAACTATGACCCCTCCCCATACTTGACTAGGGGGTCTTAACCGTGCAATCCAGTGTCGCCCGTCATTTGTTCATTATGAACTCGGTATCACATTGACTCCATACCTTTTCAACGGACTTTCTAACTTATGGCAGAGAAATATAGAAGTTAACTCTTGATGACTCATCTGAGATACATAAAACGATATTTTTGGAGAAAAGTATGTACATACTTAATTTTTGGATAATGATTCTCAGCCAAACAAATTATCATGAGTCACTGCAGCCTGAAACAAAGAGTGTTCTAATGCTCCATTGTTAATTAGTCTTTCAAGAGTAATCTTTCTATTTGTCTACCTCACCCCTTTAAACACTACGTCTATATTTCTTTTGTGTACCCCTTTATCTGTAAGAAGAAAAATAAGATAGTTATCTTAAAACAGCAAACAAAACAAACATTTCCATTCTTTTCCCTCGGCCAGCGATTAGGAAAACAAGCATTTGACAACATATAAAAAAACAAGCAAAATCAACAACGATTACCTTTTAAATCAATTTCTTCCTAAATCTGCACACTGATACTTACCACAGATTAACATTTACCCCACCTGGTTGTGGGACTACAGGTCTGACCTAACCTCTAGGGTTGGCTATGGTTCTCCTCCAAGGCATTGGCTACTATGAGGTGCACAGGAAACTGTCGGGAAGTCTCTGAGACTTGTGTGAACCGTCTCTGTGGGTGTCTGTGTGATTCCCCCTTAGATGGGCCAAGTCTCTTTGCTTTCGCTCTTGTCATTGTACAGTCCTTTGCTTGGTGTCTCGTTTTAGCGCATCTAAAACACTTCCTCAACTCATGCTGTTTCTCTTCTTTTTTACAATCTCTCCTAATGTGTCCTTCTTCTCTGCAATTGTAACATCTCAATATTCTAGGTTTCCTGTTGTGTGGGTCGTATGCTGGTGGTCGTGTGTGCAGTCCCTCTAGTGTTGGGATACTTACCATCATTCCCCTATCACTTAGTGTCTCTTTCTCTTTACATATATTTTTATCATGTCTTATAACTGACTCCCTGAGAACACTTACAGTAATTCCTTTCCAGTGTGGTAATGAAGTTTGCACTCTTCTTTTCAAGTTTTCCCTGAGGCCATCCATTAGAACTTTAACAGCAACCTCGCTGTAGTGTACATTATCCTTTATGTCTGAAACCCCAGTATATTTGGCAATCGCTATCAGAGCCCTGCAAAAATAGTCTGTTGCATTTTCACTGTCCTTTTGTTTAATAGTAAAAATTTTACTCCAGTCTACCATCACTGGAAAATATATAGCCAAATGTGTGATTATACGTCTAATAGTGACTGATTATCATCCTCGGTTAAGGATTCATCCTCCTCCAACATACAATCCTTAATGAACTTTTGTATATCAGTTTTGAGAGGAAGACAGGCCTTCAACATTACTCGCCAATCGTTATTAGTTGGCTCGTACACATTACCATTATATCTAATGAACTTCTGACATTTGGTCAAATCTTTCCTAGGATCAGGGAAATCAGACAAAATTGAAAATATTTCAGACCTAGTCCATGGATCATGCTTTGCTACATGTTTTAAGGTAACGTCACCATCTCTGTCCGCTTTTCCATTGGGAACTGCTGTTGTGCAGACAGGATGTAAGTCTACCATATCGCTATGTTCTGAACTAGTTGCTGAAATTGCTGCTGCAGTACAATGGATGTCTCCCCCTGTGATAACCTTTATATTATTCTCACCACTTTCAGCCGCCGCCCCTGCTGGTGGAACCGTTCCCTTTCCTTGTCCTGAAACATTACTTTTAACATTACTTAAAACAGCATACAAGTTACTAGTTACAGTTTTCACATTTTTGGTATTGGATGTACTATCCGCCCCGACCGAATTTGTCAGGGGCGTGTTTGCGCTCAGTTCGCCACGCTTTGCAACGCACACTTCCGGAACGCACACTTCCGATACGCTCATTTCCGCTGTGCAAGTGTTTTTTGCCACACTTACTTCCGCTGTGCATTCGCTGCTCTGCCATGTGTTACCTTCCATTTGCCACGACTTTAAACAATCATTATGTCTATTTCTCACTTTGGTTGACTTAATCAACCACACTTTATCTTTTACGTTATTTGTTATCTTTGCATTAAAACTCCCTATTGTTGGGAAAGGCCTAACACACTCTTTGGTCATCTCGACCCCTGTGTCGCAATAAGCCGCTGCGTATGCACCATATTTATTACACATACAAAACCTTGCTGAATCCCTAAGGCCTTCTTTAGGCAGTACATTGGCCATCTCTAGCGTATGCTTAGCACCCATGTTGAACAGTAGGGTTCCAGAAATATCACAATATCCTGCCACTACTTTCAACACTCTGCCACCCGCAATCTACCGCTAGAGATATTTTACTGGCCCATGAACGTATTTGCTACAAGTCGCGTCTACTCTCTTCCTCTTGTCTTAGACAAGGACCCCTAATACAGAAATATCAATGTGGGCTAAAGGGTTATCAGCTCCTCGATTACCCCTGGCTCTCCAACAAAATCTGTTGAGTTTATTACGCCCAGCAGCATCCGGTAAAGTCAATTACCAGCCTTACCACGTAATTCCTCCCCGTTGCTCCCAAGTCGCAATCACGGCTTTCATTATTCTGCCACCATTTAGGGTCCCAGGAATATAACAATATCCTGCCACAATATAGGGTCCCAGAAATATCCGTGCCGTGCGGTACAATCGCAACGCTTACAGATACTGATTATCAGTAAACGATGCAATTACCCTTGGGTGCACGTTGCGAAAACTAGCTTGTATACCATACACCAGTTGGGCACCTGCCTCGTCAGACAGCAACTGACACTCTATTTAACAATAGATAAAAAAACCTTAGTGTATTTAAAGTCAACAAATCACACGACATACACCTTTTCTGCGCAGAAAATCAAAAAGTTCCCAACAATAGTAATAATGTTCCAGAGGTAACAACTGATTATACTATGCATGTATAACAACTATCAAAACGATTGTTTAACCACGTGGCAATATTACCGGAAGTACACATACTCAATGCAGGAAATACACATACTCTATGCAACGCAATGCCCTTTAAAACGCAAAATGACAATAAAAATAAATATTTTTCTTTCTTGTGCCTAGATTCAAATTAGCGTTCCTTCAGTCTATGCAACAACGGACATTCGGTTTCGCAACACAAAGTGAACCCCAGGTCTTAAACACATTGCATTTTTTCCCATATGCGACACGTTGAGGAACCGAATACCGTAAGCGTTGCATACCTGCCGATAACGTAACTCACCTTCGAGCCCCCAAATTATTAAAGTAATTCTATTGTTTTCAAATAAGCATTGCATAGGCGATTGTATTGTGTTTCTAACGCACAAAGTGATTTATTTTAGCAGATGTAAATAGTCAACAATTCCATGCATTATTATATTATGATACAGTACAGTACAGCCAATACCCAAAAGTTACATACATACCGCTGCGCTAACCACGGGCACCGGTGGACAGTGATTCACCTTTGAATACTGTGATCAGTGAAGTCTGAGGGCCGTGGGGGTGCAGCTATGATTATATACAGTACAGTGTTACACAGTGAACAATAGAGATGACGTAGCTTGCTTCTATAGGTCCAGACAAGGGTGGTCCAGGGTAAACAGGTCATAGGCTGATTCAATCTAAGGAATCCAAAGGTGGGGGTCGTCTCTCCAGGGGATATGCTCCAGTTACAATGAATTCATTAGCATTTCACATTCTGATATCACTCTGGCTATTTATTCCCTAACATCAATAACTAGAGTATGCAATATGCGATCTCTTCGGCGATGGAACCGGACAGCTGCTGATGAATAGGGGATTGGTATGATATCAGACATGAAACATTTCCCATAACCTGAACCTTAGATAACACTAAAGTGTACATATAATCATAATATATAAACTAATAATAAACCAAATACTGTCTGCTCATAAATTACTGTGTAATGGATCCAATATGAATATGAATTACATAAATAACTAAATGTTGTCATGCGAGTGTGTGCGTGCGTATTTTACCGTGCGATCGCACCATGCCACGTGTTACGTGGCGTACGGATCGCAGAGCTGTCGAAGTCGTATAATTGGATGAAGGAAAGTATATTGGTTAATATTGTTTTACCGTGCGATTGCGATCCGTACGCCACGTAACACGTGGCATGGTGCAATCGCACGGTAAAACAATATTAACCAATATACTTTCCTTCATCCAATTATACGACTTCGACAGCTCATAACAGTCTAGGGTTAGTGTGAGGGATAGGTATAGGGCTAGGGATAGGGTTAGGATTAGAGGTAGGATTTGGGTTAGTGTTAGGGTTAGATTTAGCGCTAGGGTTAGGTTTTGGGCTAGGGTTAAGGTTAGAGTTAGGGTTTCAGTTAGGTCAAGGGTTAGGGTTTGGGTTAGGGCTAGAGTTATACTTAGGACTTGGATTAGGGCTAGGGTTAGGGATATGGGGCCTGATTCATTAAGGATCTTAAATGAAGAGGTGTCTTATTTCAGTCTCCTGGACAAAACCATCTTACAATGCAAGGGGTGCAAACTAGTTTTCTGTTTTGCACATAAGTTAAATACTGACTGTTTTTTCATGTAGCACACAAATACTTGATAGCTTATTTCTACACTGAAATTTAAAGTTGATATTTGTGTACCCCTTGCATTGTAACATGGTTTTGTCCAGGAGACTGAAATAAGATACCTTTTCATTTAAGATCCTTAATGAATCAGGCCCATGGTTAGGTTTAGTGCTAGGATTAGGGTTAGGGTTAGGTTTAGGGTTAAGGATAAGGTTAGGGTTAGGTTTAAGGGTAGGGCTAAGGTTAGGATTATGGTAAGGATTACAGTTAGAGGTAGGGATAGTGTTAGGGTTAGGATTAGGGTTAGGGTTAGAGCTAGGGTTATGGCTGGGTTTAGCGTTAGCGTTAGAGTTTGAGTATGGGTTAGGGTTAGTGTTAGGGATAGGGTTATGAGTGCATAGTATGCCAGCAGTAGGTGATAAAATTAATAATATTTAAAGCAGAAGAGGAACTTCATAGTAATATATAAACCAGTCGCATAGGTAGTAGTAGTAGTAAGCAGTACACAGTATGTAGTTTTAATGTTGAGTAATATGCCACCTTTGTTTTAGTAATATACCACCTTAGTTTTACTCACGGGAGTAGCATTGTCCCAAAATATGTGCCAGTAATTTCCAATAATAAGCCAGCCAGAACAGTAATGCACAATAATATGCCTGCTGTAATACTGGTACCCAGTAGCATGCAGACAATAACTGTAGTGTCCAGCAAAATGTCACCCTTTGCCCTTTCATCACGTGATGCCCCCTTCATCACACTGTGCCAGCTTCATCACACTGATGTGTCTCATGTAACAAACAGTAATTGGACATATGAGGAATCCTATCTCAGACAACTATACTCTTGAATTCTAATGACACTTGCTGGCTAAGTACTCTCCCGCCGATTCTGAATTCACAACGAGGCAAAACGTCATTGAGACATCATCGGATCTCGGAGCTCGGTTCTCGCGATGTTTCAAATGCATAAATATCCGCCTCCATAGCGATCCTGCGCCATTTGACAGAGGGAGAGAGAAGGGTTAGGTCGCAGGATTAGAGCAGGGAGAGAACAGTTATTAGAGCAGTTATTAGAGCAGGAAGAGAGGAGTATAGAGGAGGCATTTTTCCCAAACATTACAAACTGTTTGGGGTGTCATATTCCCTCCTAAAGAAACAATTTTCTGCCTGCAGAAATTGTAATATGCCAGCACAATCTCTTTTTGAATTTGCACTACAAGTGTTGGGTGTCACATATTTCCCTGTAGTAAAAAGCTATTTTCTGGTGCTGAAATTATTACAGCACTATATATTTCTAAATTTGAACTACAAGTGCTTGGTGTGTGACATTTTCCCCATTGCCCAAAAATCTATTTTCTGGTGTTGAAATTATTATATCCCAGCAGTATATATTTCTGAATTTGCACTACAAGTGCTTGGGGTGTGATATATTCCCCTGTTCTAAAAAATCTATTTTCTGGTGTTGAAATTATTATATACCAGCACTATGTATTTCTGAATTTGCACTACAAGTGCTTGGGGTGTCAGATATTTCGCTCTTTGACAAAAGCAATTTTCTGGTGTTGAAATTATTATATACCAGCACTATATATTTCTGAATTTGCACTACAAGTGCTTGGGGTGTGACATATTCCCCTATTAAAAAAAATCTATTTTCTGATGTTGAAATTATTATATACCAGCACTATATATTTCTGAATTTGTACTACAAGAGCTTGGGGTCTCATTAAAATGGATTCACTGCAGTCCGCATATGAGCAGGATCAGCAAGCAGCTGCTGGCACCAGTCCTGATGGTAGTCTTCCCTGTACATCATCTGGTAAAGCCTATGTAAAAGTACATAGTCTTTTTAAGTCAGGGAAGAAAACACACAAAAAAAAATATTTTACCGTGTTGAAGAGAAAAAGAGCTGTAACTGATGAAAAGTTAACTGCCGGGAAAAAAAAAATTGGCAACATGCCATTCTACACACGCAGTGGCAAAGAAAGAATGAGGCCTTTACAGTACATCTTGTTTTCTTACTCAACATATATTTTCTTTTTCATATTATAGACACTTTTGACAGGTGTGAAAGGACTGTAATTTTGGCGGCCAATGACCCTATCAACAACAATTTTATCAAAAGACACCTAATGAAGTACAAGGAGCAGTCTCTAGGCGTCTCATTATATCAGGCGAGCAATGTGAAAATGAAGGTGGTGTTACTTGCAGGCCAGAAGAGGCTGCCACAGAAGTAAATATGTCAGCGACTTTCATGTTGATTCCCATACATAACAGCTCATTAAAGGGGTCACAAGGGGTCATACTTGCCAATAGTTCAATGCCATTTACAGACAACATTGAGCAGGTGACTATACACATGTGAAACATTGAGGCCATAAGACAACAAGGCCTGAACCATTGTCCCCATTGGTATATTACTCTACAGCAAAGGGACATGACATAGGACACCACATTTACCCAACATGACCTGACCATCAGAAGTTATACAATTCCATCAAACCTTAATTAGTTATCAGTTGCTTTAACAAGAACAACATATACAATTAGAAGTGACACGTAGACCAAAAGCAAGTAAATATAAGACCATATTGAATAATAATAAAAAAACTTAGACAAGTAATAGATACATACATTTTCTGAGACTTGTCCTCAGAAACCAACAAGAGGAGGAGGATAAATCTTACTCTCTTGCGCGGTGTTCCTCTCGCAACCCCACTATGGCAGCAGCCAATTACAAAGTGAACGGGTGGAGCGTGGGGGCGGCTTTCAGACGGAAATAATGTTTCTGTGCTGGATAGAGAAAATGTGCAGTACTCACCTCTGCAAACAACCTAGTTTGGTAACTGCTGTCTGTACAGGTAACTAGTGTCTGAAGGGTTCTGTGATGTAACAAACATATTGCCATGATGGGGTGACACCACAATCTGCCTCTAGCATCATTTGCATATACAAATTCCACAGACAATCAGCTGATCCCAAGGCTTAGGCTAGTTTCTTATGCAGCTGCCTCAAGACACAAAAATTGCTGCCGGCATTTGCTACATGTACACTGCACTTTAAAAAGTCAGAAGCTTTGCTGGAATAATACTTCTGTATAGGAAACAATTATTTGTATAAGAAAGAAGATTTACAAACATATTTAAAAGCTATATTTATATATTTATACACAGGAGGACACATTCATGTTTTGAGTGATTATTTATACAACCTTGTTGCGGGAACTACTCCAGCATGAGTTTGATACAAGCGAAATGTCTTTTGAATTCATGTTTGATGTACTAGATCTTTTATATACTATTAATATCATTGCATTTTATATATTTGTTTGATTTTTAAGTAGCTAATTAAATATATACTTATTAATGCTGTGGTTTACGACTCTGCCATCCTTATTTTGATTAATAACAAACAGAATTTAGAGCGCTGTTTATTGTAATTTACTGGATTCTTATTCAGCCATTTTTGTAAAGGGTTAAATCACTTTACATGTGCAAATACATAGGAGGGCATGCTATGCCAATAGTATAATTGAATCCAGTCAAATCCAACATAATTTTTACCAGGAAAACTGTCATTAAAAGAGAATATTTCAATGGGCACATTGTGGTACAGTCTTGGACAATTCTATGAAAGACATAGGAGCTGGGATGATTGTCGAGGGTGCGATCGCTGTGGGACCCAGAAGCCTTTTAAAAATAAATTATCTTCTTTGTGAACTACTGTAACCAGCTGCTCTGAGTGGGAACGCATGTGCGGGGGTGATGTTGTGAATTGTAGTGCAGAGAGAGAGAGAGAGAGAACAACAGGGATCAGCCACAACATTAAAACCACCTACCTAAAAGGAATTGCAGGCGCAGCAATAGCGCCGAAGAGGAATAAGGGAGGATGGTTGCTAGGCGGCCCGATGCAAGTGACATGAAGAAAGGGGTGGCAGACAACGAAGTCCGTCCTATTTTGTTACAGCTGAGCAGTGCAGGTAGCCACTCAGGGAAAGGAGGGGGCAGGGGGCGAGACAAAAGGCAGGACAAGGTGAGAGTAGTTAAAGGAGAGGGGGAAGGAGACATATTATACACAGTTTTTTCAGTCTCCCACCCACCCATCCTCTACAGTACATGCAGGTATTTCCTTAAAAATAAATAAAAACAAGAGCTAAAATATATACTATATATCAAGCACTTTATATATGTAATCTTGGTAAATGCTTGACATGTAATGTTGTTATGTTGTTGTCATTGTATGCTTTGTGAATATAATTTATTGCTCAAATTGCTTTGTCACAGTTGGAAGGGCGGCAAAGCGGCGAGCAAGGCATAGGAAGTGGGGAGCCAGCAGAGCCGGGCAGTATCACCCAGGGAAGACGGACGCACGCATGGTTCCATCTTCAACGATTGGGCCAATACTGACGGCGTGCCAGGATTATTGGAGGGTGATTTATGCCAAGGGGGCTGGTCTCCGGAGGGCGTAGTTGCGGTGCCTACATGGAAGTAGGCAGAACACGCCCTATTTTTCCAGATGGAACTGGAAAAGGTGGTAATATTTTTCTAGAGAGAACACCAGGCAGTATCGCCCTGGGTAGACAGCCATATGCCTGGTTCCAGCTTCAGCGGTTGGGCCAATACCAGCGGCGTGCCAGGTTTCAGCAATTGGAGGGTGATTAATGCCAAGGGGCTGGTCTCAAGAGGACGTTGTTGCGGTGCCTACATGGTAGTAGGCAGAACACGCCCCATTTTTCCAGATAGAACTGGAAAAGGTGATATATTTTATTAGCCTTGCACGCCGCTTGTTTGCCAAATACTTGTCTCAGAGTCTTTCTTTATTAGCTCACTACATGGGACGCCGGTTAGTCGACCTATATCCCTTATATTGTTTAGGTCCCCTTTGTGCAGCAAAACAGCTGTAACCATGATCTCTACAAGACCTCTGAAGGTGTCATGTGGTATCTGCAACCAAGACGTTAGCAGCAGATCCTTTAAATCCTGTTAGTTGTGTGGTGGGGCCTTAATGACTTGGACTTGTTTTTCCAGCACATCTGCAGATGCTCGTTTGGAATGAGATCTGGGGAATTTGGAGGCCAAGTACACACCTTTAACTCTTTGTCGTGTTCCTCAAACTATTATAGAGTAATTTCTGCAGTGTAGCAGGGCGCATTATCCTGCTGAAAAAGGCTACTGCCCTCGTGGAATACTGTTACCATGGTCTCCAACAAGTAACATCTACAAGAATGCGAGGATCCAAAGTTTTCCGACAGAACATGGCCCAGAGCATCACACTGCCTCTATTGGCTTGCCTTTTTCTCATAGTGCATCCTGGTTCCATCTCTTTTGCAGGAAAAAGACGCCCATGCAACCAGCCATCTACATAATGTAAAATAAAATGTGATTAATCAGACGAGGCCACCTTCTTTCATTGCTCCATGGTCCAGTTCTGGTGCTTTTCTATCCATTGTAGGCATTTGACTGGTCTGTGGCTACCCAATCCCGTACACAGCAAGTAACAATGCACTGTGTGTTCTGATGCCTTTGTTGAAAAAGAATTAACTTTTTCAACAATTTGTGCTACAGTAGCTCTTCTGTGATATAGGACCAGATGGGCTATCCTTTTCTTCCTTCCTTGGACCACTTTTTGTAGGTACTAACTGCTGCATACCGGGAATGCTGCACAAGACAATACCGAAGGGGTGTACTTGGTCTGCAACAAGTAACATCTAGACCTGTCTTTTTGGAGATGCTCTGACCTATCACAAATTGGGCATGTCAAAGTTGCTCAGAGCCTTACACTTGCCCATTTTTCATGCTTCCAACACATCAACTTCAAGGACTAACTGTTCACTTGCTGCCTACTATATCCCACCCTTCACAGATGCCACTGTAACGAGATAATAAATGTTATTCAGTTCCCTTTAAGGGATTTTAATGTAGTGGCTGATCAGTGTATACATTGTGGCAAAATGGGAAGTTTGGCACAGACATTTAAGGGAGAGATTAATAATTCCTGGGGCAATCTGCAGACTCCTGCTGCAGACAGGGTGAAAACTCCACACCTCTCTACACAAAGAGCATAAGGTTACAGATGGAGTACATGGGTGTACCAATCTAAGGGTTCAGCTAGTTAGTGCTTGTGTGGGGGGAGCTACCCCACGTACGCACCAGGGCGGTTTCCCTGGTTTAAACTGAAGGTACTCACACGTTCCAGAGGGACTGCTATGGAAGGCGTTGCTTCTTCCAGCTGTAGTCAAGCCACCACCGCACTTCGGTCTGATCGCTCCCCTTCCTCCTGCAGACGAGACAAAAGAGAGAGATGTGCCTACCAAGGGAAAGGGGAGAGGGAAGGACTGGACACGGAACGGAGACACTCGTTCAATTCTGCCTGCCGTCACTCCATCTTACTCTGGCCTGGGCACGGAGGCTGCGAATATTTGGGACAGAGCATGTTCTCGCCCAAACGCTCTACTTACCAGTAGTGAGGGCCACCCAGCAGTTTAGGTGACGGGTTACATTTACCAGCGAAGCGCCGCCGGGTCTTGTGGTTCCCACCTGAAACTGTAAGTAGCACTGTCGGAACTCAGGTGAACCACGCTCTACCCCATGGTACACTGTCTGCACTGGAACCGTCAGGCTAACCTGCCAGAACTCAGAAACAGACACCCAAATGGAACCGCGGGTAACACCCCCGGAGCTCAAACGGGTTGTGCTGCAATGCCAGCGAGGAGCCCAATCACTATCTCTTGAACCTACCGGGTACCCCGGGGACTTACCAGGCAAAAAGACAGCTGTGTGGCCTTTCATCTGTGGTGGTTCTTTGCCTGTTCTCCTTTGCCCCTTCTGGGCCTCGAGTGTGGCCAGAGAACGGACAGGACACCAGAGCTTACCTCCAATGGGATGCTGACGGCTTGCTCCTGGGGAGGAAACACACCCCCCACAAACCATGGAGTACACAGCAATACAATACAACAATGCACAGTAATTCTTCCTACCCTGCACAGAGCCTGCTGCTAAAACTGGAAGGCGTTACGGGCCTAGTGCTCCAGGTGACAAAAGCCTAGTACCTACTCGCTGTGAGCCTCGGCGCCCAACTTAACCCTACCTAAGGGCCTTGTGCCTTTGACTACGGGGCTGCACCCCTTCCTAGTTATAGGGCCTAATGCTCAGCACCAACTACCTAAGGGCCTTGTGCCCTGAAGTCTGGGCTTCGCCCTTCCCTCACTATGGGGCCTAATGCACGGTACTGACTAACTAAGGATCTTGTGGCCGGGTTTATGAGGCTGCACCCCCTTCCTGACTAGGGGGCTAATTGCCAAAAATGGCTACCATGGCCCACCCTAACTTGTGCTCAGGCCTAGTGCCTGGGATGCCTCTCGGGCCTTGTGCCCGGTGAGAGAGCAATGGGCAGAAGGTTAGCAGTACAGTTCTGGGCACCACTCTATAAAAAAGATAATTTGGAACTAGAAAGGGTTCAGAGAAGGGCGACAAAATTGATAAAGGGTATGGAGTCATTAAGTTATGAGGAAAGGTTAGCCAGTTTAGGCATGTTTACTTTAGAAAAGAGGCGCCTAAGGGGAGATATGATTACTATGTACAAATACATTAGGGGTCAATACAGAGAGCTTTCATGGGAACTTTTTACCCCAAGGACCATACACAGGACACGTGGTCATCCCCTAAGGTTAGAGGAGAGGAAATTTCACAACCAGCAAAGGAAGAGGTTCTTTACAGTAAGGGCAGTCAAGATATGGAATTCATTGCCAGGGAAGGTTGTGATGGCAGATTCAATAGATATGTTTAAGAAAGGGTTAGACAAATTTTTAGCGGAAAGGTGTATCCAGGGATACGACCGTTAATTTAAAATAAAGGATAGTAGTGGATATAGGGTAAAAATTGGATTGCAATATTGAGTCTGGGGGGATTTTCAAAATTGAAACAGATGGGCGGTTGCCTACTCTGGATTAATTTCAAATATAAGTGCAGGATCGCAAGAGATCCAAAATAGGTTGAACTTGATGAACTGGTGTCTTTTTTCAACCTCATCAACTATGTTACTATGTTACTATGTTAGGCTAGGCAGGCTCGGGAGAGGTGGTGCCCAGCGGGGCCTTACCTGATCCAGAGAGGCCCCTCGTTACCTCGACGTAGGTCCGCCGGGTTTCTTCTCCTCTTCTGGTCGCCGTCGGCTCTTTCATGTCGCCAATTATTCTGTCATCATTTTATCATTGAGGATAAATATTCCATGTCGGTATTTCTTCTTTCACTATTTTATCATTACTGACAAATATTCTATTTTCTTCATTTTGCGCATCAATGTATTTTGCGTTGTCATTTTTAGGGCGTCAACAATATGGATGTGTACAGGGCCGCCATCAGAAATCATGGGGCCCAGTACAAATGACGCAGGCAGGCCCCCCCCCGATAAACCCATCCCCACCCCCCAAAAAAATACCTGCCCCCGTTGATTCCCCCCCCCCCGACGACCAAATACCTCCCACAACTTCCATTAAAAAGTTTAAGGTTCTTCTACAGATTATATTCGCTACTAGAAAGATTTTATAATGAATTTATTGAATAAAGATATATTTATCAGACATAAAGAATAATATCAGCACCATATACATATCCAACATTCTACTGCAACACAATACTCAATAAAGCATTTACTCACGGCTAAGAAACAGAGAAAAATGACGTTGTATGTAGCTATAATTATTTCCAGTTTCAGAAGAAACTCTGTTAATAATACAGGTGGTAATTAAAGATAACAGTAATTGTTATTAATAAAAATATAGGTTTGCGATCTACTCCCTATTGGTGCAAGAGTTGAACTAACCTAGGGTATCCCTTACTATTAATATAAATTAGATTGTATAGTTAGCCATTCATTGACCCTTGAGATGTATAAATAACTTGAAAGGGAAATAGGAGGGCAAGTCAGGCTAAACCTAATGTACATATGAATACACTGCAACAGAAATATGCATATATCTCTCTACAAATAATCCCATATACCTACACACAAATGTAGATATGTATAAAAATATATATATACGTCCAATTGTAAACAGGTTACCAAACCTGAATGGTAAACCATACACCTATTACGATTTCAATAAAAAAAAATATTTTATTCAACAATAACAACAGGGTCTGCATTAATAAAAATGAAATTCAGAAATAAAAATCAGAGCAATGTTGAAATAATTATAAATAATTCCACATTAATCGTCCGTCACTCCACGTTATGAGACTTGCATGGTGGGGTACAGGTGTGGGCAAGTGCATATTCAAAGGGATTAGTGTGTGGGATTAGGGGATATGAGAGAAATAGGGGTGCTTTTGGGGAGAAATGCAAGTTTTTACTGATATTTCTGCATTGATGTCATTCCACATGTAAAACATGACCAAGTACCTTAGCAATAAGTATGTGGAAGATATATTTAAGAAGTATAAGATTTTCTAAAATATACATAAAAATGCAATTTGCTATCATAGCAGACTGAAGCTGGCATTCCTTTTAGTACGTCCCAGTATATAAATTGAAATGTAGAATTCAATAAAATATATTTAATTAATAAAATCTGGAAGCAGATTAATTACATTTTTCATTTTTAGTAATGCAGCCCCTTGAAACAAACCGAAAAACCTGAAAAATAAAATCTTTAAAAGTTACTTACAGTTAGAAGTGTTGCAGCAGCTGCTGCTCCTTCTTCAACTGCTTCTCCTTCTTCGTCTTCTCCTTCTTCTTCTTTTTCTTCTTCTCCTGCTTCTGATGCTTCCTCGGCGGCGGCGGGAACTATGGTGTGACGTTCACACCATCAGTGACAGGGAGGATCACATGATCGCAGGGGCGGAGCAATGATTCCCCTGCGATCGTGCTTGGCAGCTACCTGGCTGTCACATGATCGCAGGGGAATGATTCATCCACCCCTGCGATCGTATACTGGTGCCTGGCTGTCACGGTGACAGCCAGGCTGAAAACATGAGTGCAGAGCAGCGGAGGCAAGGTGAGACCTGCGCAGATGCCGCAAGACAGGTAAGTTGGTGTTGCGCTGGCTGTTGTACCGGGCCCGGCCGGGCCCCCTGGTGAGCCCAGGCCCGGTACAACAGTACCCCCTGTACCCCCCTGATGGCGGCCCTGCTCAAGAGCGCAGAGTCTAACGAGTAGGAGGTTTTCCCCAGTGACCCCCGCAAGAGGGTATGAATTTTGCTGCTCCTATCCCGCAGGTCGCGGCCTCCTGAATGAATACTGGCTGAGTGATAGTGGAACTTGAAACAACGGGTTGACAGTCAGAGAGACCCTGGAAGCAAGATCTTGATATTCCCTGGTTCAGTGACAATACAAATGAAGGCAACACTGGAGCATGATAACTGAGATATAGATGATACGTCAAGACAACTGCAGATGAATACTGATGCAATACAGATAAATCAAAGAGGTAACGGAGTAGGACTGGCAGATCCGTAGTTGGTAACTCAGAGCAACAGCAGAAAAATCACTGATATAGCAACAGTTCAATATAAATAGTAATGGAATGAAAATAGCTTGATGCGTAGATGGTAACTCAAAATGACAGCGGGAGATCACTAATACAGCAACAGTTCAACGATAGCAGTAACGAAGGATAGAACTATCTGATTCAAAATAGTAACTCAGAGTATAGTAGGTGAATCACTGGTACAGCGGCAGTTCAGACAAGAATAGTAGTGAAGTAGAACTTAGCTGATCCATAGGAAATAACTTAAAGCAGAGCAGGCGAATCATTGACACAGTGGCAGTTCAAACAGAGGCAGACATGAAATAGAACTCGGCTGATCCGTGAATGATGATTCAGAACAACGGGTGAGTTACTGGTACAGCGGCAGTTCAGCGTAGAAGCAGCAGTAGCGTTGAACTAGCTGATCCATTGACTAGTTGGTTTGCTGACTGCTAAACAGGACAGACGTGTCCTACATGCTCTCCTGCCCTCCGTCGGAGCCCTGCTCGCAACCCCCTCTGGGAGTTCCGCATTTACCTCGGTCGGAGATGCCTGCCTCCCCCACTGCTGATGGCTGGTGAACTAAGCCTTCCCAGCAACTTTCTCTACAGCAACTTTCTCTACTCTAGGCCGCGGCTTCATCCTCACTCTCCGGCCTCCCCTTCCTCCCCTGGCTTGGGCTGACTACCTGCCTACTCGGATGCCTCTTACTACCTGCCTACTTGGATACCTACTTGGATATGCCTCTTACCTGATGCCGGCCTGCCGCCTTCTGGCTCCCACGCTGCAGACTCCCGCTACCCTTCTGACTCTAATCCTCCGCTCGCTGGGCGCCTGCAGTCTTGACCATGTGGCCGCTTCCTGCCTCCACGTCGCTGTCCTGTCCAGTGTTGCTGCTCCTTCATCAGCTGCCTCCACGCTCTCCTGCTGCTTCGGTCCTTCATCAGCTGTTGTCTCCGGTCCTAGGCTTCTCTGGCTGTCTCCAGTCCTGGGCTTCTCCTGTTGTCTCTGGTCCTGGGCTTCTCCGGCTGTTTCCAGTCCTGTGGCCCTTTCTTCTATGTTCCTCCATGCCTGATGTTCCTCCGTGCCCGACGATGCTGCTCTCCTTCGGCCCTTCTGATCCCCTCCTGTGATGCCGCCTGTGATTTCCAGCTGCTCCTTCCACGTCTTCTAACTAGCCGCTCTGTCTCCTGTGGTCTCCTACTGATGGTGAGCCTGCTGCCTCTTCCCCTGCACCTAGCCGCCTCACTACTGACCACGGCTCCGGCCTACCCCTCATCATCTGTCGCCGCCTGCCACGGCTTAATCTAACATTTATTTGCCCATTTGTGTCCCTCTCCTGCCTGCTTCCTCTCCCATTGGTGCCCCCTGTGCCAGCTCCACCAAGTTATCTGTGACTCCGTGGCCCCTCAGCAGCAACCGTGACTGTGTGGCCCCTCAGCTTCCCCAGGTTCTGACCTCCATTTTAGGTTGCCTCATGAGCCCATTTTCCGCAGTCTACACAGGCCCTACCACACCCGTGGCCCCACCTAGTCCTACTGGACTCACCTAAACTGGACTCACCTAACTTTAGACCGACCTCCCCGGGTCCATCTGAACTCTGACCTAAATGTTCGTCCTGACCCTCTGGAACTCTGGTCCCTCCTGATCTCACCTAACATCAATTTAATTTCTCAAAGTATCTAATTTTTATTCCATCTGTACTTTATTGTTCTCCACTCCACGTGGTTTATATTGTTCAGACTGTTATTTTATTGTTTAGACTGTTATTATTTAGACTGTAATCTTATTCTCCTCAGCTGTACATTGTCTACCTTCCTTGCCACTGCTCTTCCCCACCTTATATTTTCTCCATTGTTTTTGCCACTGCCCCTCTGTTTCACTCCATTCCACTGGCCCGTCTGTTTCACTCCGTTCCCACAAGCCTTCATTATCCCACTCACTGTCTTTGCTCCGTTACTCCTTATTCAACGAGCTCAACTATTCTCCTCCAGCCACTGCCAACCCCTCTCCTGTTCCTGTCCCCCATCTCTCACTATGCCACCCCGCTCCTGTCCCATACCCATCCACTCCCCGGGCCACCCTCACAGACCTTTATCTCAAGGTCCCTTCTCTCCCCCTTGCTCCATCAACCCTAACAATCTCATCGACATCTCCCCGCTTCCTTCCCTTCTTTTCTCATGTGCCCTCTGGAACTCAAGGTCCATCCGTAACAAACTGACCTCCATCCACGACCTCTTCATCTCCAATTCTCTTAACCTTCTTGCCATCACTGAAACCTGGCTCACTCCTTCTTATACTGCCTCACCCACTGCTCTCTCCTATGGTGGCCTCTCCTTCACCCACTCCAACCGACCGGATGACCGTCCTGGTGGTGGTGTGGGCCTCCTCCTATCCCCCTGCAGTACTTTTCGGGTCATTCCCACTTTACCTTCCCTCTTTCTCCTCCTTTGAAGTTCACTCCATCCACCTCCGTGTCTCAGTCATTTACCGCCCTCCCCGGCCCTATCTTCCTTTTCCTGGTCAACTTTGACGCCTAGCTCCCCCCACTATCTTTCCTCTGACCTCCCCTCCATCATACTCGGCGACTTCAACATCCCTGTCGACAACTGCTCAGACCTTGCCACCTTCAAACTTCTCACCCTCTCCACCTCCTTAGGCCTCATCCAGTGGACCTCCTCCCCCACCCACCATCTTGGCCACTCCCTTGACCTTGCCTTCTCTCATCACTGTGAGCTCTCTGATTTCTCCATCGACCCCTTCCCACTCTCTGACCACCATCTCCTCTCCTTCACTCTGTCCTCCTCCACTGCTCCCCCCCCACAGAAATCTACCCTCACCAGATGCGACATTTAAGCAATCGACCCTATCTCTTTCTCTGCCTCTCTTGATTCTCTCCTTTCCCCCTTCCCTCCCTGGCCTGCCCTGACCTAGCGGCCTCTCTCTATAACCATTCCCTCACTACTGCCTTGGATGCTGTCGCCCCTGCAATCCGCCGACGCCGCCTCATCCCCCAACCTTGGCACTCCAAATTCACCCGCTTCCTCCAAAAGTGCTCCAGCACTGCCGAACGCCTCTGGAGGAAATCTCGCTCCCTGGCTGACTTCCTTCCCTTTAAATTCATCCTCTCCTCATTCTGCTCTGCCCTCTCCCATGCTGAACAAAAATTCTTCAAGTCCCTTATTTCTTCTCAGTCCTCTAATCCCAACTGCCTTTTTGCCACCTTCAACTTCCTCCTTGGTCCCCCCCCCTCCTGTCCCAATTTCCCTCTCCGCTGCGAACTTCGCCACTTTTTTCTCATCCAAAATTGGGGCCATCAGACTCAACATCTCCTCCTCCACTCCCCCCATCCCTCCTCCCCCCTCCAACAATAAACTCTGGTGCTCCTTCTGTCCTACATCTGGCGAAGAAGTTTGCTGCCTCATTCTTTCCTCCCCATCCTCTACCTGTCCCCTCGATCCCATCCCCTCTAACCTCCTTCGCTCTCTCTCTCCCACTGCTCCTACCTTGCTCACCTTTTCAACCTATCACTCTCCTCTGGTGTAGTACCCTCCTCCTTTAAACACGCTCTTATCTCTCCTATCCTCAAAAAACCCAATCTTGACCCCACCTCCCTTGCCAATCATCGCCCTATCTCACTTCTCCCCTACGCCTCCAAATTACTTGAGCGGATAGTCTGCTGTCGCCTCACCAGATACCTCTCAGACTATTCCCTCCTCGACCCTCTCCAATCTGGTTACCACCCCCTCCACTCCACCGAAACTGCCGCGGCCAAAGTGACCAATGACCTCCTATCAGCCAAATCCAAGGGTCACTTCTCCATACTCATCCTCCTCGACCTCTCTGCGCCCTTTGATACCGTGCATCACCCCCTCCTTGTGCAAACTCTCTCTTGGCCTCTCTGGCTCAGTCCATGCCTGGTTCTGCTCTTACCTCGCTAACCACACCTTCTCTGTCTCCGTGTCTGGCTCCTCTTCCACCCCCTCCCCTCTCCCGGTTGGCGTCCCCCAGGGCTCTGTTCTTGGCCCCCTTCTCTTTTCGCTCTACACTTCCTCCCTCGGTGCTCTTATCACCTCCTTTGGTCTTCAGTATCACCTTTATGCTGACGACATCCAACTCTACATCTCTTCTTCTGATCTCTCTTCCAGCCTCCTTTCTCGTTCTCGTGTATCTGACTGCCTCTCCGCCATCTCCTTCTGGATGTCCTCGCGCTTTCTCAAAATCAATATCTCTAAAACTGAACTGATTGTCTTCCCTCTCGCCAAACTCCCCTCCCACCACAACCTCTCTATTGTTGTCAATAACACTACCATCTCCTCTGCCACCCAACTCCGATGCCTGGGTGTCACCCTTGACTCCTCTCTCTCCTTTGCCCCCCATATCCAATCCCTTGCCCAAGCCTGTCGCTTCCAACTGCGCAACATCACCCACATCCGGCCCTTCCTCTCTCAAGATGCCACCAAAACAATCATCCACTCTCTCATCATCTCCCGCCTCGACTACTGCAACCTTCTCCTCACTGGCCTCCCCCACTCCCATCTTGCCCCCCTCCGCTCAGTTCTCAATGCGGCTGCTCGACTCATCTTTCTCTCACGCCACTCCTCCTCAACCTCCCCTCTCTACTACGCCCTACACTGGCTCCCCTTCCTCTACAGGATCCTTTTCAAACTCCTCACCACCACTTACAAAGCTCTCTCCCAGTCTACTGCCCCCTATATCTCTAACCTCCTCACCATTCACATTCCGGCCCGCTCCCTGCACTCTGCCAATGACCGTCGCCTCTCCTCCACTCTGATCACCTCTTCCCACTCTAGAATCCAGGACTTCTCCCAAGCTGCCCCCCTGCACTGGAATGACATCCCTCGCTCCATCCGTCTCTCTCCCAACCTGTGCTCCCTCAAACGGGCACTTAAAACCCACCTGTTCCTTAAAGCCTTCCAACCATCCACCTAACCCCTCATCCACTCTTCTCGTTCTCCCTCTCTCTCCTGGCTCCTCTCTTCTCTCCCACTGATTTATTGTCTCCTTTCGTGCCTGTGTTTGTTTCACTCTCCCTTAGGATGTAAGCTCTTATGAGCAGGGCCCCCCTCCCCTCCTGTCTCCATACCGGTTCTTCTGCTCTGTCTTTACTCCATATGTCTTCCTGGAGTTCCTGAAGCATTGGTACTTTGTGTTTATTGTTCAGTACTTGTCACCCTGTTTTGTACTACTGTTTGTACTGTGTACAGTGCTGCGGAAACCTTGTGGCGCCCAACAAATAAATGATAATAATAATAATCTGTAGATGGTGATTTCAAAGCAACAGTAATGAGTACAGGTGCAACAGGCAGTTCGTTAACAGCAGTTCAATATACAGGAGCAATGGAGGAACAGAACTCAGCTGATCCGTGAATGGTGATTCAGAACAACGGGTGAGATACTGGTACAGCAGCAGTTCTAAAAGAGAAGCAGCAGTGGCGTTGAACTAACTGATCTGTAGATGGTGATTTCAGAGCAGCAGCAATGAGTACAGGTGCAACAGGCAGTTCGTTAACAGCAACAGCAGAGAGGAGTTCAGCTGATCCAGGAAGTACGAGCAAGCCACCACAGGAGGGTCAGACTAACGGAAGCCAAATCCTATAGAGAGAGTGAGTAACTCAAACAGGCATTGGACAGAGGGACAATGGGAGGTTTAAATAGTGCTCCAAAATAGAACCAATGAGAACAGGTAGGAGGTCATGAGTGAGGGCAGTAGGTAGCACATGCGCAGAACCAGATACAGATGATGCCTGGATAATGAAGTTAGTAACCTTAATCACCGCTTACAGGAAGAAGGTAACAATGCCGGTACCTGTCTATGGGACCGGCGGGTGACACTCATTTTGCAATAGGATATGCATAGGCATTGCTAATAACAAGGCCTTCCATTCATCAAAGAGGTCTGAGGACAATGAGAATTGCTCTTCCATTGAATTTGGTATTTACTCAAAAATAATTAATACCAAGGCAATACGTAGACATTTGATATACTTAAGATGTACCAATATTTACTGAGTTTTTATCCAGAGTCAACATTAGCTTGGGATGGCAAACATTCTCTATTGCCTCTCAATATTCTATAAAGGCATTTGGTTAGTAAACAATTTTCATTGTCTGTGTCTGTGCTAAATTCACTACTTCTTATCCTAAAATCGACATTGTAACAATGACCATTGTCCTTGTGTGACCTGTGTACCTGAAGTGGCAATAATATAATTTATGACTGTCTCAATTAAAATATTGTACTACTCTGACCCATTAAAAGGCAGAGTTTCCTGTTTGTAGCCTTTATAAATTCCCTCAGCTCTATCAAACCTTAGCACAAGCAAAGTTTTATATTGGATTTTTCTGCTTGTGTTTTTAAGAAAACTTGCTTTGTTTGACAGTACAACACTATTCTATCTTCTACAAGCCTTTGCCTTCAGCTTGTACCTTACTACTGAGAGGCTTCACCAGACATGGTGTGTCTCTTATAATTCACCCAGTCAAAGTTTATTTTGGGGGAGAAACCAGCATTGTGACGTACTGTACAGTTATATTATCCTTGTTGCTTGCACGCTCTATTGTAATAAATAAATAATCCTTAATCAATTACTGAATATTGTATTTTATTATTATACACTTTGCAAATGTAATTATGCCTATTTGCACAATTTACATTTATAATATGCACATCTTTTTACAATGTTGCTGCAACCCCTGTTTCACATATTTATCAACTAATGGACATTGCTTTTCTCTTGTGTGTTTTATCTGATGCTTTATGAGAGATAGTCTTTTTGTAAAACCTCTCCCACATGCAGAACATGGAAATGGTTTCTCACCTGTGTGAATTCTCTGATGTTTAACTAGATCTGATTTCTGTGTAAAATATTTCCCACACTCACTACATGGAAATGGTTTCTCACCATTATGAGTTCTCCAATGTGAAACCAGAATTGATTTGTGTGTAAAACATTTCCCACTCAGAACATGAAAAATGTTTCTCACCTGTGTGTATTCTCTGATGTATAACAAGATTGGATTTAAGTGTAAAACATTTCCCGCACTCACTACAAGAAAATGGTTTCTCACCTGTGTGAATCCTTTGATGTATAACAAGTCTGGACTTTACTTCAAAATGTTTCTCACACATAGAACATGGAAATGTTTTTTCACCTGTGTGAAATCTCTGGTGTGTAACAAGATTGGATTTAACTGTAAAACATTTCCCACACTAAGAACATGGAAATGGTTTCTCGTCTGTATGAATTCTCTTATGTTTAACAAGACCTGATTTCTGTGTAAAACATTTTCCACATTCAGAACATGGAAATATTGTATCACCTCTATGAGCTGTACTAGGTGTAGCAATATCTGAGATATTAGGAAAACATGCCTCATGATTAGAAGGATCAGATGATATATGTGCACTGTGAAGTACTGGATGCATAATTGGATTAATGGGTTTTCCTCCTGGAAAATCTTGTATGATGTTGTTATCTTCTATTTTAAAACCTGGAGACAAAATAAGATATTCGTTCGAGGTATTCCTGGTTGTGTGTCCATCTGCTGGAAATAAATAGATGTATGGAAATAGACATTGAGCAAATTTTCAGAAATTTATTGAGTTCAACATGTTCAATTGTTTAATTTCTATTTGCAAACAAGAACACTCTATTACAAATCTAAATGTACATACAGCAATTACACAGATAAAACATTGGCTTAAAATATAACACATTACCAAGCACATTGTATAGACCCAGCCAAAGGGCCACAGCCACACACACAAACATTGGAGTCTTGGTGGCAGCACAGTAGGAAATGGCAACACAGATTGATTAAGGCACAGAACGGAGGAGAGCATTAAGAATGAGGAGGAGAATGGAGCAGGGCACGGACAGGCAACAGCAGAAAGTGGAAGAAAGTGAAAGGGCAGAGCAGCATACAGACAGGTCAGAAGATGAAGAGCAACAGTACAAAGCATCCAACCACAGAAATATGAGGAGCGCTATGTTACTATGATGGGTGTGTGATTATAGCTCTGTGAATGCGACTAGGTAGAGTTTGTGAGAAGTGTGTGCTGTGATGGGATGTATGCAGGAAATAACCTGCTTTAGTATTGCAGTGTTACACATACTGAGAATTAAACACTCAGGAACTATAACACAAAGAAAATAATGGGTAATGTCACATGTACTACTGCACGGGGATGATCATGGGTAATACCATCCATCTAATCACACTGATCAGTGATTGAATCACTATGGTGTCATCTCTTGTACTGATGTATGAGAATCACAAGGGTGTGAAGAGGAGACTGGTCAGCTCCATTGACTGGTAGCGTGCACTGATATGATGTGAGGATAACAGGAATTTAATAGGGGTTGATGTCTCCTGACTCCCACCCACTGGGCAGATACTGTTTGTATGGGTGTAGAACAAGAGATTGCCGTAGTGTCTGAGCAAGGAGAATATCTCACTCTTTTATGTAATAAGTATTTATTACTCACCGGTGCTGATATCTGTAGGGATTTCCTCCACCATAAACTGCTGATCACCTCTTACATATGTCTCCGCTTCTCCCTCTATATTTTCCACCTTAATATCAGTCAGATCTTCAACCTAAATAACAAAGAAAAAAACAATAAAATAACACTTTAATAATGTCTGATTTTATTAATTGAGATTATACAGAATAATATCAGTGTATAAGACACACGGCTGTTCTACAGATCATATATTGAAAGTTTTTTTGGGTATATTGGCAAGACCATAAATTCCATCTACCTGACACTCCTGTGGGATCCTGTAATTTTCCTCTGTACAATCCTGTGAATAAAGAGGACGGGGACATCTCTCTGGGGTATTTCTGTTACTGGATCCATCTGTAGAAGACACACAGAGACTGAATACATTGTTAAGGTGTGATGTTCAGATGTTGTGTGTACAATAACCTTACCAACCTATAAGTTGATACAGAAAGCAGAAATATAAGTAAATAAGGAGGCATCTCTTATATGTTCCAATCTTAAAAGTCATTGTAAAATAGTAATATAGGCTGGATCTATGAGATACGTCAACACCAGTAAGATTTTTATAAGAGAGGATGAATGTCTACCAATAGTGTTTGATTTTAGGACATTCCCAAAAGATATGGAACAATGTATTTCTAAGGTTTCCACATCTCCAGCAGTGTGGTAAGGCAGAGGGATACAGTATCTGCAGTACCATAGGAACATGAAAAAATCTGGAAAAAAGTTTGTACAAGAGTCTGTGAACCCATATATGAAACGCAAATAAGACTGGGGATGGGGAAACAGATATGGAACTATGTGGAAAATGCAAAGTCGTCGTGGAAAAGCTCTCATTTTAATCACATGACACCTGTCAAGCGATTGTGGACAGATACTGATTAAGAAGTTCTGCCCCAGAATGGGTACGTGGTTTACAGTATAAAGTTGGGAGTGGTCATGGCACATCTTCGTGTCCAAGTATTTCAATATCTGCCTGTCCCAAATGAAGTATAAGAGGACGACACATAGGAAACGTGAGAAGCTGGGCGAGTGTCTGGGTTCCCAGTATGAATACCATGGAGAGCAGTTGTGAAATTAAAACAAAGTCTTTATAAAGACTGATATAAACTAGATGCAGTCATCGGTAAAACAGCTAGCACAAGTCCATAGAAACAGCAGGTACAGAATACCAGGATTAGATGAGCAACCAGGAGACACTGGATGCCACGCACGATTGGAGAAATGAAATATAGACAAAAATTGTCGCATCAGTTCGTATTCAGAGACTGCTGCTCAAAATAATTAGTATCCTCTGTATCTGATCTTTATATTTGTGATGAACAATATAAATATTAAATATCAGTCTGATTTCTTGAGGTGCTACTACCAAATGGAATAAAATACGAAATGTAAAGAAACAGAATTTGTTTACAGTAGTGCACTGTATCAAAGTTATGTCATCTTATCAAACTGGTGTGAATCCCATCTCATTTAAAAAATAACCTTTATTATTTATAATTAAAATATAAATCATAAAAACAGCAAAATAATGAAAGTGAAGTAGTTTAAAACTACTATATAATCCCTCTATTATTTTTTATAGTTTGTCTCCTAAATAAACCAAAAGTAATGATTTTACCTTGTAATGTGGAAAATATTATTTAAAAAGTGGTCTCTATTTTGTTTCAGTATTACATAAATATTACACCAAGATTATTTAAAATATTTATAAAGGTAGATACATTTGCTGCAATCTGCTACATCTATATCCTAGAGCCAGACAATTATATAGGGTTGTTCGTTACTGGCTCAGTATTCTGGTATATAGTTTGTGACTTGCTACCTACCTGCCATTGCTCCACTTGATGTTGGGTTGTATTCGGGGCTAATCAGTTTAGTCTAGCAAGATCCATTTCACAGTTCATCTTGCCGTAATACTTGATTTTAGATTATGGAATGGTTTTAGTCAGGCGTATGATCTGACATTTTTGAGTTTCCAGTAAGTCTGCTTAGCAAATGCTAAATTACCAGGTTTAGCTGAGGAGCAGGAATTACTGGAGACCAGGCACAAAAGGATAGCTGCAGGTACAGGATACCGGAATGTCCAGGTTTAGCTAAGAAGCTGGAGTTACTGGACAACAGGCATGAATGGAGAAATGCAGGTACTGGATACCAGGATTATCAGGTTTAATTTAGGAAGCAGGAGTCACTGGATGATCCATGGAGAAATCAGACAAGTCAGGGAATCAAAGTCAAACAAAGCCAGGGTCTGGGTCACAAAAATAGGTGCAAGGCAATGGAACAAACAGGAGTCAGATATCAGGGGACAATCAGAACACAGGAGTATCAGAGAAAGACCAGTAGTAGAGACAATTGATGAACTGGCCCAGATTGCTGGAACAGGTAGCCTTATAAAGGCCACACAGGTGATCAGGATCCAAGTCCAATGATGAGAAGTTAACCCCTTGCAGGCAGGATCTGGAATAGGCAAAGCAGCACCCACAGAGATGATGATATTGTGCAGCCGGAGACAGATCATGACAGCAAGAATTGTAAAAAGCTTGAGATTTGGATTTTAATGTGAGTTTTTACAATTCTTCATGAGGTTGTGGATAGAGATGATTGGCACAGGGATAGAAAAAAGGAGGTTGTCACTGGATCACTGATAAATAACTTATTTGTGGCTGGATCATGTAGAAATAATTTATTGTAGAAATGTATTTCAATCAGAGGTGTAGGCACAAATGTATAATTTTAAATGCACTTCTCATGTTACATTAGGGTGTGTTTTGTATGGAAGTGTCATTGTTTTGGTTTGTAACTTTGCTAAAGAAAGTCTGTTTGCGGATAGCAGAAAATGCTAAGTGAGTCTTTATGTGAAGTGACAAACACCTGTTTAACCTGCATACCCAGCAGGGGGCCATTGCCTAGCGTGACTGCATCTCAGATAATGCAAGTATCAAGTTTTAGCACATAACAGAGAAGTGTAAATATTGTTCGCTTTGCATTGCATGTAAATCCATGTTTGGGTAAACAAATTGCATCCTGATTCTAAAAATAGCGTGTGAGGCTGTGTCCAAATCTGTATATAAAGCACTGTCTTGTATTGAAAATTGTTCTTTTTGTTCCATCTGACCTGATCACCTGTACCTTCAATCAAAGTGACTGCAAATAAACATCACTTGCTTCAAAGACCTGCATGAAACAGTCTTCAATGCTGAAAAACCTGTGACCTTCAGATTAGCCTCAAAATCTAATCCGTTTCCAGCTGTTTCTGAGGTTTGGACCCAGCATTCCAGCACCACCACTCTGACCACTACCCAGCAGCTCTGGCCAGTGTGATAGGCCAGGGGATATCCAGCCACAGCAACTCTGATCTATAGGACAAGATCAAGGGTACCAGCCCAGCTACACCAGTAACAGGGTATGCTCGCTGGGTCAGTTACCCAGAAGAAACCCGGTTCTGGATGCCGGAAAAGGAGTCCAGTGGTGGCAGCATTTGTAAGCCACTCCTATTGCGGCAAGAAGGTGCATTTGGAATAATGAAAGGGAACGTAAAAGTAAGCCCAGTTGGTTCCCAGTAGCAACAGATAGGGTGGCATAGGTGGTCCATCCTGTCACAGAGGGTCATCTGAAAAAGCTGCAACTTTATGTGATGTTTGGGTTGTCTCTAAATTACATAACAGCCCATTAAGTCAATACTTTATCCATTAGGTTTATCAGCATGGCACAGGTTTGTACTAACACAAAATAATCAAATTACATAAAGCCATTTTTATCATTGTTTGGCAACCTCTGTTCAGGATACAATATTCTGGTCAATACCCAAGATAAATCAAGCAAGATAACGGCAAAACCTGTCTGGTACTGTTGTGGATGGGCCCTTTATATGAATGGCTGTTTGCCTATACTCACAATGAGAGGGAGTGAGCAGAGGGCAGGCTTTCATTTGATAAGGTTGTAGACTTTCCCACTTGCCTAGTGGCTTCCAAGAAAGCCCAGGCTAAGATATTTCAGCACGAGTAGTAAACAATATTGCAGGAAGACTCCTGAATTCAGCAATGTAGATTAGCCTAAATGCCTTGGAGATGATAACCGTTGTTTCTCTAAATGGTACAAATCCAAATTGATCCAAGTGAATAATGAGTGGAAGGTAAAAGGCATATTCAGCTTCTTAGGATTGTAGCAAACCAATTTTAGTTCCACACTGAGATATGAGGTGGGACAGTATCTCTTACAGCACAATAGATACTTGCCCTCATAAGGCATAATTGTAATGACAGGAAACGTCTGGGCCATGGCTCTCTCTAAACCAGAGGTATACAATTTTAGTCCTCAAGGGCTATTAACAGGTCATATTTTCAGGATTTATTTAATCAGGCACAGGTGAGTTAATCTATTAGGCTGGGTCAGTAATTATCCCACCTGTTTCTGCAGACAGAAATCCTGAAAACATGACCTGTTGGTAGCCCTTGAAGACTGAACTTGGACACCTCTGCTCTAAACTATTCCTGGGAAGATCATAGCATTTCAGGCTAAGAGGATTCAGTGCTCACCTTGAACTCTGAGCCACTCTGCATAGATAACCATATAGGACTTGCCAGTAATGGCCGTGTCCAAGCGTGCTTAGTAAATAAGGGAATGCTATTTAGAGAGGATTCAAATGTGAAAAATTGTAGACAAATAACCCTTTGCTATTAAATGTCTGTGACTGGATCACTCATAAATAACTTCTGTTATAAATTTATTTTAAGGAAATAGTGCAGGGCGCTTATGTATATAATTGCACAAAGTTGAAAATTCGTTTTTTCTGTCTAACCCTTCTAAAGCAAATGTTTCATTTCTGATGTATATATCTGATACAGTGAGCCTTTGTTTACAAAGTCTTTTGTGTATTGTGATGTGGGGAAATTACTTGTTTGAGGGTTGTACTATTTTCTTTGGGAATCTGAATTCTGTGACTGTCTGAAGTATTCATGCCAGTTAGACCTTTTGACTTGTTAGTAGGTCTCCTGCCTCTGAAATAAGATGTAGGATATCACAGCAAGGTTTTTAAGAATTTCATAGATAAGTGTAAATATTGTTGGCTTTGCAATGCGTGTAAATCGTGTTTGTGTAAACAGGTTACATCAATGTAATGATTCTGAAAATAGCCTGTGTCTGAACTGTATAAAAGGCACTGGCTTGTATTGAAAACTTGTTCTTCTGATTTTATCTGACTTGAGTGATCACCTGGTACCTTTAACCAGTGTGAGGGCAAATAAACATCTTGCTTCAAAGACCTGCTTGAAAACATATTCAATATTGCTGTATTCCTATGGCCTGCAGATTAGACCCAAAATCTAATCCGTTCCCCGCTGTCTCTGGGGTTTGGACCCAAGCTTTTCCAGTACGACCGCTCTGCCTGCTACCCATACAGCCCTGGTCAGTGTGATAGGCCAGGGGAGATCCATCCATAGCTTCCGTGATCCATAGTGAAAGGTCAGGAGTACCAGCCCAAGTACACCAGTAACGAGGTACACTCGCAGAGTCAGTTACCCAGAAGAAACCCGGTACTGGATGCCGGTAAGGAGTCCAGTGCTGGCAGCACGTGTAAGCCCCTCTTACTGCGGCAATAGGGCGCATTTGGGATAAAGAAAGGGACCGGTGGCAAAGTAAGCCCAGCCGGTTCCCAGCAACAACAGACAGGGTGGCACAGGCGGTTCATCCTGTCACAGTGTCTGATTGATCCTAATATATAAGTGTGAAGAGGGGAATTGAAAGGCAACCTCCAGTTGTTCCAATTGGAAAGATAGATTACTCATACATCTTGGTTGGCTCTTTTCAGGAAGCTTGTCTCCCTGTGTCTGCAAGTAGTTGATCACTTGCTCTCACCTTGTACCATTGAACATGCTGTGGTAATAGCATGAGGTGTCACAGTGTCACCTATCTGGTGAAATTGGAGTGACAGTGGTTTCCAGGCTGCCTCACAGCGCTTAAGTAATGGGTTAGACTCTAACAAAAGCATTAGCTATGTGGAGTTTGAATGTTCTCCCCGTGTTTGCGTAGTGCTCCAATTTCACCGCACATTGCAAAGACATACTGATAATTTAATTGGCTTCTGACACAAGTAACTCTATAGTGTATGTTTGTGTATCCGTGTGGAAGGGAACAGACTGATGTGAATTACTAAATATTCTCTGTAATGTGTTGCGCAATATGTAGGCATTATATAAACACTTCTAAGCAGCTGTAAATAAGGTAGGTCCATTGGTAGTCTCAGAATGGCGGTCACCAACTCTGCAGGGAAGGTGTTAAAATGGGAGCCCCCAGTGTTAGGTACTTCTCTTCAATGCAGTATGGTGGTAATTGCTGAAGGTGACAGCACTGTCAAAACTGAGTGAACTCCTCCATCTCTCCAAGCACCTGATGATCTCTTTTGTTGCAAAACAAGAACCTTCATATTACATGATTGAGCTTATTATATCTACTAATATGAAGCAAGCTGTTGACTCAGGCAATCTGTCTTTATATTGGTCATCTGGTTTTACAGGGGGTTAAAGATGATCAATAGGAAGGGTCCAAGCCTTCTAAATCTATAGATTTAGGAAGAAAATAGGATTTTTATACATTAAATCCATTTCTCTTAGATCATTGGGAGACACTGTAGACATTGCGGTAGGGTAGGGAAATAGGCGTTGGGCACTTTAAGAAACACGTCAACTAGCCCTAGCTCCTCCCCTCTATATCCCCCTTACTGTTTAGACTTCAGTTTATGTTTAACCAAGACCCACATTAAAGGGGACAAAAAGAGAAAAGCAACAGAGAAAGAGGAAAACAACAACATGCTCTTGAACAAAATCACAACATGTCACACAAGAGGAGAAACCAGAGTGATAAGGGTGGGCGCCCAGTGGACTAAGAAAAACAGATTTTACGTAACTATAAAAATCGTATTTTCCCCCACGTCCAATTGGGGGACACAATGGAGACATCTGGCAAGTCCCAAAGCCACCATCACGTGTAGGAACGCTCAGAAGAAACGGTACGAAGCACCTTTGTCCGAAAACTTGCATCCCCTGATGCAAACACATGAAAGCTGTACATTTGAATAAACGGAGGACCAGGTGGCCGCTCGGCACAGCTGACCAATCAAGGCACCATGCCGTGATGCCTAGAAAGCACCCACTGACCGGTGGAGTGAGCCCAAAGATTATCTTGAACAGGCAGAGTACAGATGTAATCCCCTGAGTAATAGTCACCTTAGAGGCTAACCAGCATCTCTTGCGTGCATCAGAGAGGACCAAAATTTCCTCAGCACATATCTTGGGTTCTGCGCACAGACCAAAGAAAAGCTCGGACCACATCCATAGAATGAAATAAAACTTTGCCATTCAAAGACCGACATTTGGTCAGCGTATGTGTCACGAGCCGCGGCGGTACTCACAGCCGCCGCGGCTCGCTTTCCATGCGCCCCAGCGTCCCGGCCGTCACCTTGACGACCGGGACGTCATTTCCTCCTCCTGTCCGGCCGTCACCAGGGCAACGGCCGGACGCTAGTTCATTAGCGCTGTGCTGGTGCTGGTAGCCGGGCGCATGCGCATTAATAGCCAGTCTATAGGGCTGATTATCAGGCATTAGCCTGCAACTGGGTAGCTCAGGGACAAACCCTGATTGGCCCTGCTGGATACTTGTAATTACTCTGCAGGAGTGTCTTCCACAGCCGATTGGTTCTTGTCTGTATTTAAGGCTATGAGGTCTGCTGCCTCATTGCCGGTTATAGCTTCTGTGCTCCAGTCTGCTGATCTGCTAGTTCCTGTTCCTGTATCCTGATATCTCTATTTGACTCCCCGTGTATGACCCTTGGCTTGAATTGGACTTCGCTCGTGTTTCCTGTGACCCTGATCCCGGACCTGTCTACCCGTTCTGCTATCTGCCTGTGACCCCTGACCTCAGCTTTTCCATCGATACTGTTGTCTGCTGCCGGCCTTGACCTCTGCGTGGACCTGACTCTTCTTGCCTGGGTTCTCCCCAGCCGGTACGCACTTCACGACCCTCTGCCAGTCTGCGGCCCAGTCTGTCCCCACCATCAGGGGCTCCAGTGAACAATGGACTGGCAGAGTAGATTCCGGGTTGTGTTGTGCCGGTTGGAGGGGTTCCTAACAGTATGGATGACAATATCCTGATTTATGTGGAATCTGGACACCACTTCAGGTAGGAATGAAGGTTTGATTTGAAGAACCGCCCCATTCTCATGAAAGACAAGAATATGAGACTTGAAGGATAATGCTGCAAGCTCTGAAACTCTTCTAGCTGAAGAAATGACCAAAAGGAAGACAGTCTTCCACATCATAAATTTCAAATCCACCGTGTGTAAGGGTTCAAAAGGGGAATGAGAAGGTTTTCTGGACTGTCTGCGCTTGTATGGTGTAGGTATAAGGGATGGCCTGCCGTGCGGATGAGAATCAGGAGTTCCTTTCCTGTGAGTCGACTGGTTTGGTTGGGGTATCCGAGGTGCACCTTAGGGTGTTGGTTGTAGGTTGAGGCCGATTCGGTTCTGTTTTGGAAAAAAGGATTGCAATTAGGCATACCTTTTTGTCCTTTTTTTCCTTTGTACAGTATGATTACAGGTGTGTGTTCCTTCTGACGTCATTTGCTTTTGTTTTCTTTCATTTTTTCATCTTTGTCTGCAAAGGAATCAACATGTAGTTTAAATCCCAAGGCGCTACCGGAAGAACATACGGAGGCTGCACAAGAAGCACCGCCTGAATGAAGGTTTGCACATCAGGTATCAGAGCGATTCTGCTTTGAAAGAAGACAAAGAGCAGACACGTGACCTTTAAGCAAACTAAGGCGCAAACCAGTGTCCAGCCCGTCCTGCAAGAACATTAGTAACCTGAACAATCAAAAAGAAGAGGTAAGATACCCCTTTCTTACACACCAGGCAACATATATCCTCTATTTATGATGATATATTTTAGCTGAACTCAGTTTTTGAGCCTGAAGCATGGTCTGCACCACGCACTCAGACAAGCCCTTTGCTTGAAGAATCCTGCCTTCAACAGCCACGCCATTCTAAACCGAGATGATAAAACATTCCTTGACTTAAAAGTTCTGGCCACAGTGGAAAACAACACGGCATGGTGAAAAGGTTGGTGTTCCAGGCCCTCCGAGGCCAATCCGGCGCCACGAGAATAACTGGAACACCCTCTCTCTTTACCTTAAGACCCAGGGAAGCATTGCTACCAGTGGGAATAGGTAAACTAAGCAGAACCGCCAAGGAACAGACATGGCATTTACTGAGACAGCCAAAGGATCTCTTGCCCTGGAACAGAAGAGCTGGACCTTGTGGTTCAACCGAGACGCCATCATGACGACGATCGGTTGACCATACCTGTCCACCAACTCATAGAACACCTCTGGATGGAGGGACCAGTCGATGGGATGCAGAGTGTGCCTGCTGAGAAAAATTGGGACTTCTACCCCTGGGATAAAAATTGCCATGAGTTTGGCCCACCGAAAGATCCCATGCATCTTTCGCATGGCTAAAAGAATCTTAGTGCCACCCTGGTGATTGAGGTATGCCACCGCCTCTGCCTGTTCTGGCAGCAAGATATTGCTTCTCCTTACTAACTTTGATTTGATCTGAAAAAATCCTGCTCAATATGCTGTTTTCACGATCTGCACCTGTCTGCAGAATAGCATCTCCTCTTTGGATGCTGTCTTTTCTTTACCAGATTCTGCCTGCAAGGTGTTACGCCATCATTGGATTTGCATCCTGATCACCTGTGTCTGGCCTTTATAAGACTGTCATTTCCAGCACACTGGGCAAGTTCATCAATTGCTGCTTGATTTGACTTCTGTGGCTCCCTGATACTGTTGTGGATCCCTCAGCTTCTGACCTGACCTTCCTCCTGTCTGATTCTTCCATGAATCATCCAGTGTCTCCTGCTTCCTCAGCTAAACCTGGTCATCCTGTATCTACAGTTCTCCAATTGTAAAGAAAAAACACACTCTGTTGTTTGCTGAAAGTATACAATTCACATAGCCTCTGAGGAAATTGCCTAGATAGTGATGAAACTGGTAAGGACATTTTTATGACATTGGAGCTCATGAAAGGATTAAAGAAATATAGTTCTATTTACATGCTGAATTGGACATCCATACTATTGTCATGAGCTGCAGTATATCCTATTAGCAAAGGTAAATCACAGTGGAGCTTCTCTGCAGCTCACTCCCAGGCTGGAAGTGCCTCTCATTTCTACAAGATTGAGATGGAGTATCAGTGAGTACATTGGTGAAGTTAATTACACCTAGGTGTCAGTTACAGCAGAGACATGTGCCCTCCGCTGTTTGTGGTTGCATCGGATCCCTACTACACAGCCTATTTCAACTGTGTAGTCTTGCATGCAGGAGGCTTCAGCCCTAATTTTTTGAATAAGGAACTAATTTAACACAATACTGCATTTAATATATACATAAGCAAGAATCAACTAGAGAACGGATACTCATTGGACACCAAATCATATGTGAAAAATGGTGGTGATCCGTTTATGCCAACTCATTTGCAGCTGAAATTTAGTTAAAAGGACACTATACAGAGAAACGGTGTGATAGATTGGATAACAGAAAATCATAAACATTGTATTATTATATGTGAGCATCCTCAGAATTTTGATGATATTGCAAACAGAACAAAGTGTTTGTTAATAAATTTCTATAGAAAATAAAGTGTATATTTATTTATTTTATTCTTACTGTGTTGGTACTTTTATATTTAAAACTTTGGCCATCCTCAGCACTGTGTTTTTTATTTGCATTTAGTATTGCATTTGACGAGTCGGTGACATGCACCATTCCCTGCAGTAGCGAGGCTGGTCCAATCTTTGCAAAATATTTTGGATGAATTAAGTTAAACTGTGATAATTATAGAGACATAGAGTGCACCAATAGGAAATCTTTTGCTTTTTATGTGCTCCAATTGTGCCTAGAATCCAGTCTCATGCTTCCTCAGCTAAACCTGGTCATCCTGGTATCCTGTTCCTGCTGTTTTTTATGGACTAGTGCTAGTTGTTTTACCATTGACTGCTTTTAGTTTACACATGTGTTCAAAATAGAGACACTCTGATTCATTACACTGCTCTCCGTGGTCTTCATACTGGGATCCGACTGCTGTAGTGTCAGGATAGGTGTATTAACTCAAATAACCTGTGATCTCACAGCTTCAAGTTAAATCCCACACCCATAACCCATTTTACATGTAATAACATAGGTAGTTGTAGTGCTAGTATACAGCTTAGATCAAATAACATTAAGAGAATGTGATCATTACTGAGAACCACATATAAAAATTAATACTACTACTATTAGTGCACAGGGAGGATCATGGATAATGTCACACAGGGTCTCATTCAGCTATTGAATCACTATGGTGACTTCACTTGTACTGATATATAGGAATCACCAGAGTGTAGGGGGAGGAGACTGGTCAGATCTCTGGGCTGGTAGCTCACAATGATATGATGTGAGGAGGAGAACAGCAGTCTAATAGGGGCTGATGGCTCCTGACTCCCCCACTGAGCAGATACTTGTTCCTCATTATTTTGTACAGACAGAGAAGGGTGTAGAATATGAGATTGATGTAGTATTCACCTGTGCGGATATCTGTAGGGATTTCCTGTTGATCAACCTTCACATACGTCTCTTCTCCCTTTATATCTTCTGCCTTAATATCAGCCAGGCTATCACCCTAAATCACTCACAAAGCAATAAAATACTACTTTAATAATGTCTGATTAAATTATTTCTGATAAACCAGAAGAATATCAGTGTTTAAAAAACACACACTACAGATCATTTAGTGAAGTCACTTTGGTATTTGGTGAGACCCTAAACCCTACCTACCTGATAGTCTTGTGGGATAATATTATTTTCCTCTGTACAATCGAGTGAAAAAAGTGGACGGAGACATCTCTCTGGGGTATTTCTGTTACTGGATCCATCTGTAGGTGACACATTGTGACTGAATACATTGTTTTTAAGTGATTTACTGTGTGTATATAGGTGGCCCTTAAAACTACTTTCTCCTATACAATAAATAATAGTCTACTCTTACCCCATGACGTGAGGGTCTGGTGATTCTCCATCACGTCCTTGTACAGAGCCTTGTGTCCTTCTAAATACTCTCACTCCTGCATGGAGAAATAGACAGTGACATCCTCACACCTTATAGGACCCTGACACACACAATGATACAGTTATCACCCAGACACATCCCCTGGTGTTACTGTATAATGTCCCATTCCCAGTAGTCACCTCTCCAGTCAGCAGCTAAATGATCTTGTTGGTTAGTTGCAGGATCTTCTGATCATTGTTTTTCTCATGTATCAGTAAGTGAGGTGGAGGAACTGTGACTTGGGCAGGATTCTGGGTCCTGCGCAATCTTTCTGACACATGGAGATGACTACTGAGTATCACACGCTCATCGGATGTCTTCTTCACTACTATGTACTCCTGTATATTGAGGGATACATCAATAAAAAAAATAAATGAAAAAAAAACAACCAATTCAGAGTTGCAATTTTTCGGTTAATTATGCAAAAAGTACAAGTAACAGTTTCCTATGAAATTGGACTGAATATCTGAGATGGGTGTAGCTCCTGCCACCAATTTGTGTCCTATATCTATGGCCGCCACCCACAGATTAATCACCTTCTTTGGACAGATTAGTGCAAACAGCAAGATGACGTTGTGTTGGGAGCTGGAGGAAAACAGGACTAAGAGTAGCCGCTCCACTGAAGATGACAAGAGCTGCAGGAGAGGTAAGTTGTAAGTTTCTGATATAACTGTTCTATAATGGATGTCACAGAATCCCTCACCTCTCCAGTCAGCAGGTAGATGATCTCCAGGGTGAGATTTAATATCCCATCAGTAATATGACTCCGGTCCTTGTCCATCTTCAATGGATCAGTGATTTATATAGGACGTGTCTCACCCACCTGACTGATAAAAACTCACAACTCAAATTTCTAGGAATAAATATAATAATTCTAATTAACATCACAGAATAACACATCACAGAAGTCCACCTGCCCAAGATAGCTTTTTTTTTATCTAATGTGACAATAACTGTTAACACAGGGTTAATGTCAGGATTTCCCAGGTATGACCACGGAGAGGAGATAAGTGGTTATAATGAGTTTATTAACAAACAGAGATGACAAGGTAACTCATGAGACAGTTCAAAGTGCAGATGAGAAACAGGTAACTGCAATAGTAGATTTCAACAGGCAGCGTAGAACTACAAGTACCAGGTATAATGGTTAAAGATGCAGGAGTCCAGGACACAGGTAACAACAAATAGTAGATTTCAACAGGCAGCGTAGAACTACAAGTACCAGGTATAATGGTTAAAGATGCAGGAGTCCAGGACACAGGTAACAACAAATAGTAGATTTCAACAGGCAGCGTAGAACTACAAGTACCAGGTATAATGGTTAAAGATGCAGGAGTACAGGACACAGGTAACAGCAAATAGTAGATTTCAACGAAGAAATATGCAGGAGTCCAGATAGCGGATAGAAGCTGAGCACAGGGAATGCTCCTCGGAATGACCTGATGATCTGGCCCAGACTGTTTGAAGCAGGCAGGTATAAATAGGCCTCATGCAGCTGAAACCACTCCCAGTGATCAAGGAGAATAATCAAGTAGCACAGTGGCCCCTTTGGTGGGCAGTGGTACTACAAGTGGAAAGCATACCAAATCCAATAGAGTCACTGCAGACAGCAGCTGCAGAGTGCAAATCGTGACAGTACCCCCTCCTTAAAGGGCGGATTCCAGACGCCCAAATACTAGAAATGGTCAGAAAAGTCAGAGTCATAGTCCAGAATTGGGCATGTATTTGAGAAGTCTTCATGCAAGGACGGGAAGGGTATAGAAACCACACCACAGGGGAGTTGAGATCCAGGAGAATCTTTCTTCTTCTTCCTCTTCACTTTCTTTTTATGGTTTTTAGAGGGTTGCTGGAAATGGAGTGAAGAAAACGATAATCTCAAAGTGGGAGTAGCTGGAGATAGAACATGTGGCATAGATGAAGCACTGGGAGTGAGAATAGCAGGTGCTGGTGTAAATTCTTTGATCACGGCCTCAGTAAAAAGCTGTAAATCAGACAGAATGGGATCTTGGGTTTCAATTAAGGGCTCTGCCCATTCCAGAGCTTCCCCTGTAAAGTTGGCCAACATGTAAAACACTTGCTTTTGTTGAGTATCAAGGAGGTTGGATACAGAGGGAAAATAGGATATACAGAATTTAATAAGGGCACGAAGTTGCTGAATATCCCCATTGAAGGTAGGTGGTTGGAAGACTTGAACAGAAGGTGAATTCGAATTAGCATGAGACTCGGCCAGCTCGGGTTGAACATACATCCCTTGGGACTTGGGTAGGACCCCCTTGGCAGAAGACAATCCATACTGGGCAGATGACTTGGCAGGGCGCCCGGATTGGGCGGCAGACTTGGGAGCAGGCCCGGACTGGGCGGCAGGCCTGGCAGGGACAGCACTTTGAGAAGCCTGAGGGCAGACAGCACCTTGAGAAGCCTGAGGGCAGACAGCACCTTGAGAAGCCTGAGGGCAGACAGCACCTTGAGAAGCTTGAGGGCAGACAGCACCTTGAGAAGCCTGAGGGCAGACAGCACCTTGAGAAGCCTGAGGGCAGACAGCACCTTGAGAAGCCTGAGGGCAGACAGCACCTTGAGAAGCCTGAGGGCAGACAGCACCTTGAGAAGCCTGAGGGCAGACAGCACTTTGAGAAGCCTGAGGGCAGACAGCACTTTGAGAAGCCTGAGGGCAGACAGCACCAAGTGGCAACTCGGGCTGGACCGCATGGACTGGCAACTCGGGCTGGACCGCATGGACTGGCAACTCGGGCTGGACCGCATGGACTGGCAACTCGGGCTGGACCGCATGGACTGGCAACTCTTCTGGAGCAGACTGGAGGGACAGGACCCCCTCTGGAGAAGTCTGGAAGGGCAGCGCCCCCTCTGGAGCAGACTGGAAGGGCAGCGCCCCCTCTGGAGCAGACTGGAAGGGCAGCGCCCCCTCTGGAGCAGACTGGAAGGGCAGCGCCCCCTCTGGAGCAGACTGGAAGGGCAGCGCCCCCTCTGGAGCAGACTGGAAGGGCAGCGCCCCCTCTGGAGCAGACTGGAAGGGCAGCGCCCCCTCTGGAGCAGACTGGAAGGGCAGCGCCCCCTCTGGAGCAGACTGGAAGGGCAGCGCCCCCTCTGGAGCAGACTGGAAGGGCAGCGCCCCCTCTGGAGCAGACTGGAAGGGCAGCGCCCCCTCTGGAGCAGACTGGAAGGGCAGCGCCCCCTCTGGAGCAGACTGGAAGGGCAGCGCCCCCTCTGGAGCAGACTGGAAGGGCAGCGCCCCCTCTGGAGCAGACTGGAAGGGCAGCGCCCCCTCTGCAGCAGACTGGAAGGGCAGCGCCCCCTCTGGAGCAGACTGGAAGGGCAGCGCCCCCTCTGGAGCAGACTTGAAGGGCAGCGCCCCCTCTGGAGCAGACTTGAAGGGCAGCGCCCCCTCTGGGTTGAACTGGGGAACCTGGGTTCTCATGGGAGCAGATAACATGTCTGGAATGAAGACAGAAGCTTGTAATTTAGAGCTGGAGATAGAGGTTGAAGATGGTCGGAGTCTACGGAGCGGGCAATCCTGTAAAAAATGTACATCACTGGCACAGTAAAGACACAGTTTGTAGGTCATCCTGCGCCATCGCTCCTCTTCAGTCAGGTGAGGGCGTGGAGCACCTGAAAACCTGGAATTTGTTACAGGAATATTGGGAGGTACTGCTTGCAGAGAGTCAAAGGCAGACAAATTTGGTAATGAAATGTTAGCAGCATAGTTAGACTCCTTACAGCAGGATGTATTAGGGGTGGAAACTGGAAGTTGCTTAAGCACTTGGTTCAGCAAGGAAGATACTTGCGCTATTTGAGTGCGAAGTTGAAGAATGTCCACTTGGAGCAACTGGAACAGGGAATTTTCTGAGGAAATAGCAGCCATGGTCTTAATGTTGAAAACGGAGTAGGTCACTTCCCTGGAAATCCTTTCCAAAAGAGATGAAAGCCGTGCAGCAGCAGGCTTGGTTTTATGGCCAGATCATACTGTCAGGATTTCCCAGGTATGACCACGGAGAGGAGATAAGTGGTTATAATGAGTTTATTAACAAACAGAGATGACAAGGTAACTCATGAGACAGTTCAAAGTGCAGATGAGAAACAGGTAACTGCAATAGTAGATTTCAACAGGCAGCGTAGAACTACAAGTACCAGGTATAATGGTTAAAGATGCAGGAGTCCAGGACACAGGTAACAACAAATAGTAGATTTCAACAGGCAGCGTAGAACTACAAGTACCAGGTATAATGGTTAAAGATGCAGGAGTCCAGGACACAGGTAACAACAAATAGTAGATTTCAACAGGCAGCGTAGAACTACAAGTACCAGGTATAATGATTGAAGATGCAGGAGTCCAGGACACAGGTAACAGCAAATAGTAGATTTCAACAGGCAGCGTAGAACTACAAGTACCAGGTATAATGGTTAAAGATGCAGGAGTCCAGGACACAGGTAACAGCAAATAGTAGATTTCAACAGGCAGCGTAGAACTACAAGTACCAGGTATAATGGTTAAAGATGCAGGAGTACAGGACACAGGTAACAGCAAATAGTAGATTTCAACGAAGAAATATGCAGGAGTCCAGATAGCGGATAGAAGCTGAGCACAGGGAATGCTCCTCGGAATGACCTGATGATCTGGCCCAGACTGTTTGAAGCAGGCAGGTATAAATAGGCCTCATGCAGCTGAAACCACTCCCAGTGATCAAGGAGAATAATCAAGTAGCACAGTGGCCCCTTTGGTGGGCAGTGGTACTACAAGTGGAAAGTATACCAAATCCAATAGAGTCACTGCAGACAGCAGCTGCAGAGTGCAAATCGTGACAGTTAATCTGAAGATCTCTCAGACTATCCTTCCACACATCAAAACAGCAAACAAGCACGCTTCATAATGCGGACGTAACTTTAGCTGAAAGGTAAAATTCAGGAAGACAGTCAATGTATTCCAAAATTTAGCTATTTGGAGGCACGCCCATAAGTTATGTATCAATGTAGCATTGTTTGTCTTACATTTACTGCAAATACCATATTAAGACTACTCCACCATATGCCTTCTTTGTATTTGAGAAATATATGCTCTACTGATAGTCTTAACATGAATTTCCTGAAGTATTGCTGAATGAAGAGCTATCATAGTATGATCTATATGGGCCAAAATTTCTGGAGGGGCGAAGATTCAGAAGATCTCGGTTCCAAGACTCCCAAACCTTCAGCCACACCGAGGCCACATCTGAAGTAATCAGATCTGTATATAGGTATCTAATTTTAAATTTATGGACTCGGAAAAACCCTAGTATAGATTCAAGATTGACTGTTGTGTTATCACTTATTGATAATACCGCTCGTGGTTTGCTTGTTACATAGTGGCGGATCTGTAGGTAAATGTAGAAATGGGTATGTGGAAACGAGGATTAAGTCCATTCTTAATGGAAGTGACTTTGGCCAGGGCAATTTTATTTCTTCACCATGTTTCCAGGTGAGGCGGTGACTGGACAACGGACAGCAAAGAGAACAAGAAAAGTGTTTAATCAATAGTGAATTGCATCAGGTAGGTTGAGGCACTTACTGGAGGCTGATGATTTAGACTCTGAAGATTCTCTCAGTCACTGGCCTTCTCTGAGAGTCTCTATTGTTTAGTAAAACAAGAAACCTTGACAGACAGCCAAAGCTCAGCCCTTTGTTAGATGAACATGAAGGACGATTTATCAAAGCATGCATACTGAGCGCAACCGGCGTTTAGTAAAAAAACGCACATATTTTGGCTTTGCGCACACCCAAATTCATCAAGGCAAGGGTCTCAAGATACGTGTACTGCTGAATTCGGGGGTAGGTCTGCTGTGCTCTATTACACAAGACACTCTGCGATACGTCCAAGTCTATGCGGATTATAAATTTGCAAAAGAACCCATATAAAAAAAAATGATATATAACTAATTAATGCCACCAGATAAAAATAAAGGCATTAATGATTAAACAGTTAAAAAAATAAAAGGGGGGGGGGGTATTTTTGTTTCTCATGAAATACATTTATTAGAATGCTATTAATGTCTACTGAACATAAAATACAGTTTTACAGTTGCTCCAGATTGCAAACACATCTTATAGCATACATATAAGACTGTCATCACTACCGCTCAGGACTTAGATTAGCCCTGTAGCTGGAGCAAGATATACAGCAGAACAACAAATAACTGTGAGATGCTCACAGCTTGATCTGGACGTTGCTGTGTGTGCTTGAGTTTGGCACGTCCCTACTGTACACTGACTACAGCAAAACGCCCCTTCACCGCCATCGTAGGCTGAAGTAAGTGCCCTTTACATTCGAATACGGATGGGTTAGGGCTGCGTTTACTGGCGTATGTCCTGGTTCTGGGTATGCGCAGAGTGATTTAGCGTACGATACGCTCAAAATCGGCAGATACGTGCCATGATGAATCAGGCCCAAAGTATTTGTGTTCTTCCCACAAAAGCATCCCCAGCTCATTCCACGTTTCATCATTTAACAAAAAAAGTAATTTGTTATCTATTCTATATATTATGGGGGGGGAATTCAATTCCCCCCGAGGTACCGCTACGTAAAATCTATTACCGTTATTACTGTAATAGCAACCCGGCTTCTGCTCGCAGCTACAAAGCCGGCATTGAAACTACCGTAATAACGGTATTTAAGCGCATTACCGCAATAACGGTATTAGTGCGCAGGACGTGTTACTGTAAAAAGTAACGCGGCCTGCGCACTATTACCGTTATTACTGTAATTGAATTCCCCCCTATATGTTATTCGTCTCCACAACTCATTAGCAAGGTAATATTTGTCATCAACAGCTGTTGTAATAATTGGACACTATAATCTGCTTAGTCTGTATTTTAGCAGGAAACCAGAGTCGTCTTCATCAGTATTATAATAAGAGGACGCCACAGTCTGCTCCACATGTACTATAACTACAACACACTGAATCTGCTCCACCTGTATAAGAGGAAACCTGTTCTACTTGTATTATAATAGCATGAAACTAGAGTCTTCTCCAACTGTATTATAACAAAACACCATAGTCTGCTCTAAATTAAATAATATAAATGACACCAGATTATGTTCCAACACGAGGTTGAAGTTAGCTTCTTATTCAGAAAACTTTATATGGGTTAGGGCAGTGGTTCCCAAACTTTTGCAGTTCGCGGCACCCTTAGAGTCTCCATAATTTTTTCAACGCACCCCTCCAAAATAATTACCGAGCAGTATTATTATATATATTTTTTTTTCAATTATATTTCAGTCAAAGAATAATTGACAACTAACTCACACTGTTACCTCCTTCATCTACACACACTCTGCCCCCTCTGCATCCAGTCACGCTGCCCCCTCTCATGCTGCCCCTCTGCCCCCTCTCACGCTGCCCCATCTGCCCTCTCACGCTGCCTCCTCTCACTCTGTCTCCTCTCACTCTGCCCTCACTGCCTTCTCACTCTGCCCCTCTGCCCTCTCACGCTGCCACTCTGCCCTCTCTCACGCTGCCTCCTCTCACTCTGCCCTCTCTCACGCTGCCCCTCTGCCCTCTCTCACGCTGCCCCTCTGCCCCCTCTCACGCTGCCCCGTCTGCCCTCTCACAGCGCTGCCCTCTCTCATGCTGCCCCTCTGCCCTCTCTCATGCTGCCTCCTCTCACTCTGCCTCTCCTACGCTGCCTCCTCTCACTCTGCCCCTCTGCCCTCTCTCACTCTGCCCCTCTGCCCCCTCCCACTCTGCCCCCTCTCACGCTGTCCCCGCTGCCCCCTATCACTTTGCCACTCTCTCTGCCACTTTCACTCTGCCCCTCTCCCTCTGCCTTTGCCTTTCTGCCCCTCTCTGCCACCGTCTCTCACTCTGACAGTCTCTCTCTCTAACAGTCTCTGGCCCTTTCTCTATGCTCCTCTCTCACTCTGCCCCCCTCCGCCACACTGCCCCCCCTCCGCCACGGCCAGCCAAAGGAAAAAGTAAAAAAAATTACCAATCCGCGCGGCGCAAAGCACAGACAATGCAAGTGTTCATTCAGTGCCAGAAATGGCAGCGCAATGGTTTCTCTTTATATTGGAATTTAAAGTTTGGTCTTGAGAAGGGATTCTGGGCACCTGTACTACATTTTTAAGCATTATTCTGCAGTGCGGTACATCACATATGATACAAAAAAAACTTCATAGTGCATGAAAGGGTTAAAGCAGCGCCTGCGACCAGCCAGAGGAAAAAGAAAAAAAACTTACCAATCCGCGCGGCGCCGGGACCCAGCATCCTCCTCTCTCCCGCAGCTTGTCACCGATTGTCGGGCGCACTGCAGGAGAGAGGAGGATGCTGGGTCCTGGCGCCGCGCGGATTGGTAAGTGTTTTTTTTTTGTTTTTTTTTCTTTTTCCTCTGGCTGGTCGCGGCACCCCAGTGACAGCGCCGCGGCGCACACTTTGGGAACCGCTGGGTTAGGGCATGAAATCAGGTGGCACAGTCACCATATTTTATCATTTTGAATCATTAGCTGTAGTTTTGCAAGGGTTAAATCCCACTGGACCAGACAAAAAGCAAGTGGTTTGTATGTACCTGACCACCCTCTGTTGGTTCACACTATCACATGTTTAGCCTAGTGGGATTTAACCCTTGCAAAACTACAGCTACTGGTTCAAAATGATAAAATATGATGACTGTGCCACCTGATTTCATGCCCTAACCTATGTTGGACCAGGATAAATACAATTACAATTAGTGTAAGGGACATCCGTTAGTGTTACTCTAATGTTAAATCAGTGATCCAACTTTATTTAATCCTTTAAAAATAAAGTTTTCTAAATAAGAAGCTGGAACATGAATAAGAAGCTAACTTCAGTCTCGTTGTTCCAACTGTGTTATAATAACTGGGCCGGACTGGGACTAAAAATCAGCCCTTGCATTTAAAGCACACAGGCCCACCTGCTGTGGGCTCTGTGCACAATATTGTTACAAGCTGAAGTGGCGTTGTTAGTGCAGTCCAACATGAAGCATCAGCACAAACTTGTGTATCACACTTTGTTCATACATAACACTCCCAGAATGTTCATGAGACTGCCGAATGCCGAGTAGACCTGGCATTTCTCCCGCATCACCGCCGGCATGGAGATGTGTATGGGTGGAGGGGGCGGGGCTTCGCGAATCGCCACATTTTGGCCCCACCCCCAACGGCGCAATGCCTGCTTTGGGTCTTTTTTACCAGTGTAAAAAGACCGAAAACAGGCATTACATCACTGGGGGCGGGGCCAAAATAGTATGTGTATGGATGGCAGTTGAAGAGCTAAATAAGTCCACACCTAAAATATCCAAATTACAATACCATCCAATGCTGGAAATATTATTGAATAACCATTTTTCAGACATAAAATAAATGTAAAAAATAAATTGCACTGCAATGTAACACACAGACGCCCTCAATTTCGGTACATTAATGGAATTAATGAATTCAAAAAATAAAAGTATACCAGCGCTCTCCGCTGTGTCCTAAAAAGAGCTGCCATATGTGCGGAAATAGAAAGGAGATCCCTAATCCTCTCTAAATAAGTAATGACGGGACTAAATGCCAAAAAAGAAAGGGTACAAATAAATATCGTATAATTGTAAAATAACTTAGACACACACAATAATAAAAGTTAATATTGCCTGCAAACAAAAGTGAAAATGAAAAATAAGAATGAAAAAAATCAGCCCAGAAAAGATATATGTAAATGGATTCATATAGTATTAAGCATTCTCAAAAAAGGCAACCATTGAATAAATATTCCTGAACATGAAACACTGCAGTCCTCTTCAAATAAAGGAAAACACCTCTATATATTTATTCCGGTTGCCACCAGGAAAAAAAAAGTCCCAAAATCGTCATATCAATAGGAAAGAGAATTTTGGATAAGTCTTATGCCCGGAATCTCAGGTCCAAAGTAGGGATGTGCACCGGCGACTTTTGAGGTCTCGTGTTTTGGATCCGGATTTTCATTATTTTTGGGGTTCGGATTTGTCTCGCAAAACACTTGACGAAAGGTCTCGGTTCGGATTTAAGGTTTTGGATTCGGATTTTTTTTGAAAAAAACATAAAAAGTTTAAAAATCAAGTTTTTGGGCTTATTTTCACTCCTACGCTATTATTAACCTCAATAACATTCAATAACAAGCATTTCCACTAATTTACAGTGTATTCTGAACACCTCAAAATATAGTTATTAGTCCAAAACGTTGCAACGAGGTATCTTTCTGGACTGCGTAGAGGAGTGGGTCACCACAATATATATAATAAGAAAACCATCAACTTGTATGATTCGCAGCAATAAATGTACCTGGACTGCGTAGAGGAGTGGGTCACCACAATATATATTAAAAACCCTGAACTTGTATGATTCACACCAATAAATGTACCTGGACTGCGTAGAGGAGTGGGTCACCACAATATATATTAAAAACCCTGAACTTGTATGATTTGCACCAATAAATGTACCTGGACTGCGTAGAGGAGTGGGTCACCACAATATATATTAAAAACCCTGAACTTGTATGATTCGCACCAATAAATGTACCTGGACTGCGTAGAGGAGTGGGTCACCACAATATATATTAAAAACCCTGAACTTGTATGGTTCGCACCAATAAATGTACCTGGACTGCGTAGAGGAGTGGGTCACCACAATATATATTAAAAACCCTGAACTTGTATGATTCGCACCAATAAATGTACCTGGACTGCGTAGAGGAGTGGGTCACCACAATATATATAACAAGAAAACCATCAACTTGTATGATTCGCACCAATATATGTACCTGGACTGCGTAGAGGAGTGGGTCACCACAATATATATTAAAAACCCTGAACTTGTATGATTCGCACCAATAAATGTACCTGGACTGCGTAGAGGAGTGGGTCACCACAATATATATTAAAAACCCTGAACTTGTATGATTCGCACCAATAAATGTACCTGGACTGCGTAGAGGAGTGGGTCACCACAATATTATTAAAAAACCCTACATAGGTCTGAATTCCAGCCAAAAAGTTTATGGACTGCGTAGTGTAGTGTTCCCCACAATATTATTTAAAATTTTTGCAGCAACAGTCAACGTTGTTTAATATCTGATACACCTCTATCTGGACTGCATAGTGGAGTGGCCCCGGTACCCAATTTGGTACCGGGGCCACAATACCTTCTCCAAACATGGTACAGACCATTCGTCATTGAGATCCCATCAAGTATGTTAAAGACAGACAGGGTCGAAGTGTTATTGGTTGACTTTGTAAACCAAAAAACTGTCCCTGTTGCACATAGTCGTGCAATGAAGACTGACTTTTTCATTTAAAGGCACCATCTTTCAAGTGTAGTGTTTGTAAGTCTAAGTCATATTATACTTTTGGTAAAATTGGTTTATTTTGTTCCTCTTTTTGGTAACTACTAATAGAATTAAAGTATTAAATAGAGGCGGCAGTTCCTCTTTATGGGAATTAGTAATAGAATTAAAGTATTAAATAGAATTAAAGTATTAAATAGAGTGGTATAGAGTTGTAGTGTGGTATAGATAGAGTGGTCCCCACAATATAATAATAAAACCCTCAACTGGTCTGAATTCCACCAAACAAGTATCTGGACTGCGTAGTGGGGTGGCCCCGGTACCCAATTTGATACCGGGGCCACAATAAAATAAATACACCCTCAACTGGTCTGAATTCCACCAAACAAGTATCTGGACTGCGTAGTGGGGTGGCCCCGGTACCCAATTTGATACCGGGGCCACAATACCTCCTCCAATTTCCAAGTGTAGTGTTTATAACATCTTAACACTACACTAATTCTAGCACGTCAAAACCTCTTGTTTTAAATTATGACAGGGCATTTAACTTTTGATTTAATTTATTGAATTTGTTGGCATTTTCTTTTACTTTTTGAACATGGCAAACGACTGTTGAATGGTCACATAATGCCAAAAAAAAACTTGCAAGATGGAATTGTCCTTGGGCCCTCCCACCCACCCTTATGTTGTTGAAATAGGACATGCACACTTTAACAAACCAATCATTTCAGCGACAGGGCCTACCAAACAACTGTGGCTGAAATGATTGGTTTGTTTGGGCCCCCACACCAATAAAACAATTCATCTCTCCCTGTACAAACTAAACAGGCTCTACTGAGTAAAGATGTCGTCCTCATCCTCAACCTCTGATTCCTCTCTCCCTACAGTGTGTACTTCCTCCTCCTCACACATTATCAATTTGTCCCCGCTGGACTCCACAACCACAGTCCCTCTGTACTGTCTGGAGGGCAGTGCTGTACTTCATTGAGGAATTGATTATTCATTTTTATAAACATCATTTTTTCTACGTTGTGAGGAAGCAACCTCCTTCGCCGCTCACTGACCAGGTTCCCCGCTGCACTAAAAACTCTTTCCGAGTACACACTGGAGGGGGGACAACTCAGTTAAAAAATAGAGCCAGTTTGTACAGGGGCTTCCAAACTGCCTTTTGGAGTTCTACCACGTCACTACCTCTAGTTAATTTAGATTGCAAGGCTTGTAAATATAAATACTTTGAAGATAAAAAAAGCAGGCTGCACAGACTGTTGAGCTAGAAAGTGAAATTAAATGGACCACGTTACTTTGGTGGCTATCTATGCCCCCCCTCCCCCCCCCCCCGCCCTACACTTGTAGTTGAATATAAATAAAGCAGCCTGCATAGACTGTAGAACTAGAAATTCAAATATACAAAGAAATGGACAAAGGCAGTTTGGTATCTGTCTGCATCAGATCCCCTCTCCACTAGGAGTAAAACAGGAAACTTTTCAGCCGTTATATAATCTAGAATATAAATAGAAATTGAGAAAGGCAATTTGGTATCTGTCTGCATCATAATCATCAACATCCTCCTCAGCGCCAGCTACATCAATATCCTCCTCCCAGTGTACAACATTCACACCTTCATTAGACAAATCTGTAACTGGACTGTGGGTGATCCTTCCAGCATATGCAGAGGGCGTGCTGCAAATGCTGGATGGAGTCACCTCTTCCCGTACAGTGATGGGAAGGTCAGGGTTCACAACCAACAACACCCTTTGACTCGCCTTGGGGATTTGTGATGTCATCTGTTTAGAAGGCAGAGTTCTTTGCTGTTTTGTTGTTGTTGCTGACAGCATAACTCTCTTAAATTTTTTGTAGGGGGGGGGAGGTGGGCTTAGATCCTTGGGTGAAGCTGGACCACTAGTCATGAACACGGGCCAGGGCCTAAGCCGTTCCTTGCCACTACGTGTCGTAAATGGCATATTGCCAACTTTACGTTTCTCCTCTGATGATTTTAAGTTTCTCTTTTTGCTATTTTTTGAGAACTTGGGCTTTTTGGATTTTACATGCCCTGTACTAGGAGATTGGGCATCGGGCTTGCCAGACGACGTTGATGGCATTTCATCGTCTATGTCATGACTAGTGGCAGCAGCTTCAGCATTAGGAGGAAGTGGGTCTTGATCTTTCCCTACTTTATCCTCCAAATTTTGGTTTTCCATTATATGTAGCACAAGAGAGCGTACCCCTAAGCCACACACACTCGGCAAAGCCTTTAAAAATTATATGCGGCACAGGAGAGTAGCACTGGACTTATACTGCTGAATCAGTGAACTTTGTAATAGCAGTACCACTGGACTTTTACTGCTGAATGTGTGAACTTGGTAATATTGCAGTACCAATGGGCTTATATACTGCTGGATTGGCTTTGCAAATTTGGTTATAATTATTTTTTTTTTTTTTTTTTTATTTTAATTTTTTTTATAACTTTTTTTTTATTTTTTGAAAACTTGGGAATAATGGGGAAATAACTATGCCCTTAGAAGCACAGAGCACAGGACACAGCACCACTGGACTGAACAGGACCCAGCAGCACTACTGAACTCAGCAGGACAGAGCACAGGACACAGCACCACTGGACTGATACTGCAGAATGTGTGAACTTTGTAATATTGCAGAACCACTAGACTTTTACTGCTGAATGTGTGAACTTTGTAATATTGCAGTACCAATGGACTTATACTGCTGGATTGGTTTTGCAAATTTGGTTATAATTATATATATTTTTTTTTATTTTTATTTTTTAATTTTTTTTTACTTTTTTTTTATTTTTAAAAAACTTGGGAATAATGGGGAAATAACTATTCCCTTAGAAGCACAGAGCACAGGACACAGCACCACTGGACTGAACAGGACACGGCACAGGACCCAGCAGCACTACGGAACTCAGCAGGACAGAGCACAGGACACAGCACCACTGGACTGATACTGCTGAATGTGTGAACTTGGTAATATTGCAGTACCAATGGGCTTATACTGCAGGATTGGTTGTGCAAATTTTGTGGTAATTAAAAAAAATTAAATTAGTTTTTGGTATTTTTTTAAATAACTTTTTTTTATTTTTTTAAACACAGGGGAATATTGGGGAAATAACTATGCCCTTAGAAGCACAGAGCACAGGACACAGCACCACTGGACTGAACAGGACCCAGCAGCACCACTGACCTCAGAAGGACAGAGCACAGCACACAGCACCACTGGACTGATACTGCAGAACACAGCACAGCACAGAACTAAACAACACAGCACAGAACTAAACAGCACAGCACGAGATCTACCAGGACAGAGGACCACCTAACACACCCTCCCTCTACCCTGATCAATGCCCGAGTGAAGATGGCGGCGACTAGCGGGGAATTTATAGGATCCGAGTATCGCGAGATCCGACAACGGGATTATGAGTCAGAGCCTCAGTTTCAGATTTGAATTTGGCGCCAATACCCGGATCTGTCTCGGATCCGACTCGGATCGGCAACGTTCGGGTGGGCTCGGATTTCAGAAATCCGAGTGCGCTCATCTCTAGTCCAAAGGCAACCCCAATCCTTACTACCAAATTGACACGTCTGATAAAAAGATGAAAGAGGGTACGTTGGGTCTTTAATGAGGTCTTTCCTTCTGATATGACGATTTCTGGACTTTTTAGTCCCTTCATTTAGCGGGGAATATTAATGGATTCTGTGAATTAATTACCTGCTTGCTTGCTGGCTGCTATTAAATGGGCATCAGTGTGTGCAGCCGCGCTACTGGAACCGCTCCTCCTAGTCTCTACGCAGTAGCGCGATGACGTCGCGGCCGCGAATGACGTCATTGCGGCAGAAGAAAAAAACACAGTTTGATGACCAGGGTTTGATGGGCGGCACTTCAGTGTAGGATGAGCGGACGGGCGGACCGGCCCATCTGGCATTCGACCCTTCTGGCAAATGCCAGAGTTGCCAGATGGCCAGTCCGGCCCTGAGTGCAACACATACTTCAACTGACATCCGTGTTGGGAAATTGCATTCCTTAAAACATTGTCATTAAGTTTAGTCTTAGAATTGACAGTCCCTTTAAACATGTGTTCTAAAGCGCTGTAGAATTTGGTGCCGCTCTATCAATAAAGCAGCATAACAGTCACAAGTGTATAGGTTGTTCTTTGTCCAGATAAAGATCTACCGTATGTTATCACGCCTGCATTTCAGGCTAATCAGAGGCATTCAGGTCACATAATTCCAGTAGCATCCTGCACCGCCTGCATTTAGTGTGTATACATCATGTATGAACTCTAAAACAGATGTGTTGTTAACAGCTGGCTGGTATTGTGCCGATACAGCTACTTAAAGCCTGACATCTGTAGCCTGTTTATCCTGACTCAACCCTGGGCAGTGGGTCACTCCCTGCTGGCATTAATTAAGTATCGTGATAGGGATGATGTACCCTTTCTGTACCAGGTGAATGTGTAAAATCTTTCCGATACATAGTTATTCAGACTCGCTTGTTAAAATACACACAGCTACCAGCAGTTACCATTATCTAGCAAACCATTCAGCGTCAGTACATGAGCAATTATCCATAAACAATGATCTGAGTAAGAGTTGCAGAGAAGTTGCAGCTATTTTTCCAAGAGAGTATAAATCACAGCAGGTAAAACGAGGAGGCTGTGGGGTATAGAGATGGTTACCTGCTCAGCAGTGATTTATTATGAACGATATTTGTTACCTATCAATGAGATGGATAAGAAATCAGTATATGATGCCCCCCCCCCGATGAACCCATCCCCACCCCCCAAAAAAATACCTGCCCCCGTTGATTCCCCCCCCCCCCCCCCCTAGATGACCAAGTACCTCCCCCAACATCCATTAGAAAGTTTCAGGTTCTTCTACAAATCGAAAAACCTGAAAAATAAAATCTTTAAAAGTTACCCACAGTTAGAAGTGTTGCAGCAGCTGCTGCTCCTTCTCCTTCTTCTTCTTCTTCTTCTTCTGCTTCTTCTGCTTCTGATGCTTCCTCGGCGGTGGCTGAAACTGTGGTGTGACGTCCACACCATCAGTCACAAGGAGGATCACATGATCGCAGGGGCGGAGCAATGATTCCCCTGCGATCATGATTGGCAGCTTCCTGGCTGTCACATGATCGCAGGGGAATGATTCATCCACCCCTGCGATCGTATACTGGTGCCTGGCTGTCACAGTGAGTGCAGAGCAGCGGAGGCAAGGGGAGACCAGCGCAGATGCCATACCAATGGGTATGGCATAAGGTCATACCCAGGCCCGGCGCTCCCATTAGGCAAGGTTAGGCACTTGCCTAGGGCGCCGGGCTCTGGAGGGCGCCACAGAATTCTAAAATACTTTAAAACTGTGCGGTGACCGCTGACCATACCTGTCACGGCCGCCGCGCAGCATTTTGTCACCACCGCCGCCTCTCTGCTCCGTCTCCTCCGTCTCCTCCCCTCCATTTACTAGTGTCAGTGAGTGGAGGGGAGGAGACGGAGCAGAGAGGCGGCGGTGGTGAGACAAGGTAAGGAGAGGAGGGAGGAGGGCGGCGATTTTTGCAGGGGGGGGGGGGGCGCTTTTTTAAAAATGCCTAGGGCGCCGTGGACCCTAGCACCGGCCCTGGTCATACCAATGCTTAAGATGTCTAAGACTGGGAGGGACACAGGTGGGCAAGATGCATACTGAGTCCCTGAGAAGGAGAAAATATCTGACCCTAGCATGATGACCTGGGAGATAGATACCCCTACTAGCCTGTCAATCAGTGGCTCACTCTTCAGGACATTTTACCAGCATTGGATCCAAATGTTTATCTGCATTAGTGAACTGTAGCGATACAGTCCCAAATTTGAGTGATAATAATGACAATTCCTCCAGTGGTTCTTTGACTGGGACCTAATGCAAAATACCAATAATCATATCCTAAAATATGATAATGAAAAGTTGGGCATTTATCAACATATACAGATAGTGTAGTGGGCAGGGCCGGACTTGCCATCTGGCACTTCTGGCAAATGCCAGAAGGGCCGATGGCTATATGGGCCGGCCCGACTCCTCCTGTCTTCATGGTAGCTGGTTCCTCCCCGGGAACCAGCTACCTATGTTGCGCTCCCTCTCCCGTTGCACTTACAAGCAAACTGGACAGTTTCCAGATTTTTTTTTTCTGAATGGGGGTCGCGGGGATGCCGCGATTTTCGGGGGAGGGGGTGTCGCGGGGGTGCCGCAATTTTTGGGGGAGGGGGGGTCGCGGGGGTGCCGCGATTTTCGGGGGAGGGGGGGGTCGCCGCGATTTCCGGGGGGGGGGTCGCGATTTTCGGGGGAGGGGGGCCGCGGAGGTGCCGCGAGTTGCCCTCGGGGATCACCAGTGAGAGAGAGCCAAGGGGTAGGGGCTGCTGGGGGAGTGGGTGACAGAGCAAGGGGTGCTGGGCGAGGGGGTGAAAGCCAAAGGGGAAGGGGGTGAGAGATCCAAAGGGGAAGGGGGTGCTGGGAGAGGGGATGAGAGATCCAAAGAGGAAGGGGTTGCTGGGAGAGGGGATGAGAGATCCAAAGGGGAAGGGGGTGCTGGGAGAGGGGATGAGAGATCCGAAGGGGGTGCTGGGAGAGGGAATGAGAGAGCCAAAGGGGGTGCTGGGAGAGTGGATGAGAGAGCCAAAGGGGAAGGGGGTGCTGGGAGAGGGGATGAGAGAGCCGAAGGGGGTGCTGGGAGAGGGGATGAGAGAGCCAAAGGGGAAGGGGGTGCTGGGAGAGGGGATGAGAGAGCCGAAGGGGGTGCTGGGAAAGGGGATGAGAGAGCCAAAGGGGAAGGGGGTGCTGTGAGAGGGGTGAGAGAGCTAGGGGGTAGGGGGTGCTGGGAGAGGGGTGAGAGAGCCAAGGGGTAGGGAGTGCTGGGAGAGGGGGTGAGAGAGCCAGGGGGTAGGGGGTGCTGGGAGAGGGGTGAGAGAGCCAGGGGGTAGGGGGCACTGGAAGAAGGGGTGAGCGAGCCAGGGGGGAAGGGTGTGCAGGAAGAGGGAGTGAGAGAGCCAGGGAGGTAGGGGGTGCAGGAAGAGGGGTGAGAGAGGTAAAGGGTGCAGGAAGAGGGGGTGAGAGAGCCAGGGAGGTAGGGGGTGCAGGAAGAGGGGTGAGAGAGCCAGGGGGTAGAGGGTGCAGGAAGACGTGTGAGAGAGTCAGGGGGTAGAAGGTGTAGGAAGAAGTGTGAGTGCCAGGGGAGAAGGTGTTGCAGGAAGACGTGTGAGAGTGCCAGGGAAGAAGGTGGTGCAGGAAGACGTGTGAGAGAGCCAGGGAAGAAGGTGGTGCAGGGGCATAGGTAAAAGAAAGTGTAAAGGGAGAGACATCATAAGAATGGGAATGCACAGAGGGGACAATTCACTTATATTTTCCATACCCCCACTTCTAAATTTCCGCTTCGACCACTGCCCCCTTTTCCTGCTCCCGACTGCCTGTGAGCTGACAGCTGCTGATCCATCCTCGCCCAGCGCACCCAGTAGGAGAACAGAACACAGGATGCCATAATCAGGTAAGTTCAAATATTTTCTCGTGTGCAATGTGTTTTTAACCATCCTTTCTTGAACTGGGGGCACTACTGTGTATCCAATGATGTTTAAAACACTATGTATTGCTCATTATTGCGCTGTAATGTTTCTTGCATAATTATCTGTACAGAGATTTCTAATTAAAAGCAAAAAACATTGCTTGTCATAAATTTTATCTGTAATTGTGTCAATATATCTATTTTTGTTTGTATTGTAAATGATGTATTAAGCTGCTCTTGGGACTCACACTCAGTATCTGATATGCTGTACCAATGGTGCTGGGAGAGGGGGTGAGAGAGCCGAAGGGGGTGCTGGGAAAGGGGATGAGAGCCAGGGGGTGCTGGGAGAGGGGGTGAGAGAGCCGAAGGGGGTGCTGGGAAAGGGGGTGAGAGAGCCGAAGGGGGTGCTGGGAAAGGTTGGTGAGAGCCAGGGGGTGCTGGGAGAGGGGGTGAGAGAGCCGAAGATGGTGCTGGGAGAGGGGGTGAGAGAGCCGAAGGGGGTGCTGGGAAAGGGGGTGAGAGAGCCGAAGGGGGTGCTGGGAAAGGGGGTGAGAGAGTGGAAGGGGGTGCTGGGAAAGGGGGTGAGAGCCAGGGGGTGCTGGGAGAGGGGGTGAGAGAGCCGAAGATGGTGCTGGGAGAGGGGGTGAGAGAGCCGAAGGGGGTGCTGGGAAAGGGGATGAGAGCCAGGGGGTGCTGGGAGAGGGGGTGAGAGAGCCAAAGGGGGTGCTGGGAAAGGAGGTGAGAGAGCCGAAGGGGGTGCTGGGAAAGGGGGTGAGAGAGCCGAAGGGGGTGCTGGGAGAGGGGGTGAGAGAGCCAAAGGGAAAGGGGGTTCTGGGAGAGGGGTGAGAGAGCCAGGGGGTGCTAGGAGAGGGGGTGAGAGAGCCAGGGGGAAGGGGGCACTGGGAGAGGGGGTGAGAGAGCCAGGGTGGTAGGGGGTGCAGGAAGAGGAGTGAGAGAGCCGGGGGGGTAGAGGGTGCAGGAAAACGTGTGAGAGAGCCAGGGGAGTAGGTGGTACAGGAAGATGTGTGAGAGCCAGCGGAGAAGGTGGTGCAGGGGGTTAAGTGAGAGGGACAAAGGAGAAGATGGTGCAGGGGCATAGGTAAAAGAAAGTGTAAAGGGAGAGACATCTTAAGAATGGGAATGTCAGGGATGCAGCCATCATAAAACACAAGTAGTAATGAAGAATGAAAATGCACAGAGGGGACAAGTGTTAAAAAAAAAAAAAAAACAAGCCTTCACCTATATTTTCTATACCCCCACTCCTAAATTTCTGCTTCGACCACTGCCCTCTATTCCTGCTCCCGACTGCCTGTTTGAGCTGACAGCTGCTGATCCCTCCTCGCCCAGCGCGCCCACTAGGAGAACAGAACACAGGATGCCATAATCAGGTAAGTTCATATATTTTCTCGTGTACAATATGTTTTTAACCATCCTTTCTTGAACTGGGGACACTACAGCGTATCCAATAATGTTTAACACTATGTATTGCTCATTATTGCGTTGTAATGTTTTTTGCATAATTATCTGTACAGAGATTTCTAATTAAAAGCAAAAAACATTGCTTGTCATAAATTTTATCTGTAATTGTGTCAATATATCTATTTTTGTTTGTATTGTAAATGATGTATTAAGCTGCTCTTGGGACTCACACTCAGTATCTGATATGCTGTACCAATTTTTATTTGTGAATGAGTTTTTATCTGAGCTTTACTAATGATTTGGGGGCACTACTATGCCATAATATGATTTGTGGGCATTTCTGCATGACCAAATATGAATTGAGGGTAACACTATGTGGCATAATATGACCGTGGGACACTACGATGTGGCATAATATGAACTGGGCACACTACGGTGTAGCATCATATGAACTTCTGCCAAAGGCAAGTCTTTCATTGTTGAATTTGATGGGAGCCCAAAGAAGTTGCTGTATCGGGGCCCAAAATTCCTCTTGTCAGCCCTGCCTGTAAGCCAAGGGGGTAGACGCCTCCCGGTAAATAATCTAAATGTTTCCTATCTAATCAAACTGATGGATCACATCCAATTATTTCTCACCCACCTCCTCTATCCCCCTTAATTTATATACTGTGTTATTTAAAATGAATAGAAAAGACGCATATCCAATTACTGTAGTAAAACAAAAATATTTTTCTCTGACATTTTGCTGTAGATGGAAATACTTTTAATGCGGCCGTGTGGGTTCAACTGATCATTCAATAGTTATGGTTTTTTTTAGATATATTTTAGTTTTATTTCATGTGGAATGATTCATGAAAATTCTGCCATTACTATTTAATTGAGGGAAAAGGGTACCTGTTACCTATATGTGTGTATGTATTCTGTTGTTGCTATCTTGTGGGAGATTTGAAAAAAGCAAAACATTGGTTTCCTACAGTGGCGCCTGTATAATTGGTGGTATTGCTGTAGTATGGGGTGGCGTGGTGGCGGCAATGTTCTAGTGTGTTTGGGGCTTAGTATTGTTAATAAGTAGGAGAGGGTATTGCTGTAATGTGGGGTTGATGCTGGTTGCTGTAATGTGGGGGGTGATGCTGGTTGCTGTAATGTGGGGGGTGATGCAGGATGCTGTAATGTGGGGGGTGATGCTGGATGCTGTAATGTGGGGGGTGATGCCGGATGCTGTAATGTGGGGGGTGATGTGGGATGCTGTAATGTGGGGGGTGATGCTGGTTGCTGTAATGTGGGGGGGTGATGCTGGATGCTGTAATGTGGGGGGTGATGCTGGATGCTGTAATGTGGGGGCTGATGCCAGATGTTGTAATGTGGGGGGTGAAGCTGGTTGCTGTAATGTGGGAGGTGATGCTGGATGCTGTAATGTGGGAGGTGATGCTGGTTGCTGTAATGTGGGTGGTGATGCTGGTTGCTGTAATGTGGGGGTGATGCTGGTTGCTGTAATGTGGGGGGTCATGCTGAATGCTGTAATGTGGGAGGTGATGCTGGGTGCTGTAATGTGGGGGGTGATGCTGGATGCTGTAATGTGGGTGGTGATGCTGGTTGCTGTAATGTGGGGGTGATGCTGGTTGCTGTAATGTGGGGGGTCATGCTGAATGCTGTAATGTGGGAGGTGATGCTGGACGCTGTAATGTGGGGGATCATGCTGGACGCTGTAATGTGGGGGGTGATGCCGGATGCTGTAATGTGGGGGTGATGCTGGATGCTGTAATGTGGGAGGTGATGCTGGTTGCTGTAATGTGGGAGGTGATGCTGGACGCTGTAATGTGGGGGTGATGCTGGATGCTGTAATGTGGGGGTGATGCTGGTTGCTGTAATGTGGGGGGTCATGCCGGACGCTGTAATGTGGGGGGTGATGCTGGATGCTGTAATGTGGGAGGTGATGCTGGACGCTGTAATGTGGGGGGTGATGCTGGATGCTGTAATGTGGGAGGTGATGCTGGGTGCTGTAATGTGGGAGGTGATGCCGGATGTTGTAATGTGGGGGGTGATGCTGGGTGCTGTAATGTGGGGGGTCATGCTGGATGCTGTAATGTGGGAGGTGATGCCGGATGTTGTAATGTGGGGGGTGATGCCGGATGTTGTAATGTGGGGGGTGATGCCGGATGCTGTAATGTGGGGGGTGATGCCGGTTGCTGTAATGTGGGGGGTGATGCCGGTTGCTGTAATGTGGGGGTGATGCTGGTTGCTGTAATGTGGAGGTGATGCTGGATGCTGTAATGTGGGGGGTGATGCTGGATGCTGTAATGTGGGGGGTGATGCTGGATGCTGTAATGTGGGAGGTGATGCTGGGTGCTGTAATGTGGGGGGTCATGCTGGATGCTATAATGTGGGGGGTCATGCTGGACGCTGTAATGTGGGGGGTGATGCTGGATGCTGTAATGTGGGAGGTGATGCTGGACGCTGTAATGTGGGAGATGATGCTGGACGCTGTAATGTGGGGGGTCATACTGGATGCTGTAATGTGGGAGGTCATGCTGGACGCTGTAATGTGGGGGGTCATGCCGGTTGTTGTAATGTGGGGTGTGATGCCGGTTGCTGTAATGTGGGGGTGATTGATGTAATATGAGTGTGTGTGCAGGGTTATTTATTGCTGTAATTTGGGCACTAATAATGTATTGTCATGGTATTTATTGATGTAATTGGGGTGCTAAGAATGTAATGTTGAGGGTCATTAGGAGAAATAAATACCCCCCTCACACACACTACTCATACTACATCATATTGTACAGCACCAGCAACGCGCACTGCGCCAGCTTCAGTGCGCAACAATATAGTGCATGGAGCTCACAACACGTGGGCCTGTGTGCTATAAATGCCAGGGCTGATTTTTAGTCCCAGTCCGGCCCTGGTAGTGGGTGATATAGGTATGTGAGATCCCAGAGAGAGAATGGGTATGGTACCTGGGAGGACACTGGAGGTATATATTGCATTTCCCCCTGAGGTGTGTCAGGATTATGGAGTGACTGAACAAGCATTACTGGCCCAAATCATCCCATAGAATTAATGGATTCAATTTAAAGAGAGTGAGGGAGCTCCCACCATACATTATGAATTTGACAACTAGCTGCACCACTGCATCCTTGGTGGTGCCAAGGCATTTAGGAAACCAGCTGGGAACAGGTACTGAACTTAATACCCTTGGAGCAGTTTAATAGCCTGGGAGCAGAAATACCACTGACCTGAAGCAAACTTCCCAGTGGACAAATTATTTTGTGGCTAACAAAGAGTGCAAAGGAGCCCTAAGTTGCCCTGTTGCCACATCCCTACAGGGGCAACCCCATCTCCAACAAATTCAACAGCCTATCCTGGGTCATTGATTTTAAGGAATGAAATGCCATCAATGTGGTCAACTAGGACATTTGAATGTGGACTGTCTGCAGAGCAGATGACCATAACAAGGAACACTTTTGCATTACATCAACCAGGGGAATCATATGGCAGGGCACTAGAGGAATCTTGGTGAGGACTATGACCCTCCAGAGAAATAGGTATAAAGAGATAACTCTTGGAGAATAGGATGAGTCATCTTAAGCTAGTAGCAGCATATCACTGACCATGCAATGTACTAAGGGACAAGGGGCCTTAATCCCGATAGTTAGTTCTAGACTGTTGCACCTGAAATGCTATTTTCCCTGTGACCAAGGTAATGTCAAAGTGATGGCAGCACTGTCATCATCATACCCTTGATAAGAGTACACCTGAATTGAGGGGTTGAAAAAGTATTCATGTGGGTAAGAGGTAAGAGTCACAAGTGGAGTACTCTGTGGAGTCACCCTGTCGAGTGGAGTCCTCTGGCAGAAATCACGGCAACTTAGTGCACAATCCATGCAACACCCAACACAGAGCCTGCTTTATCTCTGGCAACCCAGATCATCACACCAGCACTAAGTCACACTCCCTTTGACCGATAGAGACTCTACCCTATTTGGGTACCCAACATGGGGAAGAATGTAGGGCTACTCAGCAGCAAGACCCCACCCTAGCCAACTTCCAGAGGGAAGCCAAACCTTCTGAGGGGGAGCTCTATAAAGTCAAAATGGTATAGGTTGAGGCTTTTTTATATTAAATAGTAGCAGACAAATTAAATTCCCATAGTAGCCAGTACCACTATTGAGACCTATGTGCAACGTGAAAACGTGGGCCAGGTTGTTAAGGAATTTCTTCTGACCTGGCTTAACCCAGGGAACAGGAGCCCTCCCAAATACAGTGCCCCTACAACTCACACCTGTAATTTAGGAACCCTTTCAGCAGGTGCTCATTGATATCATTGTCTTCTTGTCCAAGTCCAGCCAAACATGGAAAAGGTTCATCCCCATTGTTGTAAATTTTGCTAATTGATACCCAGAGGTATCAGCATTATCAGGTAATGATCAATCTGCCATTGATCCTGAGCATCTCACCAAAGCCCTTATGGATATATTCTGCAGGGTGTTGTAGAATCAAGGGTCCCAGTTTCAGGAGCAGTTCAAGTTGCGCCCACTAAGAACCACCCCAAACCATCACCTAGCCAACAGACTCTGAACAATTCACAAATTGCTCTGCCACTATGAAATTCCAAGGAATGTGATTGGGAAGGCTCTTTACAGCAGCTTCTATTTATGTACAGGAGCAAGCCACAGTACTCCATTGCGCTCTTACCTTTGAATTGTGGCCATATGGGCAGTGGGGCTACTTGAATTATTATCAGGTGCGGTTATAGGCCATCAAAATTTGGCCTTATCCTATTCATCAAACGCATTATTTCTAGGGAGCAAGGTACTATCATATGGCATATATCTGTATACTGTGTACGGAGTCACGATCATTTGAGCCGATAGTCACGACAGACGAAAATCGCAAATCAGATGGTAAAATATGTCTAATGTGTACACATGAATTGGCATGCTGATTGGGACTTTCAGTCGTTAGTAAAATCGTTAATGATATTGCATCAGGAGATATTTTCTGTAGTGTGACCCTAGTTTTCCTCAACTCGTGTGTAATATAAGAATAACCTAGTGTTAATGTAAATAATCAGGGTATTAGAATGAGCTCTGTTCCTCAATATTGCGATATAACACCAGGAATTAAGGAATAATACATTCCTATTGTAATTAAGCTACTAGGAGCCTCCTTTATGTTCCTAATTATTTACATGAAGTGCTAAGGTGACATATTCTGAGTTGGAACACAGCACATGATTTGAAGGGTAAAATGTAAAGTCTTTATTTACAGTTAGTTCTCTCTGATTACTGGATATTACCTTTTGGTATCATGGTTCTACTGTGACCAGGTGATCTATGTGGAGTTTATATGTACTCCCTCTGTTTGTGTCTGTATCCTCCAGGGGGTTCCATATTCCCTCCCACAGTTCAAAAACATACTGGTAGGCTAGTTTGTGTTTGTGTGTTGAAGACATTTTATTGTAAGTTCCACTGGGGCAGGGAGTGATATGAATATGTATGGCATGATGTTGAAATTGAACTCGAACCATGTATAGTTTATTCAACTGGGCATAATTCAGAACTGAAGAAACATAAGCCACCAGAAACAATGACTAGAAATTGCAATTATATCACTTTCAAATTTAGGAGTCACACGAGTGTCTGTGGGATGGTAGTAACAACAAAAATGGAAGTCATATGAACAGGAATACACTTCTTAACCAAAACCACAAGCTGGCATATGTACACAGAATTTGCTTACACAACATGGATTCAGATGACTGAATTTGCCAGAGTTAATCATCTGAACTAGTGTTTTGTTTTTATGTTTATGTATGCAAAGATATAACATTCAATTATAATAAATCTATCATCTTATTCCCAATATTACTTGATTTCAAATACCTTTATGATTAATCTTCCGAAGTAAAAGTACGAAAACAAATGGGAAATCTTTAAAGATATTTCAAATTAGAAACTATAGAGGTTAAATAGTATTGAGTGAATTGTTGGCTTTCCTGCTATTTCTGTACTGACTTGAAACATTTGTTTCTTATTTATTGAGGTAATGTTTTAATTTGAGAACTTTTATGTTTTCATATGTTCACTAAATCAGTAACAATAGTTTTGGATTATGTAATTCTGGAAATAGTCCTAAAATTATGTAATTCTGGAAATAGCCCAGTGGTGGGCAACAGGACCTGCCGAGCCTTCACCTGCAGTCCCACAACTGGCTGCTCCCGATCCTAATCTGTCCTTTGTTAAAGCAGATAATTAGGTAGATTGGAGGCAGCCAACTTCCATGTCATGTGACCTTCTCTGCAAAACGAAAGGAGGTCATGCTGCATAACTGAGCAGGCGAAGGAGGAGGAGGGAGTGCAGAGTGCTGCCCCTTTGAAGGTTGGAGTGACACAAATGCAGTCCTAGAAGTTTGCCCATTACTGCACTAAGGTGGAATTTTCCATGAAAATTCTTTGTGAAATATATGTATTTTGTAATGATTTTAAAAATTTTTAGGAACATGTCACTCTTTTTCCATTTTGCTCTCTTTTCAGGGATATTTTTTTTTTTTGCATAATATTTAAAGCACCTGATTTTATATATACATTGAGGGCCTGATTCATTAACGAGTGTAACTGGCGATTTGTTGTGTATAATGTGCACTATTACTCTCCGCACAGCGAGCTTAAAGGACACTTACAATTTCAGGTAGGGGGGCGAGAGTAATGTTTTGTCATTAATGACTAAATTATTAACAGGTGACATTACTTAAATTTGGGATGCTCAGTCTCGTTTTTTTCAAAACTGAGCTCCCCAGAACTTATGCAATCCGAACTTAGGCTCAGCTCGGTACTTTCGCACATCTTCGGAACTGAAATAGAGGCAAAACACCATTGACTCATCGTCAGATCTCGCGAGTTTTGGATTCCATAAGTACCACCCTCCATGGAGATCCAGCACCATTCACAGACAGACATAGAAGGGGTAGCAGCGTTCTTGGCAGCCTCCAGTTCCATTGCTCAGCATCAGGGCCGGACTGGCCATCTGGCACTTCTGGCAAATGCCAGAAGGGCCGATGGCTATATGGGCCGGCCCGACTCCCCCTGTCTTCTTGGTGGCTGGTTCCAGGAACCAGCCACCTCTGCTGCGCGCTCCCCAGCTCCCTCCCCCGTTATGCTGTGCAGACAGTTACACTGGTGAGTGGTGAGTTCCCTCTGTTTTTTTTTATTTGCTTTCTTTTTTTACCCGCAATATTCGGGGGGGGGGGTCGCGGGGGTGCCGCGATTTTCGGGGGGGGGGGGGGGGGTCGCGGGGGGTGCCGCGATTTTCGGGTGGAGGGGGTGCCGCGATTTTCGGGGGGGGGGGGGGTCGCGGGGGTGCTGGGAAAGGGGGGTGAGAGCCAGGGGGTGCTGGGAGAGGGGGGTGAGAGAGCCGAAGGGGGTGCTGGGAAAGGGGGTGGTGAGAGAGCCAAAGGGGGTGCTGGAAAGGTTGGTGAGAGCCGAAGGGGTGCTGGGAGAGAGGGGGTGAGAGAGCCGAAGGGGGTGCTGGGAAAGGGGGTGAGAGAGCCGAAGGGGGTGCTGGGAAAGGGGGTGAGAGAGTGGAAGGGGGGTGCTGGGAAAGGGGGGTTAGAGCCAGGGGGTGCTGGGAGAGGGGGTGAGAGAGCCGAAGATGGTGCTGGGAGAGGGGGGTGAGAGAGCCGGAGGGGTGCTGGGAAAGGGGATGAGAGCCAGGGGGTGCTGGGAGAGGGGGTGAGAGAGCCGAAGGGGTGCTGGGAAAGGGGGTGAGAGAGCCGAAGGGGGTGCTGGGAAAGGTTGGTGAGAGCCAGGGGGTGCTGGAGAGGGGGGTGAGAGAGCCGAAGATGGTGCTGGGAGAGGGGGTGAGAGAGCCGAAGGGGGTGCTGGGAAAGGGGATGAGAGCCAGGGGGTGCTGGGAGAGGGGGTGAGAGAGCCGAAGGGGGTGCTGGGAAAGGGGGTGATGAGAGTGGAAGGGGGGTGCTGGGAAAGGGGGTGAGAGCCAGGGGGTGCTGGGAGAGGGGGGTGAGAGAGCCGAAGATGGTGCTGGGAGGAGGGGGTGAGAGAGCCGAAGGGGGGTGCTGGGAAAGGGGATGAGAGCCAGGGGGTGCTGGGAGAGGGGGTGAGAGAGCCAAAGGGGGTGCTGGGAAAGGAGGTGAGAGAGCCGAAGGGGTGCTGGGAAAGGGGGTGAGAGCCAGGGGGTGCTGGGAGAGGGGGTGAGAGAGCCGAAGGGGGTGCTGGGAGAGGGGGGTGAGAGAGCCAAAGGAAAGGGGGGTTCTGGGAGAGGGGTGAGAGAGCCAGGGGGTGCTAGGAGAGGGGGGTGAGAGAGCCAGGGGGAAGGGGGCACTGGGAGGAGAGGGGGTGAGAGAGCCAGGGTGGTAGGGGGTGCAGGAAGAGGAGTGAGAGAGCCGGGGGGGTAGAGGGTGCAGGAAAACGTGTGAGAGAGCCAGGGGAGTAGGTGGTACAGGAAGATGTGTGAGAGCCAGCGGAGAAGGTGGTTGCAGGGGGTTAAGTGAGAGGGACAAAGGAGAAGATGGTGCAGGGGCATAGGTAAAAGAAAGTGTAAAGGGAGAGACATCTTAAGAATGGAATGTCAGGGATGCAGCCATCATAAAACACAAGTAGTAATGAAGAATGAAAATGCACAGAGGGGGACAAGTGTTAAAAAAAAAAAAAAAACAAGCCTTCACCTATATTTTCTATACCCCCACTCCTAAATTTCTGCTTCGACCACTGCCCTCTATTCCTGCTCCCGACTGCCTGTTTGAGCTGACAGCTGCTGATCCCTCCTCGCCCAGCGCGCCCACTAGGAGAACAGAACACAGGATGCCATAATCAGGTAAGTTCATATATTTTCTCGTGTACAATATGTTTTTAACCATCCTTTCTTGAACTGGGGGGACACTACAGCGTATCCAATAATGTTTAACACTATGTATTGCTCATTATTGCGTTGTAATGTTTTTTGCATAATTATCTGTACAGAGATTTCTAATTAAAAGCAAAAAACATTGCTTGTCATAAATTTTATCTGTAATTGTGTCAATATATCTATTTTTGTTTGTATTGTAAATGATGTATTAAGCTGCTCTTGGGACTCACACTCAGTATCTGATATGCCTGTACCAATTTTTATTTGTGAATGAGTTTTTATCTGAGCTTTACTAATGATTTGGGGGCACTACTATGCCATAATATGATTTGTGGGCATTTCTGCATGACCAAATATGAATTGAGGGTAACACTATGTGGCATAATATGACCGTGGGGACACTACGATGTGGCATAATATGAACTGGGCACACTACGGTGTAGCATCATATGAACTTCTGCCAAAGGCAAGTCTTTCATTGTTGAATTTGATGGGAGCCCAAAGAAGTTGCTGTATCGGGGCCCAAAATTCCTCTTGTCAGCCCTGCCTGTAAGCCAAGGGGGGGTAGACGCCTCCCGGTAAATAATCTAAATGTTTCCTATCTAATCAAACTGATGGATCACATCCAATTATTTCTCACCCACCTCCTCTATCCCCCTTAATTTATATACTGTGTTATTTAAAATGAATAGAAAAGACGCATATCCAATTACTGTAGTAAAACAAAAATATTTTTCTCTGACATTTTGCTGTAGATGGAAATACTTTTAATGCGGCCGTGTGGGTTCAACTGATCATTCAATAGTTATGGTTTTTTTTAGATATATTTTAGTTTTATTTCATGTGGAATGATTCATGAAAATTCTGCCATTACTATTTAATTGAGGGAAAAGGGTACCTGTTACCTATATGTGTGTGTGTAAGTACTCTGTTCGTTGTTGCTATTTTGTGGGAGATTTGAAAAAGCAAACATTGTTTCCTACAGTGGCGTCTGTATAATTGGTGGTATTGATGTAGTATAGGGTGGCGTGCTGGTGGCAATGTTGTAGTGTGTTTGGTGCTTAGTATTGCTAATAAGTAGGAGAGGGTATTGCTATAATGTGGGGGTGATGCTGGACGCTGTAATGTGGGGGGTGATGCCGGTTGCTGTAATGTGGGGGGTCATGCTGGATGCTGTAATGTGGGGGGTGATGCTGGATGCTGTAATGTGGGGGGTGATGCCGGTTGCTGTAATGTGGGGGGGTGATTGATGTAGTATGAGTGTGTGTGGGGGGTTATTTATTGCTGTAATTTGGGTACTAATAATGTATTGTCATGGTGTTTATTGATGTAATTGGGGTGCTAATAATGTAATGTTGAGGGTCATTAGGAGAAATAAATACCCCCCCCACACACACACACACTCATACTACATCATGTTGTACTGCGCCAGCATCAGTGTGCAACAATATAGTGCATGGAGCCCACAACACGTGGGCCTCTGTGCTTTAAATGCCAGGGCTGATTTTTAGTCCCAGTCCGGCCGTGCTCAGCATTAATATTTATACAGAAACAGGAGGAGTGGCAGTTTTTTTCTCAGTCTCCAGTGACATAGCTGTATTCCATTGCTATTACAAGAATCAGGAGGGGTGGCAGTGTTCTTATCAGTCTCCAGTGACATAGCTGTGTGCCATTGCTCATACAGAAACAAGGGGTGACAGTGTCCTTGTCACTCTCCAGTCACGTTGCTCTGCTGCCATTGCCCATACAGAAACTGGAGGGGTGGCAGTGTTCTTCTTATCAGTCTCCAGTCACATAGCTGTGTGCCATTACTCATACAGAAACAGGAGGGGTGGCAGCTTCCTTGTTACTCTCCAGGCGCATTTCTCTGTTCCATTGCTCATACAGAAACAGAAGGGGTGACAGTCTCCTTGTCACTCTACAGTCACATTGCTTGTGCTATAGCTCATACAGAAACAGGAGGGGTGGCAGCTTCCTTGTTACTCTCCAGGCGCATTTCTCTGTTCCATTGCTCATACAGAAACAGGAGGGGTGGCAGTCTCCTTCTCACTCTCCAGTCACATTGCTGAGTGCCATAGCTCACAAAGAAAACAGGAGGGGTGGCAGTGTTCTTATTAGTTTCCAGTGACATTGCTCAGTGCCATTGCTAATACAGAAACAGGAGTGGCAGTGCTTGTGTCACTTTACAGTCTTCAGTCACATTGCTCTGTGCCATTGTTAACACAGAAACAGTGGCAGTGTTCTTGTCAGTCTCCAGTGCCATAGCGCAATGCCATTGATAAAGCAACCAGCTACTGGCACCAATCATGATGATACTAGTCCTTCTACGTCATCTACTAAAGCCTATGCTCAAGGCCATAGTGGGTTTAAGTCAGGGAAACTGAAATCCAAAAAACAAGCTTTTACATTGGTAAAGAAAAAAACACCTCTCTAATAAAGAGAAAATTTACCGTAGAAAAGCATAAAATTGGCAACAAGACATTCTACCCAAAATATTAACAAGCATATCAGCATCAGCTTTGCATCTCTTGAGATCTAGGCCAACTGGAAAGAAAGAGAGGACATAGCTCTTAAACCTAGTATCAAGCACAGTTACCAAAATGTAGTGATCTGATTTCAAGATGTTATTAACTCTTGGATCCTGTCGAAGCGAATAAAGTATTTGATCTACAAGTCTAACTTAATTAGCGGAATTGCTTTGTTTCATCTACTCCTTCAATTTCTCTAGCTGCTTTTCCAAAAGTCTAACTAGGGGAATCACTTGATTTAAGCTACAGTGTCTGAACTCACTTCACATGTGAATACTTTGAGTTGTTTAAGCACCTTGCACACAACTATTCTCCACTGTGCTGGACTAAAGTACATTCCCTCTCAAATTCAATTCTTCTTGCAGTTGCTGCAATCTCCTACATGCTGTTGCAGAATACCAAAATGACCCGAAATATTTCGGGACACAGACAGCATCTCCTGCATGTCACTGTCATTTTTTAAAAAGCTGTGTACCACCAAGTTGATTGTGTAAGCAAAACAGGGAATGTGATGGAATTCTCCCCGCTGTAATGCTCTAACAATATTGGTGGCGTTATCAGAAATGGCATATCCTCAGGAGAGTCGAAGCGGGATAAGCCATGTTGCAATGACATCACTTAGCTTTTCAAACAGATTGTCAGCGGTATGCCTCTTAGTGAAGCAGGTGATACACAAAGTAGCCTGCCTCTGAAAGATTTGGCGTTGTTTGTTAGATGCTGCTGTTCCTGCTGTTGAAGGTGATTCACCAAACCAGTGGGCTGTCACAGTCATATAATCTTTAGTTTTTCCAGTTCCGCTTGTCCACATATCTGTGGTTAGGTGTACAGTGGGTAGAATTTAATTTTGTAGCCCAATAATTATATTTTTTCGAACCTTCTGGTTGAGGTGAGGAATTGCTTTTCTAGTAAAATAGTGTTGTAATGGAATTTGATAATGTGGACACAGTACCTCAATTAACTGTATAAAACCAGCTGCATTAATTGTGGATATTGGATGCAGATCTAATACTAGCATAGTTGCCATGGCGTCTGTGGTCCACTTTACAACTGGGTGACAGCTTTCATATTTGCTTTCTCATGCAAAGGATTGTTTAACATTCAATTGTTGTAAACTACTAGTAGTTGTTATGGCCACCATTGCGGCATAAACTCATAGAACAAGTAGAAGAGGTCTTCACCTTTAGCAGCCGCCTTTCCTGTAGAGACTGGTTAGGCTCACACGTACTCAGATGCCCCCAGGTCTTATGCTCAGAGTAGTATGAATTTATGCTTACACGGTAGCGCAAAGGTATAGGAGGTTGCACATGGAGTAGCGACAGACCAGATGTCAGCGGACTGGACAGGGCACCAGAGGATATGTCAGGTATAGGCAGAGAGGTCAAGGTCACAGGCACAGGTTCAGGATCCAGGGACAGACGTAAGATCAGGGTCACTAGCAGGGGTTCAGAATCCAGGTTCAGGCAATAGATCAGGGTCAGAAGCACAGGTTCAGAGCAAAGGTCATACACGGGTAATCAATCACAGGTTTCACACCAAACAATAGAACAGGAGCAGGCAGCAGTACTGCAGACAGAACGCTATAACTGGCAGTGAGGCTCAGTCCTCACTGCCTTAAATAGTACTAAGAGCCAATCAGGACCGAGGAGGACAGGGCTGACAATCAGCCTCAGGAGGCAGCTAATTAATTACTAGCTAGAACTAGCATAGGTAATAACATAAACCAGGAAGCATGTATAAAAATATAAATGAACCAGTTTAAATCATATGAGAACTCCCCCTGGTGTTTGAGGATGTCCCTACACCCTCCTACATCTATGCCACAAGGATAATAACAGAGCATAGAAACTAAAGCATGCGCCCGGCTGCTAGTTCACTCCAGGATGCGGCGTACCGCCGCGGCTCGTGACAGTAGTCTGCTTCTGGGTTGAAGATCCACCCCCAGCAACAGGAGCAGCAGCAGCAGGCCTAACGCTCAAGGATTCTTCTGAGGAATCCTGGATAGGGGATGAGTCAACTAGCCTTAGCAACTTGGATGCAGGACTAACTCCGATCACTAGTAAGGATATTGATGATGAAGGTGCTGGGTGTAAATTGCAAGTTCTGGGATTTAGCTGAGAGAAGGAAGGTAGCTAATGCTGGATTGCTTTTTGTTATTTTTTAGCATAAGTTTCTGATTTTCCCAAGAGCTTTCCATGAACTCACTTCAAAAGGTGTAACATGGATGAGGTTCCTAGATGGTTAAGGGCCCTACCTCTACTGACTGTAGCTTTGCAAATGCTACAAATGGCTAGACAACTGTTGTCAGGATTTGGGTAAAAATAATTTCACACATAAGAGGTGGATTTTCTGGTTTTATGCCCAGGCATGACAATTGCCTTCTTCACTGGCAAGAACTGCTTCCACTGGTGCATGACTTGCCACTGTAGGGTTCTGTTAGCTCAGCTGCCTTAAGACCATTGGTAGCTTGTTTGTGGGGGGACCAAACAAACCAAGCATTTCAGCCAAAACACTAGCACTCCTTGTCACTGAAGTGCTTAGTAAGGTGTGCATTTCCTTTTTAGATCCAACATAAGGGTGGGTGGGAGGGCCCACGGACAATTCCATCTTGCACCACATTTTTTTTCTGCCACTACTGTGTGGCCTTATTTCCTAGATGTGATAAAAACTGCCATGTGTTTGTGCCAGTACTAATCGACAGAGCAACCAGGCAACTGGCTGCAGTCTTAGAATTCATTGACAGCTCTGTTAGTTTAGCTACCTTATGCCCATTGTTAGCTTGTTTTGTGGGGGCCCAAACAAATCAAGCACTTCAATCACAAAACTGGCACTCCTTGTCACTGAAGTGCTTAGTTTGTTAAACAGTGCATGTCCTTTTTAAGATTCAACATAACGGTGGGTGGGAGGGCCAAGGACAATTCCATCTTGCACCACTTTTCGTTACAGCTACCACTGTGCGGAAATGTTTCCTAGATGTGATAAAAACTGCTTTGTGCTTTGCAAAACTTAGATATGCAAAAGGGGGAAGCGCACTACGGATGTAGATAGGTAAAGCAGCGGAATATCAGGATAGTCCAACCTGAGTGATACAAATATATAGAATATTCTGCGCTAGACCTAAATAGGGAAATAATGATGAAATGTCCTAATATGGTGATAGTTATCTTTATCAACTGATAATAAAATGGTTCAGTACAGTAAATACAAAAAACGTATAGTACAGTATGCAATGGTACACATATATGTCATGGATACATCATAGCATACAAATTGAAGACATTTCGGTTAACATAGTGCCATGCTGCACTGGTGCTGATAGATTGCTTTAACCCAATGAGGGATCAATCGATATTGTGGCAGAAAAGTCTTGGAGGTGAGGAGTGTCCAGCAAATACAATAATACCCAAAATAAGAGGGGGAAGGAACGCAATACTTGCACTTGGAAGCAATCTCGGGTATTGCAGCAGGCTGAAACAATGTCCAGAAGGAGGAGGAGAAGAAGGGGGGTTCTTGCGCTTGCAGCGATCCGGAATAAAGCGGTGATACTAAAGATGTCCAATGGAGTCCATGTGGAGTCTGGATGATGGATAGAGAATCCTTGCGGTAGATGTTGAATTGCCGGATACACGGAATCAGGAGAGTGTCATGGTATGTTCAGCAGGCAGAGTAACGAGCGGGATGTCGGCGTGCGTGCCAACGTGGAACGCAGGCTTCCTGGGTGTCCACGACCGGATGTGCACAAAACAGGAAGTGGCGGGATGATAGGCCAACGCGTTTCGTCACCTAGGTGACTTTTTCAAGGCAGTGGTGTACGTGTAGATGGAGGCGGGTCTTTTATACGCTGTGCATAGATGGTTGAATAGTCTGAGTCATGTGTTTTGTGGATCCCTGTCTGCTTTGTGTCCTGGATGTTCAACAGATTGTGGCCTGTCGCGCTGATGGATGTTGGTTGAAATATTAAAAAACATTAAAAAAACATTAAGAAAATATATACAGAAACTGGTTGCAAGCGTTATTGGTTTGTGTCAGAACCCAGGGATAACATAAGTATTGCAACTTAAAAATACTAACAGTACAGTACTTCTATGGCTATATTAATGGTGAAGTAACGCATATTGGATATAAAGAGAATAGAGGGTAACTGGTCGAATCATATTTGGGTGCAGATTAGGGCATATACCTTACATGCAACTACATGTTGACATATATATATATATATATATATATATATATATATAGACGTGCATATATAAGGTGTACACATATATATGAACATACATGTGTATCACACAGAGTGTAAACTATGTCTATATATAGATAGCGTTCATATGTCTCATATGTCTGTGATTGTCAACAAAAGTTGGCTGTAATTGGAGAGATATTATAATTGAAGAGATATTGTGATACTGCGCTAATCTGAATGTATCTAATTGAAACAAGTAAGGGACGAGTGTATATTGATAAATAGCAATATATAACTGATAGAATCATTGTGATGATTGTAAATGCTACAGTCAGACGATGGTGTTCGTTCCGATAATAAGTTAGCGTCTGTTCTCTGTCACTGGGTAGAGAGATCAACTCTCCAGAGTACGCACCGCGCTGAACCTGATATTCCCCACCGTTCGCGCAATGGGTACTTATCAGGCCCACACAGTATCGCTTCCGAGTTCGGAATGGGATCAGGCATGGACTGTGTGGTATGTCAGCACGGTGCGCATCTGACCTTGCCGTACGTGATGAGTTTCACAGACAGCTACAGATATCTTACTCAATATTAAGTCCTTTGGGGGTCTGCGTATCTAATTCAAAAATCCATCTATGTTCTTCTTTGTTGATTCTTTTGGCGAGATTTCCACCTCGCCAATTCTTCTTGATTCTTGAGATTGCCATAAATGTAAGAGAGGATGGATCACTGTTATGCTTTAGGTGGAAATGATGTGAAATACTGTGGGTGTGTAGGCTCCGTTTGATGTTTCGTATGTGTTCTGCCAATCTTACTTTTAGTGGTCGGATTGTTCGCCCTACATACTGTAACTTGCATGGACACTGGAGGAGGTAAACTACCTCTTTTGTGTCACAGGTAATAAAGTCCTTTATCTTGTATGTTCGATTGGTAGTAGTGGATTGGAAGATGTGTGTGGGCTTAGTGCTTCTCACGCCACATGTCCTACATGCTATGCAATTTCCGCAGCTGTAAAAACCTGTCTGATGCTGTTGTGGGATCAGGGTGGTTTGTATTAATGGTCTGGGGGAAAAGTGATTTTGTATTAGCTTCTTCTTTAAATCAGGGGCTTTGCGGAAAATGATACTCGGTTTCTGTGGAAGAATTGGGCGCAATTCAGGATCTTGTTTGAGTATGTTCCAGTGTGAATTTATGATTTTCTGAATTTTAAAGGCTTGATTAAAGGCTTGATTATTGTAGTTTAACGTAAGGTTGCAGGAAATGGTCAATATATTGAGATAGATTGGAAGTGATGGAATTAATACCGGAGATGATTGGTCTGCCTGGGGGTTGTGTGGCACTCTTATGTATTTTTGGCAGATAGTAAAACACTGGGATGGTTGGGTGTGTGATAGAGATGAAGTCGTGTTCTTTCTTGGTTAGAATCCCTGATTCTAGGCCACTGTTGAGCAATTTTACCAATGATTGTTGGAATGAGGTTGTTGGGTCTGTGCTTAGTTTAGTGTATGTAGTAGAGTCATCCAGTATGTCATTGGCTACTTTAATGTAATCTTGCTTGTTCAACAGAACTATCCCGCCGCCTTTGTCAGCGGGCTTGATGACTATATCGTTGTTTTGTTGTAGTTCTTTTAGAGCACTTGTTTCGGCTATGGTGAGGTTGATACGGTTGGATGTAGTATTTGTATTAATTTTTTGGATATCATCCATAACCATATGCTCAAATGTTTGTATGAGAGGACCTTTAAGAAAAGTGGGGTTGAACTGTGATGATGGTTTGAGGGCGCTATGTTTGTATAGAGACGTGGTTGTCGCATTCTTAGTCTGTAGTGGATGTCTGAGAAAGTATTTCTTTAATGTGAGTTTCCTAGTGAATTTATGTAAGTCAAGGTACATTTCAAATTTGTCTGGTTTGTTGGCAGGGGCAAATTTTAGTCCCTTGTGCAACAGGGATGCGTGTGGCGTTTTTAATTGAAAATTGCTGAGATTAAAGATACCTTGAAGTAAATCCTCTTTTGAGGGTTTGATTAGATTATTTTAACTTTTTTTGCCGCCTCTTCGGCCTCTGTGTCGTTTTGGTGGAGTTTCCTTTTGATCTGGGGAGTTTGTGTGGTCTGTTGGTGTATGAAAGCTAGTGGTGGATCTGGCGTTGGCTCTTGAAGAGTGATGTCTAAAAAAGGAACCAGGGTTGGGTTGGTTTTAGTCAAATCTATATGTTCAGGTTCTTGGATTGTGTTACTGGAGATGGGGACTTCACTTTGTATGATGTCAGTCAGATTCAGGTCAAGCCAACCTTGCCCGAATGATTCTCTCACTAAATTTTCATAGTGGGGGTCATGATCAATTTCATAAATTGAGAATGATGTTGATGATTCATCTTCTGATGAGGATGAAGATGTGTCTAGTGTAGGTTTAGTTGGCTTGTATCTCTGGGGAACTTGTTTGGAATGTAGCTTGGTCATGTATTGTTGGTAGGTTAAATTGAGCCGTTTATATGCAGGAGTATTCTTGGATGTTTTAGGGCTGTTGCGTCTAGATGTTTTCTTGAGTACCTGATGTGCGTAACTAGGGGATTTGTTTGTACTTCTATCTCGTGACCTCGTTGTGATCTGTTGGAGACATCGTTTGGATTTTTTGTGTGCCTGACCTTTGATCCCAAATTTGTCCCGCAAGAGTTTCCTCTTTTTGGTTTGTATAAGCATGGTTTCTTTTTTATTTAGCCTGGTTTTTATTAGGCCTTCTAGGGTTGCATCTTCTTGTTGGGTTTTAAATGGGTGAAGTATAGTCTCTAGATCAGTAATATCTGAGTCTAGTTTGGTGAGTTTGCTGTTCCTAACTTCTACAATTAAATCAATAAGGCTCCTGGAACATGTATCTAAAATATTTTGCCATTTTCCCAGAAATGGTAAATCTTGTAGATAGTGAGTGGGGCTCTTTTTAAAGCGTAGGCCTTTAGGGATTAGGTTTTCTTGTTGGTACTAGAGTAGTGTTTGTTTATCCCACCATAATTTATTTTCTTTTTCTAGTAGTTTTTCAAGCTGTAAATAGCTACATCCTTGCCACTAGCAACCATCATCCACAATGGCTCAATAATATCCCATATGGTCAATTTACAAGAATTAAGAGGAACTGTTCACAACCACACCATTTTGCAGAACAAAGGCAACAGCTCAAGCAACAATTCTTAGAGAAGAAATACACCATAGATACCATTGAATCTGCATATAATCGAGCTGAAGCCAGAGAAAGAGACTCCCTACTCCATCCAAGTAATTCTCCAACCAAATCCACACAACAAGAAGGAAAAATACTTTTCATAACTAACTACAATAATCAAGCCTTCAAAATTCAGAAAATCATAAATTCACACTGGAACATACTCAAAGATCCTGAATTGCGCCCAATTCTTCCACAGAAACAGAGTATCATTTTCCGCAAAGCCCCTGATTTGAAGAAGAAGCTAATACAAAATCACTTTCCCCCCAGACCATTAATACAAACCACCCTGATCCCACAACAGCATTAGACAGGTTTTTACAGCTGCGGAAATTGCATAGCATGTAGGACATGTGGCGTGAGAAGCACTAAGCCCACACACATCTTCCAATCCACTACTACCAATCGAACATACAAGATAAAGGACTTTATTACCTGTGACACAAAAGAGGTAGTTTACCTCCTCCAGTGTCCATGCAAGTTACAGTATGTAGGGCGAACAATCCGACCACTAAAAGTAAGATTGGCAGAACACATACGAAACATCAAACGGAGCCTACACACCCACAGTATTTCACATCATTTCCACCTAAAGCATAACAGTGATCCATCCTCTCTTACATTTATGGCAATCTCAAGAATCAAGAAGAATTGGCGAGGTGGAAATCTCGCCAAAAGAATCAACAAAGAAGAACATAGATGGATTTTTGAATTAGATACGCAGACCCCCAAAGGACTTAATATTGAGTTCGATATCTGTAGCTGTCTGTGAAACTCATCACGTACGGCAAGGTCAGATGCGCACCGTGCTGACATACCACACAGTCCATGCCCGATCCCATTCCGAACTCGGAAGCGATACTGTGTGGGCCTGATAAGTACCCATTGCGCGAACGGTGGGGAATATCAGGTTCAGCACGGTGCGTACTCTGGAGAGTTGATCTCCCTACCCAGTGACAGAGAACAGACGCTAACTTATTATCGGAGCAAACACCATCGTCTGACTGTAGCATTTACAATCATCACAATGATTCTATCAGTTATATATTGCTATTTATCAATATACACTCGTCCCTTACTTGTTTCAATTAGATACATTCAGATTAGCGCAGTATCACAATATCTCTTCAATTATAATATCTCTCCAATTACAGCCAACTTTTGTTGACAATCACAGACATATGAGACATATGAACGCTATCTATATATAGACATAGTTTACACTCTGTGTGATACACATGTATGTTCATATATATGTGTACACCTTATATATGCACGTCTATATATATATATATATACTAGGGATGTGCACCGGCGACTTTTGAGGTCTCGTGTTTTGTCTTTTGGATCCGGATTTTCGCGATGTTTTGGGTTCGGATTTGTTTCGCAAAACACCTGCCGAAAGGTTTTGGTTCGGATTTAAGGTTTTGGATTCGGATTTTTTTTTGAAAAAAAAACTAAAAAGTGTAAAAATCAAGTTTTTGGGCTTATTTTCACTCCTACGCTATTATTAACCTCAATAACATTCAATAACAATCATTTCCACTAATTTAAAGGCTTTTCTGAACACCTAACACTTCACAATATTTTTTTTTTTTAGTAGAAAACGTTGCAATGAGGTATCTTTCTGGACTGCGTAGAGGAGTGTTCCCCACAATATAATTAAAAAACCCATCAACTGGTCTGAATTACACCCAAAAATAGTATCTGGACTGCGTAGAGTAGTGGGCACTGGGCACCACAATAAAAAATATATAGAAAACCTTCAACAGGTCTGAATTACACCCAAAAATAGTATCTGGACTGCGTAGAGGACTGGCCACTGGCCACCACAATATAATATATAGAAAACCTTCAACAGGTCTGCATTACACCCAAAAATAGTATCTGGACTGCGTAGAGTAGTGGGCACTGGGAACCACAATAAAAATATATAGAAAACCTTCAACAGGTCTGAATTACACCCAAAAATAGTATCTGGACTGCGTAGAGTAGTGGGCACTGGGTACCACAATAAAAAATATATAGAAAACCTTCAACAGGTCTGAATCACACCCAAAAATAGTATCTGGACTGCGTAGAGGACTGGCCACTGGCCACCACAATATAATATATAGAAAACCTTCAACAGGTCTGAATTACACCCAAAAATAGTATCTGGACTGCGTAGAGTAGTGGGCACTGGGCACCTCAATAAAAAATATATAGAAAACCTTCAACAGGTCTGAATTACACCCAAAAATAGTATCTGGACTGCGTAGAGTAGTGGGCACTGGGCACCACAATAAAAAATATATAGAAAACCTTCAACAGGTCTGAATTACACCCAAAAATAGTATCTGGACTGCGTAGAGGACTGGCCACTGGCCACCACAATATAATATATAGAAAACCTTTAACAGGTCTGCATTACACCCAAAAGTAGTATCTGGACTGCGTAGAGGACTGGCCACTGGCCACCACAATATAATATATAGAAAACCTTTAACAGGTCTGCATTACACCCAAAAATAGTATCTAGACTGCGTAGAGTAGTGGGCACTGGGCACCACAATAAAAAATATATAGAAAACCTTCAACAGGTCTGAATTACACCCAAAAATAGTATCTGGACTGCGTAGAGTAGTGGGCACTGGGCACCACAATAAAAAATATATAGAAAACCTTCAACAGGTCTGCATTACACCCAAAAGTAGTATCTGGACTGCGTAGAGGACTGGCCACTGGCCACCACAATATAATATATAGAAAACCTTTAACAGGTCTGCATTACACCCAAAAATAGTATCTAGACTGCGTAGAGTAGTGGGCACTGGGCACCACAATAAAAAATATATAGAAAACCTTCAACAGGTCTGAATTACACCCCAAAAATAGTATCTGGACTGCGTAGAGGACTGGCCACTGGCCACCACAATATAATATATAGAAAACCTTCAACAGGTCTGCATCACACTGCACATACGGCTGCTCCTCCATCCTCTCCATCATATACATGTTGGAGTTTCAGCGTGTCAAAACCTCTTGTTTTTGATAATGACAGTGCATTTTGAATATTTTTCGATTTGCCACAACACTGAATGTACTTTATCTATGATACGCATCTTTCTTTCTTGACTGCGTAGTGTGGTGGCCCCGATACACAATTTGGTACCGAGGCCACAATATAATTAAAAAACCATCCACGGGTCAGAATTCCACCAAAAAAGGGTATGGACTGCGTAGTGTGGTGTGCCCGGAACACAATTTTTTACAGCGCCAACAATATAATTTAAAAATTGGGCATCAACTGTTACCGTTGTTTAATATCTGATACACCTAAATATGGACTGCACAGTGGAGTGGCCCCGGTAGTAAATTTGGTGCCGGGGCCACAATACCTCCTCCAACTTCCAAGTGTAGTGTTTATAAAGACAGACAGCGTCGAAGTGTTATTTGTTGACTTTCTTAACCCTAAAATTGTCCCTGTTGCAAATATTCATGCAATGGAGAGTTACTTTTTCATTGAAAGACTCAAGCTTTCAAGTGTAGTGTTTATAAAATATAAACAACAATACAGTAGTTCTAGAGCACGTCAATCCCTCTTGTTTTAAATTATGACAGGGCATTTTACTTTTGGTTTAATTTCTTGTATTTTTTTAAATTTTGGTTTTACTTTTTGAACATGGCAAACGACTGTTGATTGGTCATATAATGCAAAAAAAAAAAGTTTCAAGAAGGAATTGTCCTTGGGCTCTCCCACCCACCCTTATGTTGTTGAAATAGGACATGCACACTTTAACAAACCAATCATTTCAGCGACAGGGCCTACCAAACAACTTTGGCTAAAATGATTGGTTTGTTTGGGCCCCCACACCAATAAAACAATTCATCTCTCCCTGTACAAACTAAACAGGCTCTACTGAGGAAAGATGTCGTCCTCATCCTCAACCTCTGATTCCTCTCCCCCAACAGTGTGTACTTCCTCCTCACACATTATCAATTCGTCCCCGCTGGACTCCACAACCACAGATCCCTTTGTACTGTCTGGAGGGCAGTGCTGTACTTCATTGAGGAATTGATTATTCATTTTTATAAACATCATTTTTTCAACGTTGTGAGGAAGCAACCTCCTTCGCCGCTCACTGACCAGGTTCCCCGCTGCACTAAAAACTCTTTCCGAGTACACACTGGAGGGGGGACAACTCAGGTAAAATAGAGCCAGTTTGTACAGGGGCTTCCAAACTGCCTTTTGGAGTTCTACCACGTCACTACCTCTAGTTAATTTAGATTGCAAGGCTTGTAAATATAAATACTTTGAAGATAAAAAAAGCAGGCTGCACAGACTGTGGAGCTAGAAAGTGTAATTAAATGGACCACGTCACTTTGGTGGCTATTTATGACCCCCCCCTCCCCCCCCGCCCTACACTTGTAGTTGAATATAAATAAAGCAGCCTGCATAGACTGTAGAACTAGAAATTCAAATATACAAAGAAATGGACAAAGGCAGTTTGGTATCTGTCTGCATCAGATCCCCTCTCCACTAGGAGTAAAACAGAAAACTATTCAGCCGTTATATAATCTAGAATATAAATAGAAATTGAGAAAGGCAATTTGGTATCTGTCTGCATCATAATCATCAACATCCTCCTCAGCGCCAGCTACATCAATATCCTCCTCCCGGTGTACAACATTCACACCTTCATTAGCCAAATCTGTAACTGGACTGTGGGTGATCCTTCCAGCATATGCAGAGGACATGCTGCAAATGCTGGATGGAGTCACCTCTTCCCGTACAGTGATGGGAAGGTCAGGGTTCACAACCAACAACACCCTTGGACTCGCCTTGGAGATTTGTGATGTCATCTGTTTAGAAGGCAGAGTTCTTTGCTGTTTTGTTGTTGTTGCTGACAGCATAACTCTCTTAAATTTTTTGTAGGGGGGGGGGGGGGGAGTAGGGCTTAGATCCTTGGGTGAAGCTGGACCACTAGTCATGAACACGGGCCAGGACCTAAGCCGTTCCTTGCCACTACGTGTCGTAAATGGCATATTGCCAACTTTACGTTTCTCCTCAGCTGATTTTAAGTTTCTCTTTTTGCTATTTTTTGAGAACTTGGGCTTTTTCGATTTTACATGCCCTGTACTAGGAGATTGGGCATCGGGCTTGCCAGACGACGTTGATGGCATTTCATCGCCTATGTCATGACTAGTGGCAGCAGCTTCAGCATTAGGAGGAAGTGGGTCTTGATCTTTCCCTACTTTATCCTCCAAATTTTGGTTTTCCATTATATGTAGCACAAGAGAGCGTACCCCTAAGCCACACACACTCGGCAAAGCCTTTAAAAATTATATGCGGCACAGGAGAGTAGCACTGGACTTATACTGCTGAATCAGTGAACTTTGTAATAGCAGTACCACTGGACTTATACTGCTGAATCAGTGAACTTTGTAATAGCAGTACCACTGGACTTATACTGCTATATCAGTGACTTGGTAATATTGCAGTACCAATGGGCTTATACTGCAGGATTGGTTTTGCAAATTTTGTTGTAATTAATTTTTTTTAAAATTATTTTTTGGTATTTTTTTTTTATAACTTTTTTTAAATTTTTTAAACACTTGGGAATAATGGGGAAATAACTATGCCCTTAGAAGCACAGAGCACAGGACACAGCACCACTGGACTGAACAGGACACAGCACAGGACCCAGCAGCACCACTGAACTGAAAATTGACAGAGCACAGCACACAACACCACTGGACTGATACTGCAGAATGTGTGAACTTGGTAATATTGCAGTACCACTGGACTTATACTGCTGGATTGTTTTTGCAAATTTGGTTATAATTATTTTTTTAAAAAAATTTTTATTTTATTTTTTTTATAACTTTTTTTTATTTTTAAAAACTTGGGAATAATGGGGAAATAACTATGCCCTTAGAAGCACAGAGCACAGGACACAGCACCACTGGACTGAACAGGACACAGCACAGGACCCAGCAGCACTACTGAACTCAGCAGGACAGAGCACAGGACACAGCACCACTGGACTGATACTGCAGAATGTGTGAACTTTGTAATATTGCAGTACCACTGGACTTTTACTGCTGAATGTGTGAACTTGGTAATATTGCAGTACCAATGGGCTTATACTGCAGGATTGGTTGTGCAAATTTTGTTGTAATTAAAAAAAAAATTAAATTCGTTTTTTATATTTTTTTAAATAACTTTTTTTTATTTTTTTAAACACTTGGGAATATTGGGGAAATAACTATGCCCTTAGAGAAGCACAGAGCACAGGACACAGCACCACTGGACTGAACAGGACACAGCACAGGACCCAGCAGCACCACTGAACTCAGAAGGACAGAGCACAGGACACAGCACCACTGGACTGAGCACAGCACAGCACAGCACAGCACAGCACAGAACTGAACAGCACGAGATATAGCAGGACAGAGGACCACCTAACACACCCTCCCTCTACCCTGATCAATGCCCGAGTGAAGATGGCGGCGACTAGCGGGGAATTTATAGGATCCGAGTATCGTGAGATCCGACAACGGGATTATGAGTCATAGCCTCGGTTTCAGATTTGAATTTGGCGCCAATACCCGGATCTGTCTCGGATCCGACTCGGATCGGCAACGTTCGGGTGGGCTCGGATTTCAGAAATCCGAGTGCGCTCATCTCTAATATATACATGTCCACATGTAGTTGCATGTAAGGTATATGCCCTAATCTGCACCCAAATATGGTTCGACCAGTTACCCCCTATTCTCTTTATATCCAATATGCGTTACTTTACCATTAATATAGCCATAGAAGTACTGTACTGTTAGTATTTTTAAGTTGCAATACTTATATGTTATCCCTGGGTTCTGACACAAACCAATAACGCTTGCAACCAGTTTCTGTATATATTTTTTTAATGTTTTTTTAATGTTTTTTAATATTTCAACCAACATCCATCAGAGCGACAGGCCACAATCTGTTGAACATCCAGGACACAAAGCAGACAGGGATCCACAAAACACGTGACTCAGACTGTTTAAACATCTATGCACAGCGTATAAAAGACCCGCCTCCATCTACACGTACACCACTGCCTTGAAAAAGTCACCTAGGTGACGAAATGCGTTGGCCTATCATCCGCCACTTACGGTTTTGTGCACATCCGGTCGTGGACACCCAGGAAGCGTGCGTTCCACGTTGGCACGCACGCTGACATCCCGCTCGTTATTCTGCCTGCTGAACATACCATGACACTCTCCTGATTCCGTGTATCCGGCAATTCAACATCTTCCGCAAGGATTCTCTATCCACCATCCAGACTCCACACGGACTCCATTGGACATCGTTAGTATCACAGCTTTATTCCGGATCGCTGCAAGCGCAAGTACCCCCCTTCTTCTCCTCCTCCTTCGGGACATTGTTTCAGCCTGCTGCAATACCCGAGATTGCTTCCAAGTGCAAGTATTGCGTTCATTCCCCCTCTTATTTTGGGTATTATTGTATTTGCTGGACACTCCTCACCTCCAAGACTTTTCTGCCACAATATCGATTGATCCCTCATTGGGTTAAAGCAATCTATCAGCACCAGTGCAGCATGGCACTATGTTAACCGAAATGTCTTCAATTTGTATGCTATGATGTATCCATGACATATATGTGTACCATTGCCTACTGTACTATACGTTTTTTGTATTTACTGTACTGAACCATTTTATTATCAGTTGATAAAGATAAGTATCACCATATTAGGACATTTCATCATTATTTCACTATTTAGGTCTAGCGCAGAATATTCTATATATTTGCAAAACTTAGCTTTCCTAAAATACTCATTGGTTATGCAGATGAGTCAGCACAACATTTTAATATCTGGTCTATTCTAAAAGAATTAAACAAAATTTGTGACACCTCTGATGGACCTCCACCTGATCCTACTATCAACATCCAAAGAATGGTGGAGGATTATTTTAATGACAGCATACAAATAGACATGTCAGACAGTCCCTTTACATACTGGGAGGAAAAAGAATGCAATTTGGAGACCCATATACAAACTTGCTTTGCAATGCTTAAGCTGCCCATCCTCCAGTGTGTACTCAGAAAGAGTTTTCAGCACAGCCATGAACTTTGTCAGCGATTGGCGTAGGAGGCTACTTCCTAAAAATGTGTGAAAGATGATGTTCATCAAAACTACAAATTCTCAAGGAAGGCCTTTACCGCCAATTACATGAAAGTACAGAAACTTTTGTAATTGTGAATTCCAGTGGGATGAATTAATATTGTGTGAGGATGATGTACACACTGATGAGGGTGAGGATGACAACAACATCTTGCCACTGTAGAGTTCATTGACAGTACTGTTGGGCTTAAGGCAGCTAAGCTATTGGTAGCTTGTTTTGAGGGGGCCCAAACAAACCAAGCACTTCATCCACAAAAGTGGCATTCCTTGTCGCTGAAAATGCTTGTTTTGTTAAACTGTACATGTCCTCTATAATATCTAACATCTTGCACCACTTTTTTTTCCTGCCCTGCTGTGGGGCAATGTTTCCTACATGTGCTATTAACTGCCGTGTGTTTGTGCCATTGCTCTGTCGTTTATTATCTAGCCAGTCTTTGACTGAAAATGAATGAAAATAATATTGTGACCTGTGAGGTGTTAAAAAAAAAAAAAAATTGAATTATCATTTAATTCAGTAATATTGTCTAATTTTGTCATTTTGTAGAAAGCACTAAATCATACTTGCCAACTCTCCCGGAATGTCCGGGAGACTCCCGCATTTTGTGAGAGTCTCCCGGACTCCCGGGCGAGTGTGGCAATCTCCCGAATTCTGCCCACTTCACTAGGAAGTGCCCCACTTCCTAGTGAAGTGGGCAGAATTAGATCCCAAACGCCGCGATTCCCGGTGAATCGCGGCGTTTGGCCCCGCCCCCGCTGTCAAATGACGCAATTTGCGTCATGACGTCACAGGGGGCGGGGCCGAAATGACGCGATTTCGGCCACCCCGCCCCTTCACGCCCCCCTCCACTGGCTGGCTCCCGGAAGGGAGCTGAAGAAAGTAGGTAAGTATGCACTAAATACCGTATATACTCGTGTATAAGCCGAGTTTTTCAGCACATTTTTTGTGCTGAAAAAAGCCCCCCTCGGCTTATACTCGAGTCCCACTTACCTGGTCTCCGTTTTCCAGTCTCCCCCGCTTATCTGCAGGCATCTGCAGCCTCTGTGGATCACTGTCAGCCACCATTTTATTGTAGCCCGTTTTTGTGTGTTCATTGCACATGGAACAATAAAGTTAAATGAAAAGGAGCCTGTCAGTCAAAGCTAAAGACCGGGACATTTCCATCTAGCCCCGCTGGTCAGAGACACATGTGAGTACCCTGACTTGTCCACTGCAATTATTTGCAGCAGTTTTATAAAGCCCAAGATTTTCATTTTTTGTCACCTATTAATAAGTGTCTGAAGATTCTTTTGCATAACTGTGAAATCATTGAAAAGTCTAAAAACATCCCAAACTTCAAGTATAATAAGGGTTAAATCACACAAAGCAAATTGTATTGTTCTGTTAAAATGTTTCTTCCAGCAAACAAAATCAAACTTTTCTTTATCTGAGCTATTATATCAAATTCTATTTAGTGTATGTGCAGCATCTTTTGCATTACTAAAGCCTAAATTACTGTACTGTTCTGAACACTTAGGAGTAACTGCTCATCACCTTCTAAAGGCGAATAAACTTAACTGGCACATGTATTTAGTATCCACAGACTGTCTCATTGATTTATATATTAATGATCTGATTTGTCTTTAGTGAATGTTATTTATATCTGTGTTCACCTATTAGGCTTGATACCAAGTGCAGAGGATTTAGTTTAACCATTTGTGTACAATTTATTAGGATATGGGTATATATTATGTACTTATAAAATTTTATTGATGTTTAATAACAATAAATTTTGATATATTCATTTACAACCTCACGTTTGTATTATTGGGAGCCCAGTGTTAACGATATCCAGCACTGTTTTTATTTTTGAAACTTACCAGTAGCTGCTGCATTTCCCACCCTAGGCTTATACTCGAGTCAATAAGTTTTCCCAGTTTTTTGTGGTAAAATTAAGTGCCTCGGCTTATATACGGTAAATGAAAGCTAGAATCTGATTGGTTGCTATAGGCAACATCCCCACTTTTTCAAACCCGCAGCTTAGTAAATCTAGCCCTAGATGGTTTCTATAGGGGTCATTTACAAACTGGATCAAGTGTGCAAGCAGAACATAAATGTCATCTGTGAAGATACCGGGTTTATCTGGCCCAGTGCTACCCAGTACCTTCTAGGATTCGTATGGTCACTCAGGCAAAATGCAGTTATAAAAATACAACAGTATATTTATTGTTATACAAACAACACTAGAATATTATATACACACAGTAAATAAATGCCAGTCAGATTTACCACATCATCTGTCCCTTACCCCAATAACTTAAGGAGATATAGTCACCTGCTGTCCAGACTTCATGACCCATGGATCCCTCTCAGCTGCATATATAGACTTGAGTTAGAAAACGACAATTCAAAACTCCATCTTGCACCTTCCTGAATGAAATCCAAGCATGAGCACCCCTCCCCCCTGGAGTTGTTCCTTATATATCACAGGTCTAATTTCCACAGTCTTTCCCCTCCCTGGGCAAACCCCTGCGTCTATTCTACTAAACCATTGGTCAGTGCTGGACTAAAGGGGGGGGGGTTGGACAGGGGAGTGAAGATGAGCTGTCCTTTCAGAGAACCTCCCCTGTTAGATGGCCTGTCTTGACTAGCCTGGTGAGAACAATGGACACTAATTAGTTTTCCTACTCAGGCACATGGCAACCTGATCCCTACCCATAATCCCCCTGGCTTTACTTTAAATACAATGAATAGCAACCTTACTTCAAGTTATCAATATACAATAAACAATATACATATGTACACTGAACTACAATGTCCCCTTAGCCACATGTTATTGGACAATGCAGTTATAGTCTGGTGAGCTGGGGAAACAAAAGAAGGCTATAAAAAGTATTTGCTATAATTCACATATCACACTCGTTTTGTCACATTCCTCCCCTACTTTTTTTAGCCCTTGTTTCCCAGTGGCTCCCTAGCCCCAAGTAATCATTTCTTACAAGTCCAAATATTCTGGCCTGCTGTGGTTTCTCCTGGGTCTGATGGTAAGGTAGACAGCAGTACACAGTTCCTCTTTCTCCCACCAGGGTCCCATGGCTGCAGGCATATCTTCCCACCCAGCTGAAGTGGGGGTTTATGCTGCCCTGTGTCATAAGATGAGTCAACAATAAAACTGGGCCACTCCGGTGCACACATCCATGGTAGGAGAGTTGTAGTCCAACATCCCTTGGGTGCCTTGTCCACCCTTAATTGCCCAACTGCAAATAGTCCCTTGGCCTGTCCTTTGTTTCTGGAGGCCATGCTCCCCTCCCCCACATATCCGAGGGAAAACTGCCAAGTGGCAGGAAAACTTTCTGGCACCTTGTCCGTTTGTTTCTGGCAAAGATCCAATCCCCCCTCCCCCAAACACTCAAGGGACAACTGCCCAGTGGCAGGCAAGCGTGGGGGCTCCATTAATTCTTTGCTTATGGGGAATCCTCTGTCCCCCTCCCAAACCACATGTGGGTGCCCCTGTAAGTATGTTTGTGTGCATCTCCCCTCCCCTGCTACCACATCCAACTGTTGCACTACTTCCCTCGCCTCTGGCGCATCGGGGTAGTGTGAATCCTCATTGGACACAGACTTGTCCTCCTGGCAGCAAAGCAAAGTGGATGGTCCAGTGCAGGCCTCTGGTATTGGGTCCTGGATTCCCAGATTTGGAGCTGGAGTGCGATGCATCAAAGCTGGTGGGGCTGGTGAATCTTGCTGTACTGGTGCCCTCTCAGACACCCACTCAGTCAACATCTCCTCATCTGCCAATTCTGCATAGGGGAAGGCATAAGTGTAATTTTCCCAGGGCCCCATGGTAGTGGCCTCTGACATGACAATTCCTTTATCCTCTCCCATTAATTCTGTCCTACAGTCTGTAAACATGATTTCTGCTGAGATCATATGTTGCGCAAGTTTATGATTCTCTTCTGTCACAATTGGGTAAAGCTGTACATCACTTGCCCCGGAGAGCACACATGCGGTATCCTGCGTTACTTCATTAAACAAATTCTTTTCAGGCACAACAGGGATGGATAACTGGTCTTTTCTGTAATTCTGTTCTAACTCAGACACAGTCTCAGGTTCCAATAACACTGGCAAATTATCAGAAGATGCTACTACATGGTACTTACTTGGTAGCTCTTTTCCATCCAAGTCACCAAATGGGAGAATTTCTCCTAATCCTTTCTGAGTAGTCAGAGGTACAACATCCTCACCAAGCAGTTCTTCTCCAGTCTCCCCCAAGATAGTAGCTTGGGCAACTGTATTTAATCCACTGGGATGGACCTCCCCCTGATTAACAGACTGAGCAGCCATCTTTTTAGAGTGTGATAAAAGATATTCCAATTGGCATTTTTCAGTATTCACTCGATAACACTGATCCTGCCACATTTCAGTGTCCGTAAATCCTTGCCGCCATACCTCATCCTCTGCTTCTTCAAAACTCTGTTGCAGACATTGCATTTGTTCCCAGAGAGGTATGTGGGGACCTAAAGTGAGCATCCATTTTCTATAAACACTAAAGGCATTGATGGGATTCTCCTGATCTTTTAACAAACGTTTCAGGATATCCATGTGTGTGCTGTACAGGTAAGGTACACCCCGGATCTGGCATTCCACTATCAGCTCCTCCATACTCATTGTCTCTAGTGGATCTGTAGAATCTGCTAATGGGACAGATTCTATTAATACATTTGCAGGGGATTCATCAGGCATGTCCCTGTGCTGTAATAGTCCATTTACGTCTTGTTTGTACTGCTGATTATTGTTGTATCTGGATTCTCCCTTGGCCAGATTCTGCATAGTACAAATAACTTCATGTGTAAAATCATCCCATGCTGGTTCATCCTGAAAATTACAGGCACTTGCCTCCTCTTTCAACATTAGGAACACATCCAACAGGTTCTCCAATTTCTCCTGTAGACTGGCTCCTTCCCACATAATAATCTTTGGGCACTCCTCATCCCAATAATCCAAAATGTGCTGCATTGTGGTGGGGTGGTGCAACACATCCATATCCCCATCCTGCAGACACTCCCACAGTCCTTCATCCCAGTACACCTTTCTCCTGGTTGTACTGGACTGCTTCATCCCTTCCTTTGGGAACTTTTTCAACACTGGGCTGTGATCTGCTCTCTTGTTCCTAGAGCTCACACCCATTTTACTTCCAGGGATCACCTCACTGTGATTTCCTCTCTTTGAGACACGGTTCCATCTTCCGCTCTCCTCTGGCGGGGTGCGCTTCCCCTTATCAAATCGGCACTTAGGCGGCATCTTCCCTCGCCTAAAGCCCACAGCGCTTTTCGTGACACTTTCTACCTTAAAGCCTTTAGGAGTAAGTTCAGGATAATGTGGTAACTGGTTTCTAGTGCTAACTGCTTTGCAGAGCCCTGGAATGTATCACGATACAGTTCCCCTGCAGCTCTACCCAGAGAAGACCTGGGACTGAGTGACCCCACTGCTTGCCACCAAAAATGTGAAGATACCGGGTTTATCTGGCCCAGTGCTACCCAGTACCTTCTAGGATTCGTATGGTCACTCAGGCAAAATGCAGTTATAAAAATACAACAGTATATTTATTGTTATACAAACAACACTAGAATATTATATACACACAGTAAATAAATGCCAGTCAGATTTACCACATTATCTGTCCCTTACCCCAATAACTTAAGGAGATATAGTCACCTGCTGTCCAGACTTCATGACCCATGGATCCCTCTCAGCTGCATATATAGACTTGAGTTAGAAAACGACAATTCAAAACTCCATCTTGCACCTTCCTGAATGAAATCCAAGCATGAGCACCCCTCCCCCCTGGAGTTGTTCCTTATATATCACAGGTCTAATTTCCACAGTCTTTCCCCTCCCTGGGCAAACCCCTGCGTCTATTCTACTTAACCATTGGTCAGTGCTGGACTAAAGGGGGGGGGGTTGGACAGGGGAGTGAAGATGAGCTGTCCTTTCAGAGAACCTCCCCTGTTAGATGGCCTGTCTTGACTAGCCTGGTGAGAACAATGGACACTAATTAGTTTTCCTACTCAGGCACATGGCAACCTGATCCCTACCCATAATCCCCCTGGCTTTACTTTAAATACAATGAATAGCAACCTTACTTCAAGTTATCAATATACAATAAACAATATACATATGTACACTGAACTACAATGTCCCCTTAGCCACATGTTATTGGACAATGCAGTTATAGTCTGGTGAGCTGGGGAAACAAAAGAAGGCTATAAAAAGTATTTGCTATAATTCACATATCACACTCGTTTTGTCACATCATCCCTCTCTGCTTTCTGGCATAATGCACCTAATTTTTCACAAATGATTTAGCGTGAGAAAATGCTGTTGATAGTGAGAGGATCACGGGGTTGTAGGTCTTATGATGAGTGGAGCTGGCTAGACACACGAGATATGACTATTCCAAAGAGAATGTGAGATATTTGCTGTAATGTACCTGGTTCTATGTATGAATGGAATATGCAATTTTGTTTTGCGAGATACAATACTATAATGAGATTCTAGGAGTGTAGACTATGTATATTTTATTTAGAACTTAAAAGTCAAATCCTTTTAAATTAATGGTGCAGAACACATGGCCTGCAAGGCCATTTTTTGTAGCTTACTTGAAGCTAAGCAGATAAAAGGACCCCATCAGTCAGAAATACTACTGTCTCGTATTGTACAGGTTATCACAATCTCAATATATCTGTGGGATCAATTCCCTGCAGCCGCAGTGAGACCCAGCATTTGTACAGGGACAGCCTGACAGTGATGACATATTAGATATCAGTGTGATGCCTCATGTTCAGATCTGAATTTGCCCTGAAAAAGCAAGACATGGCTTGGTTCAATCAGGAACCCCAAAATCCAAACTGATCCTCTCTCTACATATAATATCAATATTTTAGTGAATTGAATCACCCATAAAAATCCTGTTCTTGTCCCTGGTGGCTCAGGATTATATATACTATTAGTGGTCAGTAAGTCATTGGAAAGTAGTGCAGTTCCTCCAATAATGTTTTATTATTATTATTATTATTATATTTAGTTAAAACTCACATTTGTAAATAGTTGGCTAGAAATATATATATACACAACATCTTTAGCAGACCCATTTCTCAGACACACTGCCATCCACCTTGTCATTTATTTCTATTTATTTATTGATGTGTTTTTCTTCTATTTTCTGAGTTTGTTCATTTGTGTTTTTCTTTATTCCTGTGTTTTATTTTTCTGCCATGTTCTCCCAGCATATTTGCACATTTGCAACTCATATCACCCAAGCTATATTGTCCTCGGTGTTATCAATATCCAAAAGTCCTTCATTAGAAATCTTCCCTCCCCCCTTTTCATCCATATTTTCTTTCTATCACTTCTTCAAACACATTCACACTAATTTTAAGAAAGGAAGAAAATCCTTTCTTTGTTTTTACCGGGGTTAGGGCTTCTCCATATCCATCAAAGGGTTACCTAGACCCACCAGAGAAAATTTTTAGCAATGCATGGCAAAGCCTATTTAACATGGACAGCGGCAGTACAAGTACAGAAGCAGTCCTCCTATTGCTAGCGTTACCTATGCAAAAAAATGCTTTTTTTATTTAAATAAGGATTTTTTTTAATCTTGGACTTGTACTCATTTATTTATTAATATTCTTGATATTTCTTTTTTTTGGAAACTGGAACTGAAAGTCCAAATGGAGGCTTCCAGATCCACTGCACATGCACAAACATAGGTCACGGATGACAGAATCCCCCCCAGTGTCGGTGGATTTAAATAAACACTGATTGATACATTTATACCCCTTGTGTATTTGCACAACTGGATTAGCCATATTGGGTCTGATTCAGAGTGGAACGTAGGCATAAATGTAACTTGTGGTTGATGAGTATTTATAGTTGAAGATGCATCCAGGTCTGATTGAGTAGCAGATGAGTCTGCATGACAACTGGCACACCCATCAGACAAGGAACCTGTGACTGTGAGCCTCCAGCTGAGCCCTGTACAGAGCTGTTATTGTGGACATACAAAGTTAGACGCTGGCCAGAGGGCCAGTGATGGAGTCTCCTAGACTGCAGCAGGTGAGCAGAGAGGACTGTAAGCAAGAGGAGCGTATGTCCCAATGGATTGCTGTTGCAGCCTGCCCAGAATCTTGCCTCCACAGTGACAGATAAGTGTAAAAATGTATTCAAAGTCAAACACATATATGGCAAAGAGACTAATTGTGGCATATCTCATTTTTCTTTAGTTGGATTTTCAACAGACACAGTAATTTGCATTAGATAGAGACACTAAAGAGTGTATTAACTGCTACCTCTGTAGAGCAATGCAAAAGTAATCACTGCTACTATATACTGTAAAGTCATTCATATAACAAAGGTTATGCAAAAAGTGTAGATATATATATATATATATATATATATATATATATATATATATATATATATATATATATATCAGTCACAACATTAAAACCACTGACAAGTGAAGTGAATAACATTGATTATCTTGTTATAATGGCACCAATTAAGGGGTGTAATATATTAAGCAACAAGTGAACAGTTCTTGAAGTTGATGTGTTGGAAGCAGTAAAAATGGGGATGTGAGCGACTTGACAAGGGCCAAAATGTGACAACTAGACGACTGGGTCAGGGCATCTCCAAAATTGCCGATCTTGTGGAGTGTTCCCAGTATGCAGTTGTTAGTATCTACCAAATGTGGACCAAGGAAGAACAAGTGGTAAACCGGTAACAGGGTCATGGGCGCCCAAGGCTCACTGATGCGCATTGAGAGCGAAGGCTAACCCATCTGGGCCGATCCCACAGAAGAGCTATTGTAGCACAAATTGCTGAAAAAGTTAATGCTGGCTATGATAGAAAGATGTTAGCACATACAGTGCATCACAGCTTTCTGCGTATGGGGCTGCATAATCGCAGACCAGTAAGAGTGCCCATGCTGATCCCTGTTCACCGCGGAAAACGCCTACAATGGGCACGTGAGCACCAGAACTGGACCATGGAGCAATGAAAGACTTTGGCCTGGTCTGATAAATTACGTTTATTTTACATCATGTGGATGGCCAGGTGAATGTGCGTTGTTTACCTGGGGAAGAGATGGCACCAGGATGCACTATGGAAAGAAGTTAAGCTTGTGGAGGCAGTGTGATGCTCTGGGCAATGTTCTGCTGGAAAATCTTGGGTCCTGATATTCATTTTGACACATACCACCTATGTATACATTGTTGTAGACCAAGAACACCCCTGATGGCAGTGGCCTCTTTCATCGGGATAATGCACCCTGCCACACTGCAAAAATTGTTCAGGAATAATTTGAGAAAATTGACAAAGAGTTCAAGGTGTTGACTTGGTCTCCAAATTCCCCAGATCTTAATCCGATCAAGCATCTGTGGTATGTGCTGGAAAAACAAGTCCAAGCCATAGAGGCCCCACCTTACAACTTACAGGACTGAAAGGTTCTGCTGCTAACATCCTGATGCCATATAACATAAGGACACATTCAGAGGTCTAGTGGAATCTATGCCTCGACAGGATAGAGCTGTTTTGGTGGCACAATATTAGGCAGGTCGTTTTAATGTTGTGGCTGATCGGTGTATATTGATGTGTTATTTGGTTTAGAGAGCTAAAGCGAAAGAGTTAACTAGTGAGAAAGAAGGTTTATATCTCAACTTCTAGCGGTTAAGCAGACACTGTCATTCTGCTGTGTGCTATTTGATTGATTTTTACATTCATCTGACAGGTTGGTCTAATTCTATAAACTGTGCAAATTGTTTTTGTAATACTTCCCAACTTGGCCATGTTGAGGTCACACATCTGGGGCATGCCTTGCACTTAAGACTTGCTATGTCACTCCTAACCTGCTTTCCCACACCTAAAATCTCATATGCAATGCCATGTGCACCAGGTGTGCGTGTCACCAGTTCATTGCTGGTGTGACGTGCAGAGACCTGAATGTGTCATACCTTGCAATATTTTGCTTGTTGTGACAATGGTTCAGAAGGTGGGGACAGACCCCTCATATTCGGAATTTCCTGCTTAAATTTGGTCCTTTGGGAGGTATGCACTCAACTTAAAAATTAATTAAAATAAATTGCAATGGCCCTCAGGACATTTGTTCTCTTATATGCTGAGTCAAGATTCAATTTCCGTCTACTAAATAATGTGCTGTTATAGCATTCAGAGTTCTGGGAAGCTTGATGGATTACAATGTGGATTGGCCTTCCGCTGTCTCCCCTGCTTTCTTCTCCTTTCTGCAAATACGGAAAACATTGATTGGGTGGGCAAATGTCAGTAGCATCAGGATCAGTAGAGAGATGTTGACCTTAAAAACATGAAGATACAGTCATTAATAACACATCTCATCCTCACTAAAGGTAAACACCTCAAACACTGCAGGACCCACATATCTGGTTACATACATAGAAGGGGTCACCACCCAGATGTGTCCGTAAGATATGAAATGCTGCATATTGCAGAGTAGATATTAGTGCAGAAAGAGCCATCACCAGTCCATACAGCTTTCCAAAGTATCTGGGTGGAAATCTAGAAGATGGAAAAAAAATTAATAAGGACAACACGTGTTGCCATCTAGAGAAAGAGACACCAAGCTCTAAAATTTCTGTGTTACTCTTCAGAAATATTCAGACTTTTGAAAATAAATACATGAACAAAGAAATAAATACAAATAACACAAGGTTTGTTTTTTGCTTGTATCTACATAACTCATTCAAATTATGATTAAAAAATGTAATGTCATAAAAATGTGCTGTGTATACAAATACTCAGTAGTACCTATTTAGCAATGCAGAACTACAGACATTTGCTCTCGACAAGAGTTTTTATATGTTTATTGCAACGTGAAATCCTTTCCCATGCAGAATGTAAGTTTATGCGTTACAATGGTCTTTGAATAAGAACTATCTGGTATATCTATCTAAGATGTATGTAATAGGATGCACCTAAATGTTTTGAAAATCAAAAATATGATCTGAGACATTGATTAGTACTGGATCTCTTTTTTAATCAGATGCAGGGGCGGGCTGGGCAGGGGGGCACACGTCCCCCGGGCCGGACATAAAAACATTGTTTCGGGCCGCCGGGTGGCTGGCCCCTTCCCCGGGACCAGCCACCTTCATTTGGCCGCGGATCCTAACGATCTGTCCCCCCCTCCCTCCATGCTCGCGTGATGCACCTCTGGAACACATGGGACGCGCACAGGTGCCGTCCCATGTGTGTAAAAACTGACAGCGCGGGGGATTGAGCCAGGTAAGTGCCGGGGGGATGTATTATATTAATATTGTGTATGTCAGTGTCAGTATGCTAAATTAATGTCTGTGTTTGAGGGGGCCACTATAGGAATGTATTTGTGTGTGTAGGGGGCAGTATATGAATGTATGGGAGGGGCCAGTATATGAATGTATTTGTGTGAGTGTGAGGGCCAGTATATGAGTGCATTTGTGTGAGTGTGGGGGCCAGTATATGAATGCATTTGTGTGAGTGCTGGGGCCAGTATATGAGTGCATTTGTGTGAGTGTGGGGGCCAGTATATGAATGTATTTGTGTGAGTGTGAGGGCCAGTATATGAATGTATTTGTGTGTGTGTGTGTGTGTGGGGGCCAGTATATGAATGTATTTGTGTGAGTGTGGGGGCCAGTATATGAATGTATTTGTGTATGTGTGTGTGTGTGTGTGGGGGGGGCCAGTATATGAGTGTATTTGTGTGAGTGTGGGGGCCAGTATATGAGTGTATTTGTGTGAGTATGAGGGCCAGTATATGAATGTATTTGTGTGTGTGTGGGGGGGGGCAGTATATGAATGTATTTGTGTGAGTGTGGGGGCCAGTATATGAGTGTATTTGTGTGAGTGTGGGGGCCAGTATATGAATTTATTTGTGTGTGTGTGGGGGCCAGTATATGAATGTATTTGTGTGAGTGTGGGGGTCAGTATATGAGTGTATTTGTGTGTGTGTGGGGGGCCAGTATATGAATGTATTTATGTGAGTGTGGGGGCCAGTATATGAATGTATTTGTGTGAGTGTGGGGGCCAGTATATGAGTGTATTTCTGTGTGTGTGTGGGCCAGTATATTTATGAATATATTTGTGTGTGTGTGGGGGCCAGTATATGAATGTATTTGTGTGTGTGTGTGTGTAGGGGGGGGGGGCAGTATATGAATGTATTGTGTGTGGGAATGACCAGTCTAGGAATGTAGTGTGTGTGAGGGAGGGGGTCTTGTGTGTATATATATATATGTGTGTGTATGTATATATATATATATATATATATATATATATATATATATATATATATATAAATTTAATCGAGGAGTGCACGTGGGTGATAAGTATTGGGTGCTATTTTATTTGTGGGGTGATGGTGGGACAATTTAATTTAATAGTGGTTCCTATGAATTTAAGATGGAGTAATTGCACCTTTAAGTTAATACTGGGGTGGTGAGCTATTAATTGATTGTGGGGCTGTTTGGGGAGAATGAGGTCTATTACATGTGATTATGAATTATTTAAAGCTTGGGATTGTTGTGGGAAATGGTTATATTTGTTAACCGTAAATGCTATTTAAATTATTGCTGGGGCTATTTGGAGGGAGGGAAATAGGTTTATATATTAAATGTGTTTGCGATCTAATTTTAGGGTTGGTTGGAGGGAAAGAGATCTAGGGCCTGATTCACTAAGGATCTTAACTTAAGAAACTTCTTAACTCAGTCTCCTGGACTAAACCATGTTACAATGCAAGGGGTGCAAATTAGTATTCTGTTTTGCACATAAGTTAAATACTGACTGTTTTTTCATGTAGCACACAAATATCAACTTTAAATTTCAGTGTACAAATAAGCTATGAAGTATTTGTGTGCTACATGAAAAAACAGACAGTATTTAACTTATGTGCAAAACAGAATACTAATTTGCACCCCTTGCATTGTAACATGGTTTTGTCCAGGAGACTGACATAAGAAGTTTATTAAGTTAAGATCCTTAGTGAATCAGGCCCTTATTTAGCAAATGTGAATATTATTATTTTAATGTTGTGGCTGAAGGGAGGCCTAATTATAAAATGTGGGTGCTTTTGATTTAACACTGGAATTGGTTGGAGTTTTCTAAATGTTATGTACCCATTTTTTTTCCAAATAAGGCCTCCGATATTCCAGGATCCAGACAACCAGCAAATGAGCTAAAGTAACCAGCAGCCACAAGTGGTGACAGTGACAAGAACAGGTAGGAGAGAGCAAAACAGTCTGCCAACTATCTTGAATCTTGTGGGACAGTCCCGAATTTGGGTGACTGTTTCGCTTAGGACAGTTGGGAGGTATGTCCCGCTTCACCGTGAATTACTCGTGAAGGCAGAACTGTGTGCACCTAATAGTAGTGCACACAGCTCTGGGCCTGGGTGTGTATATCTAATATATAAATGCTTAGTGGCGTCTGTGTGTGGGAAAAAAAAACCAAGTTGCAGCGCCACCTGCTGGGCAGAGTTATACACTGACCTACTAAATTCTTAGTGTGGGTGGGAAAAAAATTTCAAAAAGGGCTGAAATTTGGTAGGGCTCAAACTCATTTTCGTGAGTTAATTTTACCTCATGAACACACATGTGTAGAGGCGTGCGTTAGTGTGTGTGTGTGTGTGTGTGTGTGTGTGTGTGTGTGTGTAAAAAACTATTTTCTCAGAAAGGGCTCATCCAATTGACCTGAAATTTGGTATACTGACATTATTTGACAAAAAAATTAGAATAGTCAAGTCAGTTAACTTCCATCATCCCCCCTTCCCCCCGTGGGAGGGGTAGTAAAGGCTAAATTTACGAGTTGAGGGGTCAAACTCATTTTCGTGAGGTAATTTTACCTCATGAACACACATTAAAAAGGGCGCTTGCGTCGGGAAGTAACGATCTTCCCCTAAGGAGGCCTGGGCTAGGCCCAAATGCATGACAAGAACCTTTTTAAGACCTTAAGTATCTTGATTTGACTAGAATGCATGAGTATCATGCACGGGTTAACTTGTATATATATATATATATATATATATATATATATATATATATATATATATGGGCCGGCGCGGTGTGCTTGCTCCCCGGGCTAAAGTCTGCCAGCCCTCCCCTGATCAGATGGAAACCACATATGTCTCATAGAGATAAGCAAAATTGTCCAACTGTTCCTGTTCCAATATTCGCCTCATTCCGCATTTTGGGCTGAATCTTGCATGTTTCTTTGGTAGAATTAAATTATTTTGTGCAGAATTCCCTGTATCGTTTTCCTCCTCTTGGATTTCCCTTATCATTTTCTTATTATAGCCCAAGAACAACACAGGGCAGAATGGATTGACACCATCACAGCTCTATTTATAGATTATAAATTCACCAGAATTTGGAGTTTACAAATACAAAGCGGTATGTCATGTCATGGAGTGGCAAAGGAAAAGTGGGACTTGAAGACTGTATTACTGGACATTTGCACCTCAGTCTGTCCCACTGGGAAATACAATTCATGTCATGTTCTGATGCAATTTCACTCATCTCTACTTAAACAGTAATAAAATGCCCAAATTATGACCATTTTTAGAATGAATAGAAATAAAGCAAGAATAAGGATCAAATTATGTTAGTGTCATACATAAAAACTACCCCAGTAGTAACAATAGTAACAATAATAGTTTTGTCATACAGTTATTCAGAGTGAAATCGATAACAAAAATTAGCATTCAGCATACAGAATAAGAGACGCATTACAATGTATGTGTGTTTATCCATATTTGCAGAATATGAGAAATCATAAACAAGAGAAGCAGCGATGTGCAGATGTGCAGATGTAAATACCTATATAAAAGGACCAAATGCTAAAAATCACATCCAACAGGCAGAAAATATAAATTACATTAGAGAATCTTTGCAAAGCGCTACGGAATTTGCTGGCACTATATAAATAAAGGTTAATGATGATGATGAGAATACAGGTTCATGTATGTATGCATGCATGTGATAATTACTTATATTAAAACTTGATTTGACTATGGTGTTGCAGGGTGCAGAATAATGGTCTGTCACCTCAAAGTGACCAGCCAATTACATTAATCTGCAGGACAAACCCTTGCAGTACCCCCTAATAATTGATAACCCCCACCCTTCCTGTATGTGGGCCACTGCTGCGTTCCCCTCCCATTGTAATTCATCCTCCCCCTGCCTCAATTTCCCTGGGCACAGAACAGCATTGTCTATTTTATTATCTATAATAGTTTGTATGAGCCTGATTTATTTCTTCATTTAATCATGAGAGTGAGAGGACATTCTGTCTATCTTTATTATACATGTCACTGTCTAACAGTTGAAAGGTTATAGTAATATAAGAATATTACTATAAACGTGCTTTCTCACAGAAAGTTCACTTGGAACGTGCACAAGGTGTCTCATTAAAACTGAAAACCAAGGCCCGGGGATATGCAAGAATAAAGTCCATTTGTGGGGAGAATAAGTCTTTGTGGCCCCTGTAAATATACACCATTTAAACCACATTGAAATACCTTGTCCTCAGATTTAAAATGGATAGACATGAAAAGGGAAGACGAGTATGGTATTCCTACATATTATAGATATGAGACTAGACAAACAACAGAGACCTTCTTTTAGGAAGATTGGATATATAAATAGGAACTATCAAAAAGGAACGAGGGGTGCTAAAAACAAATCTTTCAAAAATTCCATTAACAAAAACAATTGCAAAAATTTAGATGGGGTCAAAAGAAATAAAATTAAGAATGATACCATCATCTATTATTGAAATAAATACACACTTGAAGAGGCAGCAAATTATTCAAAAAAGGTTCAAACTTGCCTGCTCCAATCAGCTTGACAAATATAGTACTTATGTAGTTTTGCAATAATGATAAAGAGATAAAAACTTACAAAGAAATTAATGAAAATTATAAAAAGAAATCTACATTCTATCCCACTCACACAAAAGGTTTTTTGGTGGTAACTTTCAAAGAGTTGGTTAAAGATGATCTAGACAAATGGAATATCAAATCAAGTCCTATGTTTAATCTGAGCAAAGTTGAAATAGAGGCCATAAAAAGTTCATATCTAATAAAAACATTGTTATTAAAACCAGCAGATAAAGGAAGGGGGGGGGGGGGGGTGGTCATGGATCCAGTGGTGTCCAAAAGGAAAACTGTAGACTACTTTGAGATCAGCGACCTGTGAACTTCTGTAGGGAGATTTGGGACAGGAGATGAAGAGAAGAAACAGACGGAGGAGTAGAGCCACAAATCACATTATTTTGGTCCTGAATCTAAATGAATTGATCGCTGCATTTTGTTGCTGGAAGCGGGACCAAAATGGTGTTTTTCGTGGCATTGAGGCCCCACTCCTTTAGAATGCAGGAAAATGGCCTGCTCTCCTGGAAGTCCAGGAGAGCTACCTGGAATTAAGGAGTCTCCAGAAAATCCCGGGAGAGTGGGCAGTATGTTCTATTGAGATGCATATGGCAGAACCAAGCTGGTAGATCCTTCTGTATGCTCTCGCCATTTCCTTCTTGCTAATATATTTATATGTAATATTTTTATTTTGTTTATCAAATATTGTTACTTACACAATAGACAGGAATGCAGCATTTCCTCCATAAAGGAATGAACGATTTATCACTTGGAAGATGAAAGTTGGATACAGTGCTGGGAGTGTGGGAATTGAGGCGCACACAGAGAAGAGCACACCCAGCACAGTCGTCAGTGACAAAGATAGGATTGAGGAATGGATGTCATCAAGCCTGTCTGTATCTGAGAAAAATAGGATACAAATTGTAATCAAAGTTGTGTACAGCTCGTTAACCTGTCATTACAAATTTGCATTATGTTATTTAGGCTTATAATACACAGCCTTTAAACTTTAGGAGCACTGCATACAACTGCCTACACATGACAAAATGATAGGCAAGTCTATATAATTATTATTATTATTATTATCCTTTATTTGTTAGGCGCCACAAGAGTTCCGCAGCGCCGTACAATGCACAAACAATAGACAGTACAGGGTAAAATATTACTGAGCAGTAAACAAAAATACCAAAACTTCGGAAGCTCCAAGCAGGCTAATGCAGAAAAGACGGAGCAGAAGAGTAGGTAAGGACACAGGAGGGAAGAGGGCTCTGCTCGAATGAGCTTACATCCTAAGGGAGGGTGAACAAGACTCAGGTACAAACGGGGCCAGATGATGTAAAGGAGAGAAGAGGGGACAGGAGGAGGGAGGGGAGAGCGGGTTAGGAGGAAGGATGGTAGGCTTTGAGGAACAGGTGGGTTTTTAGTGCCCGTTTGAAGGAGCTTAGAGTGGGGTTAATGGATAATTAATGGATAGACTACGTAAAAGCAAATGAACAAATAAAAAGTTTACATGGAAAGACGTATGAGATGTTATGGGAAATACCATACACATAGCCCACATTCACTTTAAGTCATACCAACCTAATATTGTCCTTTATCAGCCAAGTTCTAATCAACTAATATGTAACAGGTTGATATAGGATATAAAAGCAAAGAAAATGTGAATAGAATGGTGCTCAAGAGCTATACCTTAGAGTTCAGTATATGAAACACAATGGAATAGATTCATGGACAGATAAATCACAATTTAATGAAATATAGATAAATCACTGTTAAAACAACTGCCACAATTGAGCTCAATGTGGATATTATTGCTATACTAAAGATACTAAACGTGCAAATCAAGAAATATGTAAACATTGCTTCAATGCACATGAATCATGCTATCATTGTTTTTGTTCAAAGTTCCATTTCATAAGATCAATCTGCATATATAGTTGAATCTCACAAGGAACTTGAGAATCCAAATGTCCGTAAATTTTAGAGCAAAAGGAGATATCTATTGATACTAAAAAGCAGTGGGAAACATGCGCTTCCTAATTTAAGTGTGTATGCAGCCAAGGGGAAAAGGAGGGGTTGCAAAGGAGAAAAGGTCCCAATCTCCTAATGGTCTGGAAAGAAAAATGGACTCCCCGGCGCAATACCAAGATGCTGGTGCCCTCTGAAAATGAATTGGTATAAAACTGTTGGATCTGGAAAATTTGTATTCAATGTGGTGTAAATCAATACATATAAACAAATGAACAATGCAAAAAAGAGTGATTACTCTATGAAGTTAAAAATAAAAGCAGACAGAGCAAAAACAGCAAAACAATAAAAACATAAATCCTTGAGCTCAATGAGCATGAGTTGCCACAAAATAGAAAGACTGCTGTCCATATGCATCCAAACAAAATAATGTACTGGATAGTAGCAAATTCAACTAATAGTCCAAGTGTAGATATGTTGTAATATGTTGTATGAACCAAATATATAGAGCGGAATCAGCAATGACAGTTCACGAGCACAAAGAAAAGTCCAAGCATGGTCAACTCATAGAATGTCATTGAATCACAATTCTCGTGGTTGAAATAAAAGTAGAGTAAATGATGAAGGAACATAGGTGAAAATAGGTGGTCTGAGGGTGTAGGTACATGAACCTACCCCTCTCCTACGTCGATTCCCTGGATGCTCTGTCCCTAGATTATCTGTCCAGTGCTAACTGCACGCTGTCTTCTCCTTCCAGAAGTGTTTGGTAATTCCTGGTAGTGTGAAGAGTCTATGGTGCGCATGCGCATGCGTTCGTAGCAGAAGTATACCGCAATCACTTTCATCAGACAGTGGAATAAAATCCAAGTTAGAACAGTAGTATGGATATTGGTCCAATATGTAATTCTACACGTTTCGCCCTAGTTGGTAGTCCAGTAGTCACCATGTGAACTGGCTAAAAAACATCCTCAAGGAACTATACATTATATTGAGTTGCAACTGCTCACATTTGTCACAATATCATAAACAGGCTATTATCTTAAAAGAAAGGTTCTTAGAAAAGACACCATAGAGAAATCCTCACTACAGTTGAGGGAAACAGACAGAGGTAACCTTTTTGGGAAGAAAAGTGACTGGGCGGAGGACTCCAACACAACAAAGGCACCAAATCTCCCCTTCATTGCCACATACAGTAGGAACCCAAGAAATTAGAGCTTATTGCGAGCATGGATTTATATTTTTATTGTTTTGCTGTGTCTTTGCTCTGTCTGCTTTAGTTTTTAACCTCATGGAGTGATCACTCTTTTTTGCATTGCTCATTTGTTTATATGTATTGATTTCCACCACATTGAATACTAATTTTCCAGATCAGTTTCTTACCAATTAATTTTCAGAGGGCACCAGCATCTTAGTATTGCACCTGGGAATCTATTCATCAATTGATAGTAGATGGTATTGCGCAGATAGATTGCAATTGTTTATAAATCACTAATGGACAGTAAATATTGCGAAAAAACTAATTGTCTAATTTAAACTCCTTTGAGCACAGTCTGCTTATACAACAATTATTGTATTTACATTTTCTTTGATTTTCTATCACATTTGGGAAGTGCAGGACAACAAGCAGCAGAGAGTTACCTACATACCTAGCCCTGAAAAGTATGTAGGGGTATATATACTAAACTGCGGGTTTGAAAAAGTGGAGATGTTGCCTATGGCATCCAATCAGATTCTAGCTTTTTTTATTTAGTGTATTCTACAAAATGACAGCTAGAATCTGATTGGTTGCTTTAGGCAACATCTCAGCTTTTTCAAACCCGCAGTTTAGTAAATATACCCCATACAGTATATTACTGATATGGGATACCATATTTCTCTCTCATCCTATCTGGGGGACACTACTACCATGGGGTTGTATGTGGGGAGCTTGGAGTTGGCACTTAACAAGTTAATGTAATACTTGCTGACAGACTCCTCCTCTCTGCAAACCCCTCTAGCCTCAGTGTTTGTTGAGTGCCCAAGCAGTTGGGCTTACTGTGGCTGCTCTGCAACTACATCTTGCTGATTTTATTTTTATTTTCATTCTTTTTTCTTTTATTTTACAAACTGTGTCTATGCTGCACTGCAGCACATACACTGGTTGGGATACTATGCATAACTATGCATGACAGGGGACTCCTATGCAGAAAATAGCTGCAGCCGACAGAGTTCAGTGAAAGCAGGTTGGCTTTCACTGCCAGTGCTTCATGACAGGTGCTGCCAGCGATCTCAGGGACCGCTGTCACACTAGAGCCCCTTCTTTGCATAGAGACCATCAGGTCACTACAGTTAAGGGTACCGGCGCTGCCATTATGGGCAGAGAGCGCCAGTACTCGGTAAATGGCGCCCGCATTTGGATGGATTGTACCAAGTCTCCCGCTCTTCAGAGACTTGAGTACACACTTTTGCCATTAGGCAGAGAGCGTCAGACACTGAAAAATGTGGGAGGCCATTCCTAATTTGGATTATATCACTCCCCCGCAAATGCGGAGGGGGACTGGGCATCACGATTTGGCCCACACAGGAGACATAGGAGTATGAGGCTGACACGGGCTTACTATACAAGCACCACAGAAACAGCAGTTTTTTTAACAGATATCACTATAGATAAGAGAGAAAGCAGGGTGAAGCAGCCCCGTTAGGTGTTTCTCCCCCATCTGCAACAATACAATGGTGTATTCCTGAAGCGGGAACTGCAGACAGGAAGGCGGTTACATGGCTACAGGCTCCTCTCTCTGTACCTGATGGTCCTTGGCCACTAGGAGGGCTAAGTACTTTCATGAATTTTTTGCATGTATGTATGTATATCAATGGATATGTATTTATGTCTATGTGTGTATATATATATATATATATATATATATATATATATATATATATATGTATATGTACAGTTCACTATTATGATATTCAGCACCTATTTGTGTACATGTGTATAAGTATATGAGATGCTCTGTTTATTAAGTGACAAATGGTATTCCACAGTTAATATACATTTTGCTGTGTACAGTATACTGTTTAGAGTTAACTTGGATAAGAAGTATACTCGGAAACAGGTATCACATATTATATCCATTCAAATTGAGATACTGTTTGTGCTGAAAGCAGAGGAACAACAGGTATCCTCTATATTTACTCATTGGACACCTGTTCTTACTGTGTTGCTTTCCTAAGGTAGAAAAACACGAGGAACTGGTTTGCTGCAGCAGTTACCTGGTCACAGGCACAATGGCTGCAAAAGAAACACCCGGGCAAAAGGATTTACTGGCTATACTGTAAATAATAGTCTCTCTTGTGGACTGAAAGACCCGGGGCTGACCATGCAGACTTTGAGGTTTACCCATGTTAAGTAGGACCAAGGTAACGCACCCCCTTCTCAGATATATACACACATATCAGTGTGTGCAACCGAACGTACAGTCAGTAGCAACACGTGTTCAACTACTTGCCAGGCCGATGAAGATGTAAACTAGTGCTGAAGCCTTTTTCCGTTACTGTACTCCTTTCCAACGGGGTCAAGTACCGGCCCCAAAGTAGATACGGGCCTGAGCCAGCTTGGTCACATAGCATCGGAGGTCCACCTAGGAGAACCCAATCACTCAGTGGTTAGTGGAGACCTTAAACCAATTAACCTGGTTCTTGGTATCACCTGCATGGGCGCCATGAGCGTAAGTGTCAGGGGTCCACTTGGGCCTGCCCTCAAAGCCTGTCCACACTAGGACTCTTCTAAATCAGAAGAGGTATGGAGGATTCTGCCCCTCCCCACAGGTGGGTCGCGAAGAAACCTCCAGGCACAAAGACATTGTGGATCTGGTGGTAGCAGGTCACCTAGCCTTGGACCCTATCTAATTAGAGATGGGGCGGCGAGCAAACCTGATGGTAAAAAGAAGGCTCATAGAACTTGACCCGTATTCTCTGCCGCGTTGAAGTATTTTACTGCAGGTATCTGGTGTTTAAGACAGACACCTAACCGACATCCCAGCCTAACTCAGTGCATGATCATTAGGGCTTTGGAAACTTAAGCAGACCAGCGGGAAGTGCAGTTACAAGGCACTGCTCCCTATGGCATGCCTTTGTCGGAAGTTTAGGGATACAGGTATATGGAAACGTGGTACGCAGCCTCCGTTCATTAACTGTCCTTAGTCGGTGGCAGGACCTTTTGATTAAGGTCCTCCTGTGCCGACACTGAGTTTGTAGAAATTCTCCAAACCCTATTCAGCTTGGGTCTCATTAGGGCCAGAGGCTGACATACATTATATGTTAGCCCACACGAGATGAGTGCCCTCCTCCCGTGGTATATTTCAAAGCAAGCTCAGGCTCCGAGAGTGACTTTTTTGCCGGCCCCTCCGGGGCGGTGAGTCTGACAAAGGTCAGTAGTCCAGAAGCAGACCCCTTTCAGCTAGGGCCATTCATGGGGAAAATAATCCTTTCTTCTTATAAGAGGCACCCAGAGTCCTAGCTTCCGGAGGCTGTCAAGAGCCTTGGCCTGGATCTTGTTTAGTCCAGTACCACATTATTACACAGGATCCCACAAACAGATCAGCATGGCTTATTTTGCCGGGATTCCATAATATAAGGCAGAGGAGTTATATTTCATCCTCTTTCTGCTTCCCTAGCCAGCTAGGCCGTTGAAACTCATACTTGCTCTATGAGCCCTCATTCTATATCTCTTTCTCGACCTTTGGGTTAAGATCTACTGTGCTCTCCGTTCTTTTTAGTGGATATCTGATTTGCCCCTTTTTGGGATCAGTCTAGGAACGGGACTTGTACAACGGGGAGATATGTGCCAGCAGTGGATTACACTCCTATATCTCAATGGGTGCCTGAGATGGGACCATCTCACAACAGGCAAGGCCTTGGCCCTGTGCACATGAGACCGGCCTATGAGGATGGAGAGCAGTGGTCTTTTTAACACAGAGAGGATCGGTATCCGACTTCAGGCACCTGATCAAAGAGTGTGTTCTACAGATATAAGTTGGACCATAGCGACATGTTACTGCCCCAGCAGGGGGCTCGGTCACTACCTTAAGGGTTTTAGTCCTTCTTCAGTTTGCAATATCATGGTTGTGATATATGTCAATTGACTGAGTGAGACCATGAATGCCAAAAGGCATTAAATTACAGCCTTGGCTCATTGGGTAGACTGCTGTTGCAGAAGTCCCAGTGAGAAAGAAATCTCACCACGCACAGTTTCAGACGCTGTGCCATCAGTGGATTACCTGATATACATCTCAGGGCGCCTTGCCATGGTCACCAGAACCTGGACTCTATTCAGGACCAGGGCTCCTCCTGTTGACGTAGCTGTCAAGACCATGCAGTGGAAGTTCCAAATGGGACACCTGCTCCTCCCACTGTGCAGCGTCCCCGAGTCTCCGGGCGGCAGGTGTATGAAGGAGGCCCTTCTTAGAATTCTGCTGACTTCAAATTAGGCAACGGGCCCGGCTGCAGTATTCTCCTTGCTGGGTCCAGGGAGAAGGGGATCATCTGCTTCGCACAGACGTCCTCCCTCAACTTCCCCCCCTTCCTTCTTGTTCAGCACCATTATGGTTTGCTTCTGATGGTTCAGGGGATTTTCATCCACAATAGTGGCCAGGAACCTGTGGCTACCACAGTATCACAGGGTACTCAGTACTTCGTAGTGGGGTGTGAGCATCACAACTTCTTTTTTCCTCTTTCTCGCTTTACGCAGATTACTGCAGTGAGAGTCTCTGGCTCAGTTCCTGATGGTTCTGGAGTCAGCTTTCCCTTCTGGACTTGCTTTGTTTATTACAATGGATATGTGCAAGAGGCGCGGACCTTTCCCTAAGGGGACCTGCAGACAACTTCAAGGTTCCTTCCCCGACACCAAGGGGAGGCCTAAGACATTAGGTATTCATTCCTTACCACCTTCATCGAAACCTCCTGTTCAGCTGAAGTGTGGTTGCTACATGCTAATGGAGTTCCTTGACCAAGGACCTTGGTGCAGGGTATAAGGCTAGAGGCCCCTTGTGGCTATACTATATTCTCCATTTTATGTGATGTAAGAGCTGTTTCGTACAGTTCCTTCACTCAAAACTGTCAGGTACCTTCCAACCGCAGCTCTCATCCCGTTGCCTAGCAACGGGATGCCCTTCCGCCCACATGATCGCAATTCGCCGCTTGGCTCCCTAGCAACGGGACGCTTGCCCGGCGATCAGCTGAGTCTGATCGCCAGAAGTCTCTCTCCTCATTTCCTCCTCCACACTGTTTAAACCTCACTCTGGCACCATTAGGGTGCCAGAGTATTGGTTCATACATACTCCAGCTTCCCTGCAGTTCCTGTTGTCTCCTGTGATATATATATATACTTGGCTTGTTTGACTACTCTTCCGGATCTTCCTTTGGACTTCGCTGTCCATTCTGGTATTGACCCTTGGACTGTTCCTGACTACTCTTTGTCTATTCTCCTTGGTACTGCGCTCCTCTGCTTTCGATTCGGCCTGTCTGACTACGCTTTATCCATTGCACTGGTGACTATCTGGGAGAACCGCAACCTGCGCACTTCACGCAGCAAAGTCCATACCTCCTTGCGGGTGTCCCTGGTGAACACCGGGAGTGCGTTAGACTCCGCGCCTCCCAGCTTAGTCACGCCAACACCAGTCAGTGGCTTATTCCAGTGAAAATACGTGAAAAAAAACAAATAAAGGGTACAACAATTGGGCTACATCTTTCTTAAAGCACCTGTGGAGTCTGTCCTTCTCTCAGCCTACAATGCTTTTTAGGGTTCAAATTGAATCTGGAGGTTCTGGTGTCGGTCCTTTGGGAGCTGGCTGCCTCTTTGGACCTTATATCAGGGGGTTTTCTTTAACATAGGATTTATGCCTTCTTTTCATGTGGTGTGGCCATTCAACATTAGGAGGACTGGTTTCTGCTCGTATGGTTCAATATGGAGGTTGGGAAAGGCTGGCTGCTAAACAGACCATCGCTAGGAGCATTCTGTCCTCTGTCCGACAGGTCTCTCTATCGAGTCGGCCTCTGTCAAATTGTCTTGGTGATAAATGCACCCATTCGTGGGGGTGATCTGGGCTTCACTTAATGATGTTTTAGCGGATCAACTTGGCCGAGGAGTTATATAGTTCTTTGGCTGTCATTTCACATATGTAACCTAGTTACTGTTGGCCCTATGGCCACTGGTTTTTGGCCGCAGTGTTGCATGCCAGGCTTTTAGAGCAGTCCCTCCCTTCAAGGGTCTGCTTTAGAATGTCCCCATAGTAGCAGTGTCCCCCAGATCGAATGAAAGCGAAAAGAGGATTTTTATACTTACGATAAATCCGTTTCTCTGATTCCATCTGAGGGACCCTGTGATCCCTCCCTTCTGCCATTTGGTATTTGGTGGTGGTTTCCCCTTCCTTGGGGCTTTTTGTATTACACTGAGGCTAAAGGGAGTTGTTCTGTAAGCAAGTAATAAATTAACTTGTTAAGTGCCAGCTTCAATCTCCCCACATACAACCCTATGTTAGCAGTGTCCCCCAGATGGAATCAGAGAAACGGATTTATCGTATAAAAATCCTCTTATTTGTGCTAACTGCTTAATGTGCTATTAACAACATTATAAAGTGATGTTGGGATAAGTGATTACATAAAGTCAAGGTTTATGAGTGCACAATATTGTTTGGATGTATTGTCTACTAATAGATTTGGAACACACCTATAAACACATGAATGTGCAATCATAATCTGTCACATATTTTGCTTTTCATAAAGGTAACTTGAAAAGCTATGTACTGCACTATCCCCACATTGAATTTGCATGTGTATGATGCCAGTTGATCCGGCTGTAGGGACCTCAGGAGAGTGGATCTGCATCGCTGGTCTCTCCACCAAATTTTGCCCAGCAGTATAATCAAGCCCACTAAATTCATAAATCGTCCATGCCTAAGCTTCTCCTTATATATAGAATTACGGTGGACTGTGGATGCATGGATTACCACCTCACATTCATAGTCCACAGTATTTCTATATCCTGTATATATATAAACCCACTTCAGTGACACTAAATGTACCAGCATGCCATGTCAGTGGCTGTTCTGTCATGCTTGGACATGTGATGCAAAGGCCATAATGACAAGAACGTTTTAATTAGTTTTTTTTTATGATTTATATATACTGGCTATAGAATTACTGTAGTGGAAACATTCATCCTCAGTGCACATCAATTGTATATCCAGTCTATATAAATCAGTGAAAAAAATAAGAAAATATTGTATTGTTTATACATTTTATCTATAGCAGTCTGTAATGTATATGTAACACCACTACCTAAGCGCAGATGTTAAGCGTTAGGCTAGCCCTCTATAGACTGACCACACATCCTAATGGCAGCACATTGCATTATGTGCTTTCCCCGGTGGGTCCTTCATATCCCAGTATGACGCTGTACTTTGCATGGTTAGTTTTGTATGAGTAGAGCTCATATAAAACCAGGGTGCCCATGTGACATAAGGATTGCTCCAGCTATAACTTATAAGCAGTGGTATCTAAAGGGCCGCATAGCATACCCTGTTCAATAGGTATTAGAAGCTCTCTCCTTTTTTTTATGTAAATGCTACAAAAATATAAAGGACATCTCTACTATATTTTTTTTATCAATTATTCTTAATCTTAATTAATCTGAAATTTCAGGAAAATAAACATTGTCGGTTAGAGACTTCAAGGAGGAATAACTTGGCCTGTCCTCGGAAAAACAGGTATGTGTAGAGTGCTATATGGATGTGGCCAGGGGCGGATTGGCCATAGACCTTACAGGGAAGTTTCCCGGTAGGCCGATGCCCTAATGAGGCCACCTGGAGGCCACCTCAGATAGGATGCGGCAGGGGGAGACACGTACAGGAAAGCAATCTAAAATATTGGTGTTCAGTGGGCAGCAACAGGCAGCCAATTGCTAGGCTCCCACGGTGCTGTTCGGCAGACAGGAAGTGTGACTTCACTTCCTGTCTGCCTGATGTGAGAAGAGACGCTGCTCAGAGCAACTGAAGGTAAGTGAGGGGGGCTTAGTATACTATACTATACTAAGGGGGGGTCCTATACTATACTAAGGGGGACTACCTATACTATACTATACTAAGGGGTGGCTGCCTATACTATACTAAGGGGGGCTGCCTATACTATACTATGGTGGGTTACCTATACTATACTTACACCTACTTTTGTGTTGGCCCCACCTACAGTTATTTTGGTCCCGCCGACATGAGGCCACTTCAATAATTTTTTCCAGGGCCACTTTAAGTTCCCAATCCGCCCCTGGATGTGGCAGTGATGGCTTGTGGTGGCTGAGGCATTACTGATGTTTTTTGTTTGACACTTTATGCACATTGTTGAGAAATCAGCTTAATGGCAAAAGTATATGGTGAATAGGTTTCATACAGGGCATATGGGCAGCTCAGTTGTTAGCAAGGCTGTATCGCAGTACTGGGGTCAGATTGGCCCAGGGCCGCCGAGAGGGAGGGGGCGGGTACTAATTACCCGGGCATGCCAGGGGGTCGACCCGGGCCCACACTGCCCACGTTTTTCATTTTTTAAACTTCATTTTTGTTTTCCAGCTTTTTTTTTTTTGTGTTGGGGGGGTTCAATAGTCAGCTTAAATAATCCTCACTATTAAATACCCACAATCACCGCATAATAAATTCATAGCACCTACCATTAAATAATCAGACCCCAAACACACTCCACCATTAAAGTAATAGCCCACCCACATTATATTGTGATGTTCCCAAGCAATAAATTAGTAGCATTCACATTTAATAAATATATATATTTCCCACAAACATCCTTATATTAAATAATTCATATTCACATTTAATAAATAGCTCTACTTCTACCCAGGGGGTATATTAACTAAACTGCGGGTTTGAAAAGTAGAAGTGTTGCCAATAGCAACCAGACTCCAGTTATCATTTATTTAGTAGATTCTACAAAATGATAGCTAGAATCTGATTGGTTGCTATAGGCAACATCTCCACTTTTTCAAATCCCCAGGACTCTTTTGTCTGCCTCTCTTACAGCCTGAGCACATGGGATGGCGCCTGTCATGTGGTATGTGTCCCATGTGAGAAATCATCAGTGATGGACACACATAGGGGAGGGGAGGAAAAAGGCGGACACACTTAGGGAGAGGTAGAGAGGAACGAATTGTACCATTCATTGCCGTATGAAGGTAGCTGGTCCTGGAGGAAGGGCCAGCCACAAAAAACCATAAAGTACATGATCCGAGGTTGGGGACCTTAATTAAGCTCTGGTAGTTTGTCACGCCTCTTCAGCTGCATGCATATACTATTTTGTGGGACGCTGCTATTGCATCCCCACTCCAGTGGGCCCTTCATATCCCAGTCTGACACTGCCAGGGTCCTATCTGTGTGATGTTTATATGTTCTCCCTGTGATTTCATGGGTTTCCTACACCCTAGTGTGCATATGTGGTAGGTAATATAGACTGTAAACTGTAATGTTGCAGGGACTGATATAAATGATTAAATATTCTCTATACAGTACTGTGTAATACGGTGACATTATATATACAAAACATTATAATTAATACAAATATGATAATACTGCACTTTTATTTAAATGTCCTGTGGCTATTACCTTTCTGTTTCCCTTTGTGTCTGTCCATAATTAGTCCATTCCACGGAGCGCACAAAACACCAAAGAACTGAGATACCGCAAAGACATTTGTATATTTACTTACTGTAAAAAAAATATTGAAAATAAAATTATTCTCTGCATGTAAAACAATTACCATACGCAGGACAATCGGGAGACTATTTTTGGTGTTCAGAAAAAGCCATGTGATATATAAAACTGTACAGCGAAGACAGGAGCATCAATGACAATACAAATATTTCTAAATGAGTAAAAACCCTGCACCAGCACACTGCTGTATTGTACAAACCTATATCTGGGTTTCCTCCACTCAGTCGGGTGATGACAGGGTTCAGGGTGCCAATGAACATAAAATGTCTAAGTTGCATGAGAGACAGCCATACCAAATGCCAGATAAAAAGCGATGAGAGGACACAACTCATGAATGAAACGTCAGCATGCTTCTCTGCAGAATGGCAAAATGGTGATTGTTAACATGGCATGAACAGCAATTTGTTGTGTTGATCTTGTTACACTGTTACATAGTAAAGTTTACAAAAGGCACAAGCCGAAATGGTAATTATGTTGATCTAGGGGAAAGTAATACAAACCACCAAGTGTGACATTTGTCTGTGGATATATTTATATATATTAATTAGGACACCTCTAAGGCACCTTTACTGTAATGTAAGCAAATCTATTTTTACCAACCTTTGCTTATAACTTAAACTTTTAATTCCATTTAATAATAAGGTTAACCTCTACTGAGCTTTCTTGATTTTTCATATCCCCTTCTTACAGTTAGATGCCCTGAACTGTACACCATATTCCAGATGTGGTATAGCTAATGCCTTATACAGTAGTAATTTTATGTTTCAATCACTTTCATTTTCTCCGCTTTTATATCCTAAGAGTTTATTTGCTTTTATCTGGCATTATGTCTTGTTACTCAGCTGTCTGCAAACTAGCATTTCTTTATCTTCCATGTGTTTTCCCCAACTGTATTCTGTTTAATGTGTAAGTAGAATAGTTATTACCCAGGCTACGTACATAATGCTACATTTATCTACATTATACTTGACCTGCCTTTGCACAGCCTCGTTTTATTTACATTTTATTGCATTTTACTATGCTGCTCTGTCTTAATGACCCTACATAGCTTAGTGTCATCAGCAATTCTGAACATATTAATAAAAAGACTGAAAACGACAGGACCTAAGTTCTGATCCTTGTGGTACATTGCTAAAACATCAGCCCAGTCGAAATATAATCTGTTTATAACTACCCTTTATTTTCTAGTTTTTAACCAGTTCTCCCTCATTACATATTTTCATAGTTTTCCCTTTGATCTATAGTCATGGCCAGAAGTTTTGAGAATTATATAAATATTGGTTTTCACAAAGTTTTCTGCATCAGAGTTAGACCTTTTTGTTAGATGTTGCTATGGTATACTGAAGTAAAATTACAAGCATTTCATAAGTGTCAAAGGCTTTTATTGACAATTACATTAAGTTTATGCAAAGAATCAATATTTGCAGTGTTGACCCTTCTTTTTGAAGACCTCTGCAATTCGCCTTGGCATGCTGTCAATCAACTTCTGGGCCGCATGCTGACTGATGGCCGCCCATTCTTGCCTAATCGATGCTTGGAGTTTGTCAGAATTTGTGGGTTTTTGTTTATCCACCCGCCTCTTGAGGATTGACCACAAGTTCTCAATGGGATTAAGGTCAGTGGAGTTTCCTGGCCATGGACCCAAAATGTCGATGTTTTGATCCCTGAGCCATTTAGTTATCACTTTTGCCTTATGGCAAGGTGCTCCATCATGCTGGAAAAATCATTGTTCGTCACCACACTGCTCTTGGATGGTTGGGAGAAGTTGCTTTTGGAGGATGTTTTGGTACCATTCTTTATTTATGGCTGTGTTCTTAGGCAAAATTGTGAGTAAGCCCACTCCAACCAGTGCAGAGCTTGTTCAGGAATGTCAGTAGGCAGGTGTGAGTGCATCTGCACGCACAGTGAGGTGAAGACTTTTGGAAGATGGCCCGGTGTCAAGAAGGCCAGCAAAGGAGCCACTTCTCTCCAGGAAAAACATCAGTGACAGACTGATATTCTGCAAAAGGTACAGGGATTGGACTGCTATGGACTGGGATAAAGTCATTTTCTTTGACTAATCCCCTGTCCTCATTTTTTCCCATAGAAAAATGAACAGATATTCCTACTGTAATAGCCAGCAAAATGTGCAGCGGAATATCAAGGCTGCACCTCGTGCTTAATTGAATCCCCACCACAGCTTTGTAGAGCACAGGATCTACAGAAGTTGGGGCTGGAGAAGGGGAGGAGTTGGGATTATCTAATAAACTCCCCCAACCATGGGGGAAAGGCCAAATCCACACCTCTGTGGCTGCGATAGACACAAAGATGACCGAAATGATCCCAGGTCAGACTTGGTGTGCAGACTCCAGGGGTTAGTTTTACTACTATATATATATATTTAATCTGACCCATACACTTGAGCACACACACACATTATTCTACTTATACACACACACACACACACACACTATATATATGGGAAAAAATTGTAAAGCCCCCTTTAAAATCCTACGTTTGCTCTTGGGCTGGTGGCATGCAAAGACTTCTGTATACTTCTCTATACCCTGACAAATAGTATTACACCTCCAGCTCAGCATTCTTGGCTTACCATGACCTCTCTCTGTGAGTACAGTATTTTGAACATGCTATATCCTTCCAAATTCACTGCTAAGTCTTTACTCTTACCCATCTAAGTACCAGTAATATCCTCTATATCATCATTTCCATACACCATTTTTATTTCTAGTTCACCTATTTTGTATGGAAAATGCCTAGCACCTATTACCTTGCATATAATAATTTCAGAATTTAACAATGTTGTTCAAAATAGTTGTGGGGCTAGGACCCAACATGTGTCCCGTCGTCATAACTTTCGACTGTCACTGACAACAGGAGTCTGAGCTTATAACTGACACTTGTTTTAACCCAGCAAGTAATACAACAGTGTATAGAGAGTAATTTATTAATCCATATGTAAAAATAATGAAGCATAATGGTGTTCAAATTAAGGGGTATTTAACAACCTAGATCTAAATTGGGGTACTGAATGTAGTGATTTTGGTAAATGAAGCAGATTTTATGCAATATTAAAAGATTATAAGATTCCTATTGTGGAATAATCAAATGAACAGAGAGCACTATTGGAGTCAGTATTAACTAATAGAAATTATATTTAATGTATAGGAAGGATAGCATTTATGCAATAGTGATTATAATATGATCAGATTTCACTGATGTTTAAAGAAGACTTTAATGCTCTTTAAAGAAGAGTATGCCTACCAAATGAGAATTAATGGTGTGAGGTGTGCATTTATTTATTTATGAAGTCAAGTCCGATTCAAAAGTGCAAAAAATGCATTTTACACCTGCGCATGTGCAGTAGAAAAACGTATGTTTCAGTCTCCTCTCAGACTGCTCTCAGACTGAGATGTACCTTGCCTCTTTATACACTTAGAGAGGCAGAACGGGAGAAGTAGTCGGCGTGCAGGCGTGTTAACGCTTCTTATGTACTATGCAGAGGGGGGAGCAGCCCCAGACACTCCTCTAGGAAGCATATGTGTCACGGATGCTTATCCCCGGTGTAAGATCCGTACTGATGGCTATATGCATTTTGGACATTCTATTCCGAGTCACATATATCTAAAGATATGTGTGGCTTGGAATACAAAGTAAAGTACGAGCCACAATTTACACCTACCTTGAGTCAAACTCAACATAAGGCCCATAATCTTTTATGACAGGACCCCTGTGTTACTCACCATGCTTTATGACACTATTCACGGAATGGTCTGTAAAATGGTCCTTTGTGTGTTGCTCTTCCTCTCTATCACTAGATGGTGCTGGTGGTTGCTCTGATTGATCATGTTTCGCACAGTTCAAACTGGGAAAAAGAAAGGAGAGTTTGACTTGAAGGACTAAAATATAAACAAAAGATAGATTGTCCTTGTAGTAATGGCTCTCAAATGTTTCTATTTTTCCCTAATGTTCAACACTGGAAATGTTTGCTGCATAATAATTATTTATATGGCATTCAGACTTCTGATACATCGGAATTGCTTTCTGTCAACAGTATTTGTACTCTATCGGAAGTGTATTACTTGTTGGGCACTTAAAATACAGAGAAAGTAGAAATCCTCTTGTGTTATACAGGACATGTATTCATTGACTCAATGTAATTAAAATACACACCATTCATCATGCACACATTTAATAGGGACTGTGGCAAAAACAAAAAATGAAAATTATTTTGTGTACACTCATTTTGCTATGATGTTCCTCTTCATCAGTATTCTGGGCTAAATAATAGCCTGCCACTGTCACTGCTGCTGCTACCAGAATGAAGAGGTTTAGTCACAACTAACAGCTCTCTAACAGTAACATCTACAAGCTTATTTGTGCTTGTTGCTGATATGAGGGACAGTGCTACATTACATTTTGGGGAATCGGTTTTCATATCAAATTTATTTAATATAGTGTGTCCAAGTAGGTTGTTTAATGCTGGGAAAAAAATAATATTGTACATACCCATAGCTATACTTCTCTGGCAGTGGAAATGGGATATGTGTCTTTGGCATCAGAAAAATTGTCCTTAAAATGTGGCAGACACTACAGCTTGAAATGAACAGGAACTGAATCCTCAATGAAATTCCATTTTGGTACAGAACCTAGAGAAATATAGGAATCTACATGTCAGTCTAGTTCAGGGCATGGATTAATATGTCAACAAGTACTGCTGTTGAACAGTGACTATAGATTGATAAAGACAATCATAAACAGTAGAGACTCACAACCAACAACAGAATGCAAGAAAATTATATATACGTCAATGATCTAAATGCCTTTGCATGCAAAAATTTAGTATAAAATTTGAAGACAACTAACAAGCGATACATACAATAAATAGTATATGCTAATAACTGTTAAAATGGATCACAATTTTACACATGAACGTAAACGTTCTGACTCTGTTCCTGTGACTGAAACTGAAGAACTAATTAAATTATTAACATTATGACATGAGACAAACATCTCAAATCTATACATGATATAAACATCAAGGGCCTGATTCTTTAAGACACACATACTGAGCACATTAGGCATTTGTTATTTTCAGACAAAGACTGCAGCGACCTGGCTGGATGCTAAAAGACAAAGCAATGACACAAACACACAGGAGTTCATAGCACATCTAGGAAACATAGGCACACAGCAGTGGCAAAAAAGAAAAGTGGTGCAAGATGGAATTCGCCTCCCACCCACCCTTATGCAAGATATTGAAAAGGACATGTACAGTTTAACAAAGCAAGCACTCCAGCAACAAGCAGTGCAGTTTGGTTTGTTTGGGCCCCCACAAAACAAGCTACCAATAGCTTAGCTGCCTTAAGCTTAACAGTGCTGTCAATGAACTCTACATTATTATACCATGTCTGCTCATGCTGAATTTTTAATCTCCTTCTCCTCTGTGGATACCTCCCTCTCATCCCTGAAGAACTGCCAAACTTTTGTAGACACAGGAATGGATAATACAACTGGAGTGGCATTATATCTGCTTCAGAAAGACTGTGACAAGGAACATGTGGGCAGCATGGAAACTGTCATATTGGAATATGCTGCATTGAACAGAGATTTAAACCAATATATAGACGCAGTTGAGGAGACCGTACTTAAGTTAAAATGTCACACACCGGATGACGAGAGATACACTGCGCTTCATAACAATAATATAGAAGAGGTCCTGAAGCAGGATGATAAATATGTCCAGTTTAAAGAACAACTAAGAGACCTGAGAAAACAAATGGGTGTGTCACCGGTCCCTGCAGACTAAGCTTTGGTAGATGAAGACGGGGAGATCATTGTCTCCCAGAGCAATCCTATAGCACTGTTGGAGATGATGAACCCAGTGAAAAACAAAGTATGTGGCTACACATATGAAAGGCTGATTGAAAACAAATTTTAGAATGGTAAATCCACCAGTTGTCCAAAAATTGGCTGTGATCACTCTGACATGAGTATATCGGATCTTGTTCCAGACAATGTACTAAAAAGAGCCATTGAAATTCACAGCAAAAAGCAAGGTCATCACTGAGCTTTGAATCAGTCCCAATTCCCAAAAAATTTAAATATAGCTAGGTACCTTTGATGTAAAGTGCAGATTACAAACACTTTGTTCAATACTGATGAAGCAGCAGCAAAGTAGAAGGTTTGAGTAATACACAGAGATGTCTATTTAGACATCCATGCTTACATTACTTCTGCAAGCAATGTTCTTTGTTAATAAAACTGTTGCCTTTATACTGTTCACAAAAATGAATAATAATCATCCACCATTCTTTGGATGTTGATAGTTGATAGTAGGATCAGGTGGAGTTACAGCAGAGGTGTCACATTTTTTGGTCAATTCTTTTACAGTAGACCAGACCAGGGGGTAAAGGTATCAAGCTGAGAGTTTTCTGGTGGGTTTGAAAAAATGGAAATGTTGCCTATAGCAACCAATCAGATTCTAGCTATCATTTTGTAGAATGTACTACATAAATGATAGCTAGAATCTGATTGGTTTTTCAAACCCGCCGAAAAACCCTCAGCTTGATACATTTACCCCCAGATGTCAAAATGTTGTGTTGAGTCATCTGCATCATCAATGGGTATCTTTGAGTTTTGCAAAGCACACAACAGTATATAGCACATGTAGGTAACATTGGCACACAGCTGTAGCTGAAAGGAAAAGTGGTGCAAGATGGAATTAACATTGGGCCCTTCCACTCAGCCTTATGTTGGATCTTAAAAGGACATGCACACTTTAACAAACCAAGCACATCAGCGACAAAGAGTGCCACTTTTGTGGCTGATGTGCTTGGTTTGTTTGGGCCCCCACAAAACAAGCTAACAATGGACTTAAGGCACCTAAGGTAACAGTGCTGTTAATGAACTCTACTGTGGCAAGATGTTATTTTCATCATCTTCAGCCTCATTCTCCCCCTCATCAGTGTGTACATCATCCTCACACATTATTAATTCATCACCGCTGGAATCCACCATTACAGTAGTCTCTGTATTTTGATGTAATTGGCAGGAAAGGCCTTCCTCCTGGAACTTGAAGTTCATTTTTATGAACATCATCTTTTCCACATTTTGAGGAAGTAGTAGTAGGTGTATGGGGATACACCGATCACTGACAAGGTTCCCGTCTGTCCTGCAAACTCTTTCCAAGTACACACAGGAGGGTGGACAACTTAGGCAATGCAAAGTGAGTTGGTACATGGGTCTCCAAATTCCCTTTTTTTTCCTCCCAGTATGTAAAGAGACTGTCTGATGTGTCTATTTCTATGGTGCCATTAAGATAATCCTCCACCATCCTTTGCATGTTGATAGTAGGATCAGGTGGAGTTACGGCAGAGGTGTCACGTTTTTAGGTCAATTCTTTTAAACCAGACCAGGGGGTAAACGTATCAAGCTGAGAGTTTTTTGGCATGTTTGAAAAACCAAACAGATTCTAGCTATCATTTATTTAGTACATTCTACAAAATCATAGCTAGAAACTGATTGGTTGCTATAGGCAACATCTGCACTTTTCAAACCCGCCGGAAATCTCTCAGCTTGATACATTTACCCCCAGATGTCAAAATGTTGTGCTGAGTCATCTGCATCATCCAGCAGCAGTTCACTGAGAAGCAGAAGGAGGAGACGCTGTCCTGTCATGTAACACTTGAGCTGTCATCTGCTCACCAGGAGCTCCTTGCATCTCTTGAGATCTGGGTCAGTTGGAAACAAAGAAGACATAGCTTTTAAACCTAGGATCAGGCACAGTCGCCAAAATGTAGTGTTCCGATTTCAAGATTTTGATAACTCTTGGATTCTGGTGAAGCGAATAAATTATTTGATCTACAAGCCTGACATACTTAGCGTAATTGCTTTATTTCATCTCCTCCTTCAGTTTCTCAAGCTGCTTTCCCTAAAGTCTAATTAATTGACTCACTTGGCTCAAGCTAGCAGTGTCTGAACACACTTCACAGTTGACTACTTCGAATGGTATCAGTACCTTGCACAACACGGAAAGTATTCTCCACTGCGCTTGAGTAAAATACATTACCCCTCCTTTCCCAATGTCATGGCTTGTGGAGTAAGCGTGGATGGCTTTTCGATGTTCCTCCATCCTCAGACGCATATACAGTGTGGAATTCCACCTTGTTACCACCTCTTGTTTTAGTTGGTTACAAGGCAAATGAAATTATTCTTGTAGTTGCTGTAATCTCCTACATGCTGTTGCGGAATGGCAAAAATGTCCAGATATTTTACGGGCCACTGACAGCATCTCCTGCATGTCCCTGTAATTTTTCAAAAAGCCCTGTATCACCGAGTTTATTGTGTAAGCAAAACAGGGAATGTGATGGAATTCACCCAGCTGTAATGCTCTCACAATATTGGTGGCATTATCAGAAATGGCGTCTATGATCTGCTTTGCAATTGGGTAACAGCTTTCATACTTACTTTCTCTTGCAAAGGATTGTTTAACAGTCAATTGTTGTAAACTACTAGTAGTCTTCTTTTTGGTCTGCTTCTGGGTTTAAGCTCCACCCCCAGCAGTAGCAGCAGCTGGACTAATGCTCAATAGTTCAGTTCAGAGGAATCACGGATAGTGGAGGAGTCATCTAGCCTTAGCAACTTGGATGCAGGACTAACTCCGATCGCTACAGAGGATATTAATGAGGACAGTGTTGTGGTTGCAGATTGCAGGTGACGGAATCTAGGTGAGAAAAGGGAGCTAGCTAATGCTGGACTGCTTGTTGTTATTTTTTTAGCATAAGTTTGAGATATTCTCAACAGCTTGCCATGAACTCGCTTCAAATGGCGAAACATGGATGAGGTTCCTAGATGGTTAAGCTCCCTACCTCTACTGACTGTGGCATTACAAATGCTACAAATGGCTGGACAACTGTTGTCAGGATTTGGGTAAAAATAATTCCCCACATATGAGGTGGATTTTTTAGTTTTATGCCCAGGCATGACAATGGCCTTCTTCCTATCATGTGCAAGAACTGCTTCCACTGGTGCAGGACTTACACAACAACATCATCCTCATCAACATCCTCATTAGCACCGTCGTCAGCTACACAAATATCCCCTTCATTCTGTTGCAATTCCAAAGTGGCATCCTCAATTTGTGTATCACCGGCTACACTTGGGCTGTTTATCCACACATCTGCAGAAATGCTGAAAGATGGCTTCTTTATGATTATAGTATCAGAAAGGTCAGGCTTACACCTAGCACTCGTGGATAGACGCTCCTCAGGGATTTGTGCAATTTCTGAACCTGAACATATTGTTTCTTCAAATGCTTTACTGGTTTCTTCCAGCTCGACTTTAACACGTAAAAGTATTTGGCTACCAATTTTTGAGTTGGAATGACAAGGTCTTGTATCGTCTTAACTGACCTTACAAGAAGATGGCTCACTGACAGTTGCAGAACTGACACTTATAGAGAAAGGCGAAGGCCTGATCCTTTCCTTGCCACTTTTTATTTTTTTCAGCACCTAACTTTGCCTGCATTACAGGTGTTTTTTTCTTTAACATGGTAAAAGGTGCTTTTTTTTTTTTGTCCAATATTTTTTATTGGAAATATTCGTGATACATACATACCAACAACAAAACAAAAAAAAGACAAATACAGAAAAAAGAAAATACAGTCGCAAATATGCCAATATTAAATATAAAGTATCAGATACATTGTAAGACACCAGTATCGCATAGTGATAACATTTGTACAATATTAAATTAGGAAAATACATCGTAAATGCTCTTCCATACATGCTCTGCAGAGGCGGGGCTCTACTTTTTATTATAGACTTTATTAATATTATTATGTAGTCCAGGGGGACCAAACCCTCATGTATTCGGGACATCATGGCTCGGGGATACAAAATAAAATGGAAACTCCACCCACCTGTACCATATATTCTCAAACTTTGGCAATGCCTGCCTGCTCATGTAAACAAATCTTTCGTGCCCTATAGTGGCGTTGACCAGGGTTTTCCAACTCCTAATTGTGGGACTCGTCGGGGCTAACCATAAGTGGGCTATGCTAACCTTAGCCACCATAAACAACTGGGAAATATACACTTTCCCTTCAGACGTAGCCCAAATGAACAGGTGGCCGATGACCGAAGTGGGACTTCAATTCCCGTTTTTTGAACACATCGTATGACTCTTCGCCAGAAGGTTTGTATACAGGGACATTCCCAAATGAGATGCCAGAAACTGCCATTTTCTGAGTTACATTTTGGACATTTAGAAGTGCTATCCGGGCGGAACCTAGCCAGCCTAATAGAGGTCAAGTAGGCCCTATGCAGAATGAACACCTGTATTTGCTGGAATTTTAATGATGCTGTGTGGCCACTAGTGCTATCCATGACCATCCCCCATTCTTTGTCTGTTAAGAGACCAATATCTATTTCCCATTGATTTCTCAGGTTGTTCAAGCCATTCACTGTGGATTCATGCAAAAGACAAGAGTACATACATGAAATCAGACCCCTGTTACTCAAAGCCTGTAACTGCTTTCTCAGTGGGGCTATAGCGATCACTGGTGGCTCCCCTTTGAATTGTGTGTACATGGCATGTCTCAGTTGGAGGTAGGAAAAAAACATTGTTCCAAGCACAGAAATCTTCCGGGACAACTGTTCAAAAGATTTTGAGAACATTTACTTCATATATTTGACCTACCGCCACCACACCATACCGGGACCACCGCCTGGACCCCACCACTGTGTCCAACTCCCTCAATCTCCTCATCCCCCAAATAGGAGTACATGGATCAATATCTGTAGATCACACCATTTTATTACTGACTGCCCAAACCTTAATTGCCTGAATCAGGAGCGGAGAATTAAAAGAATTATTAAGCTGTCCTTAATGTCTTCTGTACATAACATACATTTTTACAGTTGTTCCTGATTGCAGACACATGTTACAGCATGGATATAATAGCTAGTGCAAGAGATACAGCACAAAAACAAGTAACTTTGAGATGGCCAGCGCTTGATTGAGACGTGGCTGTGTGCTTTTGATATTGGCATGCCCTACCTGTCAATTGACTATGGGCCCCCTTCCCCGCCCACTCCCCGAAATCGTAGACTGTAGTAAGTGTCCTTTGCATCCGAATCCGCAGCAGACTTGGTTTAGTGCAAGGCCGTACATGTCCTGGTTCTGGGCATGCGCAGGGTGATTTTGCGTATGATATGCTCTAAACAGACAGATATGTGCCTTAATGACTGCAGTAGCGGAACTACCATTGGTGCAGCAGTTGAGGTGCACCTGGCGCTATGGAGATAATGGGGCCCACTGCATGGAGAACTAGTGTGCTGTTGGCCTCTGGTGCCCTCCTTGCACTTTACTCTACCAGGGCCCACAGCTCACTAATTACGCCTCTGGACTTAGGTCTCAAGTGTGAAATATGTGGAAGTCAAATAATTGAATGAAGTTGGCTAAGTTAATTAATTTTGGTTTCCCATGCAATTGTGATCAGTATGCCACATGTAATGACGTAATCGCACAGAATAATTAACTAACACACACACTTACATTCACATTTTCACTTGTAAATAGTACACATTTTCTAAAAGTTCCAATTCACAATCGATCATTTAATAAATGAATTAAAGGTTAATTATACATATAATATTATAGTAAAGGTAGTTATGGTTCAGGCCTTCTAAAATGTAAAGAGTTTGGTGTCATTTTAAAGCATATTTCACCAGCATTAACTCGGTTTAGATAGAGTAGCGATCTCATCCAGCGGTCGCTAGTTATGAGCAATATGAGATTAATACTCAAAAGCACTCTTCTCATAGGTCAGTTTAAACTGGTTCTTCAGCGGGAAGACACATAGGCAACAGTAGGAGTGTGTTTCCCCCTCCTTTGTGAGAAGATCAAATTAACTGACCTATGACCGGCAGTCTACTGGAACATCGTTAACCCTGGACAAATGAAGACCTCTCTTAGTGCTAACTGTGTATATCGTGTGACATCATAAGTGTTTTTTCTAAACTTCACAAAGTAAAAGCAGCCTCTAAATTTGGAACAGCCTCACTCTTTGCCAACAGACATCAGGATTGATGGTCTGTTCTTGGATCCAGGGCTGCACAGCGTATGTACCAGTTATACTTTGCAATATTATTGTGTTCTGCTTAATTTTGCTATTAAATCTCTTCTGTGCTTTGGAACCACATTAATCGCATCAGACATTATTTATTGATAGCGACAATACGAACATTACAAATACTACCTCACCAAACAAGGTAATTAGAGATGATACTATCAGTGGTGAATAAATAACAAACATATCCACACTGGGAATGTTGTTATAGGCATAGCATATATGAAATACTGAACATATACATTTACTGAACCAATCCTTGCTAAACAATGAACAATTCCACAGCAATGAAAGATACTAATCAGAAATAATACTATATGATTTAATTTTAATTTAACTTAAGTTTACTACACATATTAATTGTGTAACATTGCACATACAGTGAGTATACTGTATTTCAATTTAGAGTTTGGTCTACTGTAAGCTCATATGTTTTTGAATATTTTGCTTTTTTAAAATTCAGGTTTTATTGGTATAATATAAAAGTTACATTTTAATTAAGAATGTCAAGGTCAGTTATCCATTCTCTTGGCTAGAACCATAATGTAGTCACTCTGCCTCATGACAGTAGTATCACAGGAGTCCCCCGCATAAACAGAAGTTCTTTTTTTCTTCTCTTCACCATTATCTGCTTATACTACTGAGGGAGCACCCTGTTATACAGAGAATATACAATATCTCACATGAATCAGGTATAGCATTGGGAACAGTTTATGAGTACTATGGATATGTAGTGTGAATGATCTTTTTGTACTTTATAAACAGACGCATGTCACATCCACCAAACTACACCTATATTTGTTAATATAGATAAATACTCACATATCCCAAGTATGTATGATGCACTAAAATATGGGTTGTAGAGACCTTGATGTCACTGATGAATTCATTACCTTAACAATCAGGAATATAACGGAAGAAGAGTCAAATGCCCCATTGTAGAAAGTTATGATTGTGGAGCGCTGAGAACCAAATAGATTTCCCACCTATGGAGAATAACAATATTCTATTACATGTTGAACATGTTGTGGAGATTGTTGATATTAATTTAAGGCAGATGCATCAATCGGCATATTCTTACACAAATACATATACACGTACCATCACTGCACACACACTTTAACTATTTTAAGTATTGTATTTTTATGCCATTTAATAGTATGATGTTATTTAATGTCCTATTTTGTAGTTCCACACTATAACATGACATTTATAAATGTCAAGTTAACCATGGTGACCGAGTACTTTTAAACATGTTTCCATTACTAGAGTGGTGCTGTCAATGACACAAATGCCTAATTTATGTCCCTTTCATCAATGAACAAAGCGATCCATGTACTAACCAGTGCTTCAGTGGCATAATATGTAAGAATTGTTTCTTACACACAAAGATTATGGCGTATGGAGGAGAGGAAGTAGTGGCACACCCGCTGCATGGTAATGCTTAAGATCATTACCATATGTATGCTCTGTATCTCCACTCCGACACTTCCACAGGCACTCCCTCCGAGGACGGCCACACAAAGTGGCAGAAAGGGACATTGGGAACATTGGGGGTCTATGTACTAAGGCAAATATGCAAGGAAAGAATGATATATTTTCATATTTGCCTAAATACATAGCCCCATACTGTTCTAAGCTTAGCATTAGGCTTCAGCAATTTTTTTTAAAAAGACAGTCCCTTGACATCACTATGTGAAATTACAAGGAATTCTAAATCTATAGGCAGATGAATAGAATGTGGCCTGGCATTGAAGGCTCAACATACAGTATATTTTCTGTGCTGTACTGGATATTAGCTGCTAAATCAGAGACTATTAAAGCCAGATGAAAACTGATAGTATGGAATGTAGTTGAAAGGCCAACAGTTAAAATGTCAACAGTCAAAATGTAGACACCATAGTATCGACAGTCATAATGTCTACAAAGGTAAAATGTGGACAGGGTTGTAAAGTCGACATTCAAAATTTCAACATAAATCACTAGATTTAAAAAAGATTATTACATGAATAAAATAATGGATGGCAATAAATGTAAAAATAAAAGAAAAGAAATGCATGCTCCTCCCAAACAGCTTAACCTACCCTAGTGTTGATAGCCTAGGCACATACTTGCAATGGGGTCCCCCGATTTTACTATTACCAGCACTAGGCTTTGCCAGCCTGGGCAGGGGGCACTACAGCAGGGAAAATCGGAGAATCAATCATATATAACATGAGGTTTTCACCACGGCTTGAACTCAAGCCCTGAGTTCAAGCTGTGGGAAATACCCATGTTATAAATATGATTACTGTCATAAGAGGTCATTTACCTCCTGAAGCTCTTAGGAACTAGTATTGTGTTGCCTATGAGGTTTTTTTTTTTAATTTTGCCAAGCCAGGATCCCTGGATTTATTACAGATGAAGAGCCTTGATCTAGAAGGTTTCCCAACCACAGTTCTACATAACTCTTTAATGTCTCACCTGGAAAAATTCCAGGAAAACGGAACATACACTGTAATAAAAATGTGAAAATAGGTCTGACCATTATAGTGCAAATCAAGGTCTTGAAGTTAGACAAGTTAAAATATGCGCAGCAGCATATGCATATATTTTAGATTGTGTACATAAATAAATGTGGCCCTCATCTCCCAGCTTGCCGCACCCCCTTCCAGATCTCTATATGTGTACCCTCACTAGTCACAACATTCCTCAAAACCTGTGGATTATACAGGGATGATACTCTAACGCAGCCTCTAAAGTTTCTTTGTGCCCCCCAAGAACCTCTACAGACTTGTATACGTGTTCATAGTATTTGGTCTGTGAGCATATAGTTGCAATATATATGTAGCTCTCTCCATATGTATGCTAGGACCACCCTGCTCAAAAGGAAACATTTACTTTTCTAAGCAGTATTAAAAATAGCAAAAATTGCTGTAATCACTTCCCAGTTTAGACATTATTTTTGTTCTCATAAATGAAAATAGTAACATTTTCCTACTGCATAAACTCAAATTACAACACTATATACTAATATATTCATTATAGCCTTTGAATAATATTTTCACTCCATTTAACAACCAGATTACTTTTACTACCCCAATATATGGTGGCCAATATGTATTTAAGATTCACATAAACATTCACAGTCCTGTAAACATCAGGTGTACACACACACACACACACACACACACACAGTGGTGTATCCTCAGGTGTACACACACACTGGGATATCAAATGTGCACACACAAAATGGTTTATCCTTTGCAGTGTAGAACATGTTTAATTTATGTGAGCCTTTCATTCGTTGATTCATTTCAAAATATGTGTATTTACTGAATGTTGATTATATTGATTTGGCTTGATTGCATCAAAAGGGCAAAGGACACCGGTACATTAGGTATACACATAGGAGCCTTTAAATGTAGCCCGCTTGTGTTGCTATGGTGACAATTTATGCCAGCCACAGTAGATGACTGCATTCCCCGGCATGCCTACCATAGGGAACATATGAGATCTGCGAAATAAGAGTTGACAGGTAAGTCAGCAAGAGAATAGACAGTTGGGCCAGGACAAAAAAAGGCATTTGAAACTGCTGCAGGTGCTGGTGAGAATGCTGAGAATGATGTGCCTGAGAGGTATGAGAAGGAGGAGACTGATCAGTGTGGGGGAAAGAGAGAGGACAAGGTGCTGCAGGCATTCTTCATACCAAGGGTAGTGTGGCTTCCTCACTACCCTAAACAGGAAGGGAGGCATCTTCAAAATAGCAAAGAATAGAAAGCCTTTCCTTTGAATGCCAGTTGGTGTGGAGTCAGAAATTCTCAGACACCTGAGCAAAAGCCTAGATCTCAGAGGACAGTGAGGTTCCCAGGAAAGGAATCAGTAGAGACACAATGAGGAAAAGAGCCTTGTGTTAAAGACGCCCTATGCAGGAGCTTTATTAGCCAACTTAACAAGAGTGAAATCAGCTGTATGTGTGGAAGACAAATTCCAGCCCCAGTACTCTTTCAGAGACTGAGTTTATTAGTGACGGGTGCATTCCAATCCCAAACAGGCAGAATTTCCAACAGCATACACTTACAAACACCTCTTTTCAGACAAATCAACATTGTCTGAAAAGAGGATAAACTATTTATATACTAGGCTGAAATGGTACCCTCTGTACACCTGCTGCAGTTAAGTCATACAAAACTGATAGGCTTGTCTTAGGTGTTTTGTGCTATCAGTAAGACAGAGCTATGTATATAGTGTCTTAATTGGTAATAGCACAAACTATTGAATGTAACCACTTAACCCGTTTCTTCTGAGACTCCACTAAAGTATCAATACCACAATTTAAGTAACCCGGTCAAACATGCACCAATGAGGCCTTGTATCAACTGAGTAGCTGTGGACTCCTAAGTATTGATTAAGTGTTATGATGTGACTGGATTATATCACCAGTATTAGACATTTATGTAGTAGTCATGTTTTTTAAAAAATATTTTGTACAGTTGCACATTGTTGTACATTACTACATTATCATGTACACTTTAGCTATACTTTACGTTACTGTTGCCATTATATATATATATATATATATATATATATATATATATATATATATATATATATATATATAATGGCAACAGTAACGTAAAGTAACGTATATATATATATGCACCCATGAGGATGCACTCAATTCAGAATCAGTAAAGCATAGTCTGTAATTCAAAAAACAGGATCCATAGTTGTTCCACAAACAAACAAACCAGCACCAGCAATCAGAAAAATACAAAATTTAATAGAAAAAAATGTATCTTTCTATTTTTCTCTATTAAATTTTGTATTTTTCTTATTGCTGGTGCTGGTCTGTTCGTTTGTTGAACAACTATTGATCATATATATATATATATATATATATATATATATATATATATATATATATATATATAGTATTTATTGTTCATATATTTATAGTTTATTTAATGTTAAATAACTGTTGTCGTCATCTTGTTGCTAAGTCATTATTAACTTTAAATTGCTGCCACCACTGTAGATCAGATTCTACTGCCAAATAATTGAAACTCAGTGGTAATCTTTGCAGCATACCGGTACTTCGTAGAATAAGGAGAAGAGGTGTTACATACTATTAATAAGTAGATTCTTACAATACATTGAAAGTTGCTTACAAACTGCTAGCATCACAGATGTTGTGTTCTTCAAATAACATGCGCCCAGTAACAATAGTAACTGTAACAGTAGACATAAGCAGGTTTCACAAAATGAATGTGGCCTGACTACGCCCTATGTGTCAGTATATTCTGCACAATCTAAGGAGGACTCTCATGACAGTTAATTTGTAGTAAGTGTATTACATTAGACATAATAACTCCAGCATTGACTGTTGGGCTCATTTTATGATCCTGGGCAATTCTAATTGATCAATTGAAGATTTTTTTTCATGGGCTTGTGTTTTTTTTTTATATACCATAGGATAACACCAGACAGTTAATTTTACCTTAATTTACTCCTAGTTTGTTGTACAGGGTCCTCCAAAATATAAACATACTAACCTGCATATTAGTCAGAAGCAATAGAAGTCCACCTATTGCCAGCAAAGACATAGCAGGATACAGAAGCACTGCAGTATCTAGTAAAACAAATAAATAAAATATATGTGTATATATACACATATATATACACATATATATAAATATACAAATATCATACATGCTAAAAAAGCATCTATAGATTATATAGTGTTGGAAGTAGAGTGCACTATATTCAAAAACAGGTTGCGAGAGTTCTGCTTGATAGACACAAAACACACAGAGCAGCAGAATGATATTAGCTTTATCTAATGCTAATAATGTTTCATTGAATTAATTTGAATGCTTATGTTTTTTATTGTATTTATCTATCTAATAAATGATGTCCATTGTATATTAGCACATATAGGAAAAGGAAAATAGAAATGATTGTATTAAAATACATAATAACAATTGTACACAATATCACTAAACACACATCAGGCAATTAATTATTATTATTATTATTATTATTATTATTATTGTTGATTTGGAAGACCGTACAGTGCTCCACAGTGATGGACAGTGGGGAAATCAATGCATATATAAAACAGGGACATATAAAGTCGACAGAACATGAACAATGAAAAGGGTAGGACAGGTCCTATTCATACCAAAGCTTGTAATCTTTCCATATTTCATGTACCTATACTTTTTCCAAACAGGACATCAACAATCCAGGGTCTAGACAAGCGGCAACTGAGCTAAAGACACGAAAAACAGCCACAGGTGGTGAAAACGACAAGAACAGGTAGGAAAGAGCAGGGCAATCTGTCAACTATGCCGGTTCTGGTGGGACAGTCTCAATTTTGAGTGACTATCTTGCTCAGTTAGGTTTTTGTCCCCACTGCAACAACATTTGGGAGGTGTGTCCCACTTCACACTGCACTGCTCTTGAAGAGGAGCTGAGGGAACCTAACAGTAGTGCACATAGCATTGTCTGTCTATTTGGAGGGGAAGGGGGGGCTGGAGAACACCCTAGCATGGTCTAAAATGATAGCCACACTACTTGCATGCTGGTCATGCCTGCTCTGTTGGCAAGGAGTGGCATAGATACCTCCCTATAAAATTTCTGCATATTCCCTTGAGACTGGAACATCAGCAGGGGAGTATAAGTGTGAGGTTTACAGGTGAGAGTAGGGTAGGCTCTAGTAATGAAGTGGGTCTTCAGAGAGTGTTTAAACATTTGAAGGCTGAGCAGAAACTGTTCAGGTTTGGTAGGGAATGCTATAAGTAGGAAGCCAGCAGGTGGAAGTGAGAAGTGACTATCAGAGTTGAGGCAGAACTAAAAAGGGATTAGGCAATTTATTTTGAGAAGAAGTTTTATATAAGTGAAAGGGGTGGTTTAACTTTGTAGGTGAAGGCCAGTAGGATATGGGGATATATGAGAAGATTATGGTGCTGTTAACACTAAAGGAGACTTGAGAAAAGGTGATGTTTCTGGGAAGAGGGAAGATAATAATCTCTTTTGTAGACATGTTGAGTTTTAGGTTGACTTGAGACATCCATGTGGTAGTAGCAGAAAAACAGTTGATCACATGAGATAGTAGAGATAGGGAGTGGTCAGGGAGAAGATGTAGATTTGAGTGTCATCAGCATACATGTGGAGCCTGAATGTGTACAGAAAGAAAAGAGAGCTGAGAGATGATCCCTGGAACAGCCCGCACAAAATCATTTTACGTCTAGCTTTCTGGGACTGATGTGTTGACATTTCAAAGATCAATCTCCTAACACTTTGAGACCTTGTTTTTTTAAGGATTTGATTTATAGGACAGATTTGGATTTGAATTGCACATAAGGTCAGAATACTATAAAAAAACAGAAAACTACACACCTGTAAAACTACCACAAAACTATTTTTTAGCCAGCTGATCATTTATTTCCCATACAGATTTATACATTAAAGCCTAAAAAGGGGCAGTTTTGTAATGAAAACAAAACAGGTGGATTTTGGCTCAAAAGTGGTACTGTGTACAGAGGTACAACATTTAAAGTAAATTAAAAGGAATCACCACGTAATATTTTTAGGCACATTAGACTAAGGTGTAAGCTTCCATTACATTCTACCTGAAGATGGCAATGTCACAGATGTCCTAACTTTTGAACTGCACATTTTGTGATATGTTGAACAGGATTCTATTCACAATATTCATAATAAAATCCCACAACAAATGGCGCCTAATACCATAAAATCATAAAGACATATACTCAATCCTCTCGTAATTGTAACCTGGTTGAATGTATGTAAAACATGTGCACAAAAGCAGTCAGGTATAGTAAAAAACTTTTAGAGGCAATTTCTCCAAGTGGATAATCACTTTTCAATAGTTATATGTTGATTCTATTTCGTCCGAATCCACACGAAAACCCCTTAGGGAAATGCACTTACCAGAAATAGGTAGTATAATAGCGTGTATAGCTCCCCAACGATCACTCTGTTTGTTCGGCAATCATCTCAGCGTGGGATACTCAAGATAATGCTCTCTCCTGTGGCTCCAATCATCGGGCAGGAAAAAAAAGGGGGGGGGGGGTGGTCACTCCCTCTGACCCCTTGCCGATCCACGATCCTATGCACTTAACAGCGATTTTTCTTTTGCGAGCTCGGCAAATAGCTTCAATGTATTTCTCCCACAATCACTTTCTAGGATTCATGTGTATCGGGTGTCTCGTAGTAAAGATCACCCGGATGTCATAATGGACGGGGAACTACAAGGAAATGACCAGATTTGATATTTCAGCTGCGACCTAACCTCAGCCTTGTACAGGGCCCGGATGTTGTATATGGACGACCCGGATGTTGTTAATCTTGATTAATGCTGGCTTACCTGAGGTGCGGAGTCTAACGATCTCCCCGTTATTCACCAAGAACCGCCGCAAGGCGGGATGGGCTCTGCTGCCAGGAGTCGCAGGTCGTGGTCCTCTGGTTTGCCCCAAGATGTAGTACAGCGAAATAGGAGCAAGATGAGAATAGTCGGACAGGCCGGGTAGGTACACAGGCAGGCAATGCAGACAGAATCAGGAGGCAATCTCGGAGTCAATCAAACCGGGTCGGTACACGGGTCACCAGAACAGATGCGTGGTCAGCTAGCCGGGTCGGTACACAGGAAGGGCAGATAAACATATAGAGAGAGGTGCGTGAGACAATCCGGGTCAGGAGCACAGGCAATAAGGAAGTTCAACAAGCCAGGAAGGTACACAGGGGAAACGGAATCCAGAAGGGTCAACAAGCCGGGTCGGTACACTGGAGATCAACCACACAGGAAGCAGGAACAAGGAGGACACAGGAATCAGGAGCCAGGAACTGGTAAATTGCTCTGACACTCACCAAGTGTCAGAGCTATGTTTTTATACTGTGTCCCATTTGAATTCCCTGCCCTAGGTAGCGATCATGTGACCGGCCTAGGTAGCGGTCATGTGACTGCCAAACCCAGAAGTACGGCTTCCGGGTCCGACGGAGCGGCGGGGGAACGCAGAGGGGTAAGTATCGTAACACTGAGATAGTATTGGGAAATGTATTAATATGTATCAATATAAATGTTATTGTATCAAAATGTATCACAGACTCAGATTGTGTAACATTGCTGATACAATCTGTCAAAAGTCTTATTGTTTCTTGTAAGCGTGAAGTGTCAGTTCCTGATGTAATATTGTAACCCCATATTTAGTGTATCCAGCCAAACAGCTAATTGAGTCAAACTATTCCATTGTATAATCAAGGTAACAGAGACAGTATGTCTAACAGTTAAAGTGTCCACTGATAGACTCCTGCTGAAAGGGGGAGGATTGAGACATTTGACCCTACTCCCTGTATATACAGCCAAGAATATAGGGAGAGGAGAATGCCACTAGAGCTATTCTAGCTTGGAGGATCCTGGTGTACAAGACATCAGCGAAAAGGACTCTGTGCCAGGCATTGTAGTACCACTGGAGGAAACCCTACCAGGACAGGGTCTGTGCAAGCCAATAACCCAGACTGGGTGACACCGTAACTGTCTAGCTAATCAGTAGTGGTAATATTGTGAGAGGATAAGACTCTTAATGAGACTGAGATAATTACTTTGGAGTGCTGACTGCAAGGGGCTGGAGGATACATGCTACCCTGTAACTTGTGAATGTCTTGTGGTGTTGTGCTAACGTAATAAAGCCTTATTTTGGAAAAACTCTGGTCTACCTGAGTGAGTTGAATCCCACAGAGGGTAACTGTCATCCCAGCTAAGGGTGGTATCCTCACACTTGCAATGACCAGCAATATGTGTCTAACACTGGAACAACACAGCACAATATTGCTTCAAGAGTGCATTTCATTATTTTCTATAGGAGTGCTGGGACTGCTGAGAGAGTGGGCCCAACACTTATAGAATCCCCCTGGATTCTTCCTTTTCCCCTCAACTTTACATTTTAGTCACTCTGCAATAAGTGATTGTAGGAAGAATGGGCAGGATGACAGAGATCAACTGCACTCCTTCCTTCCTGCAACCACTGTGTTACAACTGCCATAACTGACAAAGTAAATGGAATATAGCCATGAAAGAGAAATAATAGTCTCACATACCCCTTTCACGCTGTCAGTGACTGTGGTTTCAGGGGATGCACAATAAAACAATAAATAATAAAATGCCCCCATCCTTGTGCTGGGAGCCCTACCTGGCCTCACCTGCAGGTGATGAGGGATGGGATTTAAGTGATGGCCCCCAGCCTGGGGCTAAGGACCCTACCCACCCCGTAGTGTGGTCTGATGGGAAGGGGAGTGTACTTATAGCATTTTTAGCTTTCTATGTACCCTTTGTCCTTTACATAGTAACCCTAGAAAGTTGAAATGAAAGCTACTTTTTGGGTGACACACTGCTTCAGACTGGCACACCAGGGTACCAGAAAATCCCTGGTGGGTCCCACTGCCCGATGGTCCTTCACCAACCCTAGGAGACGGGGCCCAGACTCCACACTGCTCGCTGTACCCTGAATACTAACCGTGATGGCGTCGCAGTGTGAAAAGAGAAGGGAAAAGAGAAAAGAAGAAGTTGACAGGAAAGTAAGGTAACTCAGCGATTAGAGAGACTTGGTGTAGGGGGGGGGGATATGTGGGCATAATACTGTTCAAAGAAGTAGGTTAGTAACCCAGTTTATCAATGATTTGTCTATTTATTAATATTTTCAAGGAAACTACTTCTATACAATGTTTGTATTAGGATAGAGACTTGTGAATTAATGTGTGTCTAAAATTGTTATATATACTGTATATAATATTAGCATTGATTTTAAGTATTATAACATTGTTAAATAGCTTGTTTTATGCTTATAATGGTGCAAAGCAAAGTATATTTGAGGGTTCCACTTTTAGTAATTCTCTCTATAGTAGTTGAGCCACTGATAAAGTAACTAAAAGCAACAGTCTCATTTTTTTAAAATCTCCATGAAAGATTGTGACCTTTGGTGATATTCCTATTTTTAATATCAATCGAACTCGGTACCACACCTTCAGTGTGTTACATGTAGTTATTTTCTGTATGTGATGTACACATGGAGTGCTCAGTATCATTTGTCTTATTCTGAATTCTGGATAAATCTATAAATCTCAAGGTTTGAACAGTAGATGAGCTGTATTATAGCCCAGACTGTGAATAGGCTGAGAGAACCGACGTGGGAGTGGGTAGTGAAAAAAGTAAGTGTGGAGGGAAGCAGGGCTCTTTATGTAATATGGCTGGGGGTGCTTGAGCTATTAATTTAATGTGGGGTTAGTCCTTAGACAGTATGAGCAATCGTTTATTGCTGATGGTTGAGGTTATTTAATTTAATAGTGGGTGTAATAGTAGTACTTATTACTTTAATTTGTGGTGATGGGACTATTTAAGGCTGGAGTGGTTTGGGGGCTAATAATTGAATTTTGGGGTGATTTTACAGAGAGAGACAGCTATTTATTAAACATGAATATTAATTATTTAAATTCTGGGCTGTTTGGGGGGGGCTTTATTTATTAGATGTGAATACTTATTAATTAATGTCAGGCAGGTTGGGGGGAAAAAGACCTATTTATTAAATGTTAACAATTTAATGTTGGGGCTGGTTGCAGGTAGGCAGGCCTATTTATTTAACTTGGGTGCTATTGATTTAACACTAGGGCTGAGGAGGGAGGCTGGCCTAGTGGGTTCACTCATTGTGAGGCTTTCCATATTTCATGTAGCTATCCCTTTTTCCAAACAGGGACCCAACATTCCAGGATCCAGAAAAGCAGCAGCTGAGCTTAATACACCAGCAGCAGGATAGAGCAGGGCACTCTGCCAACTGTCTTGATTTTGTTGGGGCAGTCCCTATTTTGGGTGACTGTCCTGGTTAGTAAGGACTTTGTACCCACTGCAAGGACAGTTGGGAAGTATGTCCCGCTTCACACTACACTGCTTGTGAAAGGTGAGCTGCATTCACCTATCAATAGTGCATGCAGCATTGCCGATGTATTTGAAGTGGATAAGAAAGGGTTGGCCACATCTCTTCAGAATTTGCAACGGCACACATACTATTCCATGGGCCTCTATCATTGCATTCCCATGGTGGACCCTTCGTGCCTCAGTTTCACACATGTGACACATGATTCTCTAGCCATCACTGCACTGGAGTATGTAGGAAGAGGTTTGAGGTTTTTACCACTGTGCCTGGTTATAATCAGTATAGGGTGGACTCCATCTTTTGTTTACTACTTTAATAAAAGTATTCAGCTCAGCACAAAGCAGTCCAGGAGCTACAGCAAATATAATCACATTGGGATGTCCCCAAGTAATGGGGTAATCAACATGGGGTTTTATAGAGCCTGTGTTTATTACACTGTCAATCTAAAGAAGTGGCAAGGTTGCAAACTGTTGGGAGTCTCCCTTTAGAATGTTTTTTTGTTTTTACTTTATTTATTTTTTTACTTTTACTTGGCTTAAGACACCTATGCTTCTCCAGCTGCCATCGAACAAAAAGTATCTGCAATAATATAAAAAATATGATTTGTGCTGTTTTGTGTGTTAGTAGAATATGCCCATATTAAAGTAATTTGAAAAGATAGTTGTGTCTAACATCCCTTTCCCTGCTGTTACAAAATATCCCATATCCATATCTCAGAAAGCAGGCTTAGCCCCCAATCCTGCGTGTCCTGGAGACTAATAGGCCTATGTTGATCCACAATAGAAATGTAACCGTGTTTTGTTTTATTCAAATAGTAATGTGATAGAAGGATAAGTGAGGATAAATAATGTTACTTTAGGGCAGTGAGTCAGAAGCACAAGATGCAGCAAAACAGAGACAAATATACTGTACACAATGATATAATTGGAATGTTACACTCAGTTTTTTAAAATCATTACAGAGACTTACCTGCTGTAGACAGCGCAATAAAAAGCGTACCCATTGTATAAAGCAGTCTAGAGGAATAACAGAGAGGGGATATTAAAAAATGAGAGATGCTTAAGCACTTTATCTATAACTCATTAAGTTTAAGCAATTACAGAAGATGTTTTATTTTATAGTTGTTTTATTTTTTATAGTTTTCTTTTATGCTGAGCTTGTTATTCTATAATTTATTCTTCAACAAACTATAAATTAAATAAATATGCATCTAGCACATATAAATATATACTAAGCTGTGTGATTAAATCTATACCAAAGCATTACATGTGGGACAGTAGTCTAATGAGTGATAATTTAAAGACCAAGTTCAATCACTTTAGGACAATAATATGTAAAAGTTTGTATATTACGGGGTATTTCGGTAATATACCTAAAACAACTGATTGGGTTATGCTCAAGTCTAGCTGGCATGCATACACAGTAGCATCCAAGTTTTTCCTGATTGTTCAGAGGCCAATCTCACTATGTTCAGCTGCCCCACAAAAGTCTCAGGCTACCCCAAGATGTTCAATTTTCTCCATAAAAAATGTAATGGTTTATAATATGATAACAATGAACAATGTATTTTGCATTCATTAATTATCTATGAACGTTTCATTGTTGATATGAATTTGTCATTTTTTGTGCTTCACTAATGCCAATATGAAAGTACAGACAGTATAAAAGGATTCTTACTCACATGGCAATAGAGCGTGTCACTGCAGTTCCAAGACGATCAAAAATATATCCACATGGAAGGCATATAAAACTGTTTGCAAAAGCAGCCACCGTGAACACAATAGAGAATTGTTCATCCTGAGAAGAGCAATCTACAAAAAATAGAGCTGGAACATTAAAAGGCAAAATAGGCCTATTCTGCAGGGATAGTAGTATCCAGAATCAGTCACCGTTAACATTTGTTTAACTTTTGCTCTGTAACAATATGTAATTAAACATGGCTACTTGTCAAGCTGTAGTGAAATATTAGAGCAGAGGTGCTCAACCCCATTCCTAAAGTACTACCAACAGGTCATGTTTTCAGGATTTCTATCTGTAGAAACAGGTGGCATGACTCAGACAAATAGATTAACTTACCTGTGCATGATTAAAGAAATCCTGAAAACATGAACTGTTGGTAGCGCTTGAGGACTGACTTTAGGCCCCTCTGTGTTAGGGGAACTTGGTACAGTTTAGCTCATTTCTCAAACACAATGTTAATATATGCTTTACTTCTTTCAGATGACAACAGGAAAAATAATAACAACTTGGTAATCATTAATTTGGTACCCTGAACTGAAAAAAGACATCCATACATAATTAAAGTGTACTCCATTTCCTATCACTGACAACTTTACTTGTGCATTAAATATTTAACACATTTTCACAGAGAAGAATATAGGGACTGATTTATCAAGGAACGCAAAACAAAGGTATTGTGTGTTTTTTTTTAAATGCACATATGTCTGAAATACGCACGCCCATATTCAACAAGGAGCGGATCTGAAGATACATTTGTTGATGAATATGGTACTAAGTCCACTCTGCTCTAACATACACTGCAGGATATGTCCAATACATATGTGGAATATGTATTCCACAAAAAAGCGCACAGAAAACAAACTATTCAAGTAATGTCACTTGTTAATAATATAGTCATTATTGACAAAACATAATTTATTTATTTTTAAAAAGTGGTTTTCTTTTCATTTTTTTCCTCCATAAAATACATTTATTAGGATGTTATTAATATTTACACTACATGATATACATTTTTACAGTTCCTACTGATTGCAAACACATGTTCTAGCTTGCATACACAGCCATCATCATTAGTAACCGGCACTTAAACCAGACCTGTCGCTAGTGTAAGTGATACAGCTGATAGTCACGTACCTATGAGATGCCCAAAGCTTGAATCGGACACTGCTGCATGTGAGTGGAACGCCATTTCTGTACATTAACTACATGCATACTCCCAGTCCCCTCCCTGTTCCGCCCCTGAAATCGTAGGCTGTAGTAAGGGTCCTTTGAGCTCAAAGATGAATTGGATGTTGCTGTGTCCTCTGGCGTATGGGTCATTTCTGGGCATGTGCAGTGTGATTTTATGTAAAATGTATCAACATTTACGTGCCTTAATGAACCAGGCCTATAGTGTTTAGCCTTTCTCCTCTCAAAGTTTACATCAATGGGAAATTGCTATTTATTAATAAAAACTTTTGTTCATATAAATAATCAGTATTTTGTTTTGGAATAGGTTATTCTGTGAAGGGAACAAATATATGTCATGGTGAATGTGTATGTGCCCTTAAAAAATACAGTCATCAATATTTTACCATTTTACTTTATAACCTTACATACAATAAGTTTATATAACCTTTACAATACTATATGTTGAAAGTTATTTTGGTGGGTAGGGTTTAGCAAAAAATAATATATATATTTATTCTGTATTATGTAGCTGTCTTTTTTGCTGTTAGTATATATTATTATTATTATTATTATTATTTTACTGATTGTTTTATCTAGTCAAACCCATGTTACATGAAGGAATGACCAAACAACTCTTGAAAAACAGTGGACATGCATACATAGTGATTTAAAATAAAAACAATAGAGAAATACATTACATGTTATTGCTGTAACATTGAGATATATTTAAAAGCATAATAAAATAGAACAGACTGCAGTTTACACACATGTGTATGTACAATAAAAGGTCATATCAGAACACATAAAACATTTATTTCATCATAAAACAAGGTAACTCTTAACAGTATAACAATTTATATAAATATTTATTTTCAAATATATATTTTTTGCATTAATTACATAAATAGATGTCTTCAATATGTACTGTACCCAATTACCAAACTCCTGCGTGACCATAAAATCCATTATCGATGGGGTTTTCCTTTTCATCTCCTGATAGGGCATGAGGGTCAATCCCACAAAGTCAAGACTCTGGTACAAAGAGTAGCCCTTTTGCCAACACTTGGAATAGCGACTTCCTCGATTCCAACAACCAACACAACAGAAACTGTAAGACCAGCGGCTCCTACGGCCTCGTGGACACAAGCATAAGGAACTTCATCTAAAGATCGTGCATATGTTGTCTATTACTTACGAGCTCTTCGAAGTTATTTGAGGCAACTGGAATAATGTACTCATGACTTTAGTTGAGCTACTTTGAAAAAGCCTTTGTTCTCTATCAAATATTGATAAGTGTATTCATCTATGAGCTCGAGGACTTCTCAGAGGACAAGTAAACTTTATTTGTTTCTAGAATACAATTTAAATGTTGTTGAATCTTAGCCTTAAGTTCCACATGGGTTGGTTAACTGTTTGATCCGATTACTTACAACAGGTATTAAGTTAATGTAATATTGTTTTGTTGACATTATAGTTAGCAACTGAAGTGGATAAATATTCATCATCATCATTATCACCATTTATTTATAATTCCGCAGCGCTGTACAGAGAACTCATTCACATCAGTCCCTGACCCATTGGAGCTTACAGTCTAAATTTCCTAACATACACACCCAGACAAACAGAGACAGAGAGACTAGGGTCAATTTGATATCAGCCAATGATCCTACTAGTATGTTTTTGAAGTGAAACCCACGCAAACACGGGGAGAACATACAAACTCCACACAGATAAGGCCATGCCTGGAAATTGAACTCATGGTCACCCCCTAAGGTTAGAGGAAAGGAAATTTCACAACCAGCAAACAAAGGGGTTCTTTACAGTAAGGGCAGTCAAGATATGGAATTCATTGCCAGGGAAGGTTGTGATGGCAGATTCAATAGATATGTTTAAGAAAGGGTTAGACAAATTTTTAGTGGAAAAGTCTATCCAGGGATACGACCGTTAATTAAAATGAAGGATAGTAGTGGATATAGGGTAAAAATAGGACTGCAATATTGAGTCTGGGTGGATTTTCACAATTGAAACAGATTGGCGGTTGCTTACTCTGGATAAATTTCAAATATAAGTGCAGGATCGCAGGAGATCCAAAATAGGTTGAACTTGATGGACTGGTGTCTTTTTTCAACCTCATCAACTATGTTACCCCAGTGCTGTGAGGCAGAAGTGCTAACCACTTAGCCAACTGTGCTGACTACTAATTTCAACAATATAATTGTAAGAAGCTCATTGGCTTCTGATGGCTTAATATATTTCTCTACGTGTTCTCTACGTGGAGGTCACCGTCTTCCCATAGATATCATTTCCATAATTATTGTTTACAATTGTTTTTATCGCTTATGTGCAATATTTCTATTATGAGTCTTGTATCAATATGTGTTTTATGCAATAGTATTTACTTTGTTTTTTACTTTGTTGTTTGTTTGGTGATACAGTCTTGCTTATTTTAGGATGGTATTGTATTTTAGCAATAAATTATAATTCTTAACCATGGGCACCTACGTTTATGTATTATGTACACTATTAACACGTAGAGAAATATATTAAACCATCAGAAGCCAAACAATTATATTGTTGACTTTCACTATAAGGGAGGGAAACCCTTAGTGAGTGCAGCTCTTGCAACCATTAGGACGAGAGTGCGTTTCCATCTGATTTTACTGTTGACTACTAATTTCAGACTTGCCTGGACTATTAGAGGCAATTGAAAAAATTACTCAGGAACATAATTAATCTACATTGGGTGGATCCTTGTGCACTGTCAAATACTGATAACAATTGAAAATAAAGTACGCATGTTTCTTAGTTAATTTACATTGGATGTGGCCTTTGCATCCTGTTAAATATGGATAAACTTATCTAACTATGAGATTGAGGACGTTTCTAGAGATGTGTAAATTTTATTTGCTTATAAGAGGCGTTAAATGCATTATAGACCCTCAATCTTAAGGCCCCAGTTGGGTTGGCCAAATGTTTGATCCAATTGTTTACAATATTTATTAAGTCAACAGGAAGATATGGCCTCATGGTCTGGGGAACGGCTGATTACATATATCTCACCGTAGTTTTTGAGCTGCTTCCCGATCCAAGATGCAAATGATTTCTTAGATTGGCAACACGACATTGGTCTGGCAATATCTAACCTGAATGTACCTTAGATAAGAATGTTGCTATGGTTACGTATTAGTTTACAGTTAACTTTGATTGTTGGACACAAATATTTATCTGAGTTATAATTATTGTTTCTCTAAAGTATCCCATTGTTTCTCTAAAATGTTTTCTCTCTCCCATTTGAATGTTACTGAAAATACATATACAGGCATTTACCGGTTCTCTATACCTAGTATTCCCCTCCACCATGTGTCCCCTCTTTGCAACACAACCACCCCCCTCATTCCCCAAGTACACAGGATGTTCTGGTTCTGTTACTCGAAAGACATGTCTTGCCAGTCGAGACATATTCTTCCCTTTGACTGTTGTCCTAAGCTCTCTCCAATTCTTTCCTCCCTCTCTTTAATTTTTCAGTCTCAACCTGGTGTCTTGTCTCGCCAACTGTGCTGCTTCAACCGACCTTGCTCGGATTATTACTGGTATCAACCATGGCTCTTTTGATTCTGACCATTAATGTTAATGGTCTTAACACTCTACAGAAACGTACAACGTTGATTAAGTATCTGAAACGACACTCCCCGCAGATTGTAATGCTCCAAGAAACGCACTTCAAACGTACTCACAAAAATTGCATTGTAATTGTATCCACAGGTATTCTTAACCTCCTCGCAGAAGGTCAAAGGTACAGCTATTCTTCTTCATCATACTCTTCCGCTGACAAATGAGACAACTCAAGCGGATCCCCAAGGGCGATTCATTATTTTAACGGGCTTGCTTTCGCGCACCCCTATTACCTTAGCTACGATATACGCTCCTAATACCTCCCAAAACACTTTCTTCACTCACTTTTTTGCCAGACTCTTACAATCTAAGGTAGGAAAAGTAATAGTAGGAGGCGATTTTAATACCATCTTAAATCCACGATTAGACCGCTCGTAACTTACGTTACGCAGTGGTCGTACTATTCGTGAAGGCTCTAAATTGCAATCCTTACTCACATACGCTAACCTGTATGACACGTGGAGAGTGCTGTACCCTAATGATAGAGCTTATACGCATTACTCGATGCCGCATGGTACGTACTCTAGTATAGATATGCTCTTTGTAGATGCTCAGACGACGCAGAACCTGAAATCAGCATTACATCAGTTCCTTGCTCCGACCACTCGGCTCTGATTTTGTGGCTTGATATCTTGCCACCGTTTCTGCCGCAATTCCGGTGGAGAGTAAATCACCATTTGTTTCTAAAGAAGGAAAACGTTAGTACGATAAGACAAGCTTTACTTGACTTTCAAGCAGACAATAGTCCAGATGAAACTGCTCCTACTATTGGATGAGAAGACCATAAGGCAACTATTAGAGGCCATTTGATTAGTCTTGCCTCCTATGAGAAAAAAGTAAATAAACAGGTAGTAGCTAACTTAGAGTCTCAAATACAAACTAACTATCTGACACCAGAGATACCCCAACCATGCAACTTACCTTAAACTACTAGCCCTGAAAGGACAGCTAGGCAAATTGCTTGCTGCCAAAGCAGCTTAAACACTTCAATGGCTTCAGTAGCGTTTTTATGAAAGAGGAGACATAGCTGACACGCTGCTGGCATGTAGGCTTCAGAACAAGACTGCTCGCAATCGAATTGTGGCCATTAGAGATCATTCACACCAATTTTTATACGATCCCCAGGCAATAGCAAATAGATTCTGCACTTATTATAACTCCCTATATAACCTCCCTCCGCCTGCAGATCCCCCAGACATTTTTCATAAACGTATACGTGAATACCTCCAAACGTGCTCTCTTCCACGCCTCACAGACACGCGGCTGTCAGTTTTAAATGCTGACATTACGCTGAAAGAGATAAAAGTATTAGGACCCTTAGAGACTCGGCTGCACCGGGTCCAGATGGCCTTACAGCATCATATTATAAAAAATTTGCCCCCGACCTGACGCCTATGCTCCTTTCCCTTTTTTAGAGTAATTTTGGTGGTAGAAACTTCGAATGGGACACCACCAGAGCAGATATTATTGTTATTGCCAAGGAGGGCCGTGAACCTAGTTAATGTGAGAACTACCGACCCATCTCTCTACTGAATGTAGATTTAAAACTATTTGCTAAATTGCTAGCGAACAGACTGGTCCCAGCTTTGGTTCATCCTGACCAGGTGGGATTTATTCCCGCACGTCAGTGGGCAGATAATACAAGACGAGCAATTAATCTAATTGAAGCAGCTAACCGGGCACAGGTCCCTGCTCTGATGGTGTCCCTCGATGCAGAAAAGGCCTTTGACAGGGTCTCATTGCCCTTCATGAGAGCTACCCTTGAAGCGATGGGTTTTAAGGGTCAATTTCTATCTGGGTTAGCTTCCTTGTATTATAATCTGACAGCTACTGTGTGGGCTAATGGGGCTGCATCGCCTGTATTTCAAATTACCAACGGCACTCGACAAAGCTGTCCACTTTCCCCTCTCGTTTGCCCTAACAATGGAACCATTGGCATCTCAAGTTCGTAATAACCTGATGATCACAGGGATTTAAGCAGGCAATACTGATTATAAGATTTCCCTGTACGCGGACAACATTCTACTAACAATTACCCACCCCCTCATCTCCCTCCCTTCCATACAGAACGATCTCAGTGAATATGGTGCATTATCTAACTTTAAAATCAATATGGACAAATCTGAAATTCTTCCTCTTAACTTACCGCCCCACCTCTTGGATTCTCTGAAACAGCAGTCAAGTTTTAGATGGCAACTAGACAAGCTCTATTTGACAAGTCAATATAGTCAATTATATGCTGCTAATTTTCCCCGACTTTTGAATTTGCTCAAACGGGACCTTGAGAAATGGGTTAAGTTATATATTTCCTGGCTAGGCCGCATGACAGCGGTGAAAATGAACCTAGTCCCACAAATTCTATATCTGTTTTAAACGCTCCCAATCCGAGTACCCTCACTTGCACTTAAGACCCTTCAGAAACAAATTATGCATTTTTTTGGGCAGGCAAACGACCCTGAGTTCAAGCCCGTACGCTTTATCGTTAAACTTCGGAGGGAGGGCTGGGTCTTCCAAATATCTCTAAATACTACACTGCTACACATCTGACCCAGTTAGTATTATTTCACTCCCCACCTAATACTAGGTTATGGGTCGACATAGAAGCTAATCTCATTCAGCTGCTTTCACCTTACACCGTTTTGTGGATATCAATTAAACATCGTCCGCCACTTCCCTTGCTCCCATCTTCTACTCACTTCTCACTCCAGATCTGGGGGTAAATGTATCAATATGCGGGTTCTTCAACACCCGCGTGTTCAGCCTCTTCCGCGATTAAATTTCAAGCGGCGCTGCATTGTAAAGGGAAGTTAACCCTTACAATGCAGCACCGCTTGAAATTTAATCGCGGAAGAGGCTGAACACGCGGGTGTTGAAGAACCCGCATATTGATACATTTACCCCCTGGACTATGGTATTTGTGCTTTCCACTTGATAGCCAACTCTGAAATTATGTTCCCGCTGTGGAATAACCCAGCCTTTCCCCCTGGGCAACAACAGTCCTTCTCACACCACTGGTTCGGTCACGGGCTCTGGTTTCTGACAGATATAGCACCTATGCAAATCTTTCCTGAGTTTGCGGACCTCCAGCAGTTGCATGACATTCCCCATAAGCGCTTCTATCAATAACTCCAATTAAGACATTCATTTCATTCAATCCCAGCGTTTAAAACCTTTTGCCAATTCATGCCTTTGGAAACTTTTTGTCAAAATAGATCTCCCTTTACTGGCTCAATCTCTACATTCTATAGTCTTTTGATGGCATTTCGTCAACCTGTTAAAGATAGTTATGAGTTAAAATGGGAAGAGGACCTTGGAGTGGAGCTGGAAATTGATGATTTGGCTGAAATCAGGACTCAAATCGCTAAGAGCTCTATTTGCGTACGGACCAAAGAGAATGCGTATAAGATACTTTATAGGTGGTACTTAGTCCCCACTTGTCTGAAAGCTATATTCCCTAACGCTTCCAGTTATTGTTGGAGATCCTGTGGACAACAGGGCTCTTTTTTACATATTTGGGGGTCTTGCCCCAAGATGGTCAGATTATGGCAAAAGGTACATAACCTAATCCTTAGAGTTACATCGATACAAATTCCTCCTTTTTCTTCCTACTCACTCCTGCACAGGCCTATACCTGACACTGTAATGAAACAGCTCTAGTGAGCCATATTCTTAACGCTTCCAAATGTGCAATAACAGCAAATTGGAATCAACTAGAAACCCCTATTAAAGTAATTCTATTGTTTTCAAATAAGCATTGCCCAAGCGATTGAATTGTGTTTCCAATGCACAAAGTAATTTATTTTAGCAGATGTAACATTTAACAGTTCAATACATGATTATAATACAGTACAGCCAATACCAAAAGATAAATACATACCGCTGCATTCGCATGCGCTCTCTGCACTCCCACGGGTACCAGTGAACAGTATATCAATCCAGAATACTGTGGTCAGAGTAGACTGAGGCTAGTGGGAGCACAGCTATGATTATATACATTCAGTGTTACAGAGAGAACAATGCAGATGACGTGGCTTGCTTCTATAGGTCCAGACTTCAGATGGGTCCAGTGTAAACAGGTCATAGGCTAGTTCAAACAACCCCTTCAAAGGCTGAGGGTCAACATTCCAGATGATTCTCCCGTCCAGAAACCAGTTACAACTAGTCCATTAGCATTTTACAGTTTGGTATCACTCTGACTATTTATTCCCTAACATCAATAACTAGAGTATGCAATATGCGATCTCTTCGGCGAATGAACCGGACAGCTGCTGATGAATAGGGGATTAAAATGATATCAGGTATGACATATTTCCTATAACCTGAACCTTAAATAACACTGAAGTGTACATATAATCATAATATATAAACTAATAATAAACTAAATACTATCTGCTCATAAATCACTGTGGAATGGAATCCATATAAATATAAAATATATATATATATATATATAACTAAATGTTGTAGTGCGAGTGTGTGCGTGTGTATTTTACCATGCGATTGCGTTATGCCACGTGTAGCGTGACGTACCGAGTGCAATCGCACGATAAAACAATATTTACCAATATACTTTCGTTCATCCAATTATACGACTTCGACACCCCTACGCTGCCTAAATTAACTAATAGAGTTTGGCAGACTTACCACTGTGAGCATATCACAAGTATACTTAATGGCCAACCTAATAATTTTCGTATTTTCTGGCAACCTTGGCTTATTTCTTGCGGAGTGGAACAATCGAGTACCCCTTGAAGCAGACACCGACACCATAGACTTAAGACCAAATCACATACTAAATATTTGATATCTGCTAAGACACTAGGTTGAGCTCCCTTCCTCTATTCTTGTCTTCTTCTTATACACCTTCCTTCCCTTCATTTCCCCTTTTTCTTTTCTTCTCCTTTTAGCCTTTTTCTTCCTTCTATCCTAATCTGATAATAAAATATGTTTTTAAATAAATAAATAAATAAGAGACTGCGGAGCATGGGCCCCCCAGGCAGCCCAGGCTCCGGTAATTTGTATGCACCACCCCTCCCTATTCTCGGTGCCCCTGCAAGTATGGTAGTAGCTCATTAACATATGGTACTTGTATGGTAGTAATCCATTAACATATGGTAACTAGTGGTCATTTAAAGCAATGTAAACTAGCAATTGTTTCAGATACAAATGAAAAGACATAGTTTAATCTTTATAAATACACTACATATTTAAATCTCCCTATATAAAGACATTTTATATACGATATCTTGTTGTCTACCTAGCTGCAACCTATGATCAACATTTCTTACTCTGTTAATTCAAAGGCATTCTAACCTTTATAATGTTTGCTTATTTATTTGCTGGGGAGAGATCTCTGGGGAGATACAAGGTGATTATATGCCAAACCGGATTAAAGGGGGGGCATAGAGGGCAAGTTCCCTGAACCCCAGGCTCCTAGGCTAACAGGCTTCACAGACTTCTCGGAGCGCTGTGTGAGATTCCGGAGAGATGTCAGACAGCCCCACAGTCCAGTGCTCACATAGGAAATGTATTCACTACTTGTGTGAGCAGCAAGAAGCGACACTACAGAACGACACCAGCGGTCAACCCTAAAGGTAAGTTGCAATGAGAGCTATAGGGAAGGGACTACAATAAGAACTATAGGGAGAGGGCTGCACTGAGAGCTGTAGGGAGACGGCTGCACTGGGAGCTGTAGGGAGACGGTTGCACTGAGAGCTGTAGGGAGACGGCTGTACTGAGAGCTGTAGGGAGGGGGCTGCACTGAGAGCAGTAGGGAGGGGGTCTGCACTGAGGGCTCTAGGGAGGCGGCTGCAAAGTGCTAAAGGGCAGCAATGAGAGAGACTAGGGAGATGGCAATGGCAAATGCATGGAGGGGGCAGCGATAAGAATGTCATGGAGGGAGGCAAAGAAGAGATGTGTAGGGGCAATAGGAGAAATATGTAGGGGACAATGGGATAGATATGGAGTTGCAATTCGAAAAAAAATGGAGGGGGCAAATAGTGAGATATGAGGGAAACAATAACACAATTTTTCTCTCTTTTGTGCTGCAATAAGACTTATAGTAAGTAGTCTGCAATATGAACAATAGGGAGGGAGCAACAGATAGCTAGAAGGTTGCAATGAGAGAGTGATTTAGGAGGCTGCAATGAGAGAAACAAGGAGGTGTCAATGGGTGAGCTATGGAGGGGGGCAGCAATGAGAGAGACATGGAGGTGGCAATGAGAGAGATATGGAGGTGGCAATGAGAGAGCCATGGAGGAGACAGCAATGGGAGAGACATGGAGGGGGCAATGGGAGGAATATTAATATATGGAGGTGTAATGGGAGAGATATGGAAGGTCAATGGGAGAGATATAGAGGTGCAATGGGAGAAATATGGAGGGGGCAATGGAAGAGATATACAGGGTCACTGGGAGACATATAGAAGTGCAATGGGATTGATTTGTAGGGGGCAATGGGAGAGATATGGAGGGGACAATGAGAGAGTTATGGAGTTGCAATTCAAAAAAAATGGAGGGGGCAAATAGTGAGATATGAGGGAAACAATAACACAGTTTTTCTCTCTTTTGTGCTGCAATAAGAACTATAGCAAGTGGACTGCAATGAGAACTATTGAGAGGGAGCAACAGAGAGCTAGAGGGTTGCAATGAGAGAGACATTTAGCAGGCTGCAGTGAGAGAAACAGGGAGGGGGCAGAAATGGGAGAAATATGGAGGGGACGGCAATGTAAGAGACATGGAGGGGGCAATGGGAGGGATATGGATATATGGAGGTGCAATGGGGGAGATATGGAGGGTGCAATGGGAGAGATATAGCGGTGCAATGGGAGAGATATGGAGGGGGCAATGGGAGAGATATAGTTGGTCAATGCAAAAGATATGGAGGGTCAGTGGGAGAGATATAGAGGTGCAATGGGAGAGATAAGAAGGGGGCAATGGGATAGATATAGAGGTGCAATGGGAGAGATATGGAGGGGGCAATGGGAGAGGTATGGAGGGGGCAATGGGAGAGATATACTGGTGCAATGGGAGAGATATCGAGGGGGCAATGTGAGAGATGTGGAGGGTCAATGGGAGAGATATAGAAGTGCAATGGGAGAAATATGGAGGGGGCAATGGGAGAGATATAGTTGGTCAATGGGAGAGATATGGAGAGTCAATGGGAGAGATATGAAGGGGGCAATGGGAGAGATATAGAGATGCAATGGGAGAGATATGGAGGGGGCAATGGGAGAGATATAGCGGTGCAATGGGAGAAATATGGAGGGGGCAATGGGAGAGATATAGCGGTGCAATGGAAGAAATATGGAGGGGGCAATGGGAGAGATATAGATTGTCAATTGGAGAAATATGGAGGGGGAAATGGAAGAGATATGGAGGGAGCAATGGGAGAAATATGAAGGGGGTAATGGGAGAGATATACAGGGTCACTGGGAGACATATAGAAGTGCAATGGGATTGATTTGTAGGGGCAATGGGAGAGATATGGAGGGGACAATGAGAGACTTATGGAGATGCAATGTGAGAGAAATGGTGGAGGCAATATGAGGGAAACAATAACACAGCTTTTCTCTCTTGTGCTGCAATAAGAACTATAGCAAGTGGACTGCATTGAGCAACAGAGAGCTAGAGCGTTGCAATGAGAGAGACATTTAGGAGGCTGCAATGAGAGAAACAGGGAGGGGCAGCAATGGGAGAAATATAGAGGGGACGGCAATATAAGAGACATGAAGGGGGCAATAGGAGGGATATAGATATATGGAGGTGTAATGGGAAAGATATGGAGGATCAATGGGAGAGATATAGAGGTGCAATGGGAGATGGGAGAGATATGGAGGGTGCAATGGGAGAGATATAGCAGTGCAATGGGAGAGATATGGAGGGGGCAATGGGAGAGATATAGAGGTGCAATGGGAAAAATATGGAGGGGGCGATGGGAGAGATATAGTTGGTCAATGGGAGAGATATGGAGGGTCAATGGGAGAGATATGAAGGGGGCAATGGGAGAGATATAGAGGTTGTCGAAGTCGTATAATTGGATGAACGAAAGTATATTGGTTGATATTATTTTATTGGTCGATTGCACTCAGTATGCCAAGCTACACGTGGCATATTGCGATCGCACGGTAAAATACACATGTACACACTCACATTACAACATTTAGTTATTTATATATTTTCAAATTCATATTGGTTCCGTTACACTGTAATTTATGAGCAGATAGTAGTTAGTTTATTATTAGTTTATATAATATGATTAAATGTACACTTCAGTGCTATTTAAGGTTCAGGTTAAAGGAAATGTGTCATGTCTGATATCATATTAATCCCCTTTACATCAGCAGCTGTCCGGTGCATTCGGCGAAGAGATCGCACATTGCATACTCTAGTTATTGATGTTAGGGAATAAACCTTTAATATGATACTGACCATAAAATGCTAATAGACTAATTGTAACTGGAGAGTCAGGCAAGAAGAACAGAGCTCATCCCCTAAAGAGATGACCCCCACCTTTGGATTCCTTAGATTGAACCAGCCTATGACCTGTTTACCCTGGACCCATCTGAAGTCTGGACCTATAGAAGCAAGTCGCGTCATCTCTGTTGTTCACTCTGTAACTCTGACTGTATATATAATCATAGCTGCACCCCCACTAGCCTCTGTCTACTCTGATCACAGTATTCAAGGGTGAACTACTGTTCACTGGTGTCCATGGTTAGCGCCTCGGTATGTATGTATCTTTTTGTATTGACTGTACTGTACTATATCTTAAATATAATAATGTATTGAAATATTAAACTCTGCATCTGCTAAAATAAATCACTTTGTGCGTTAGAAACACAATACAATCGCCTATGCAATGCTTATTTGAAAACTATAGAATTACTTTAATAAGGTGCAATGGGAGAGATATGGAGGTGGCAATGAGAAAGATATAGTGGTGTAATGGGAGAAATATGGAGCGGACAATGGGAGAGATAAGGGTGGTCAATGGGAGAGATATGGAGCAGGCAATGGAAGAGATATGGAGGGGGCAATGGGAGAGTTATGGAGTTGCAATGTGAGAGAAATGGAGGAGGCAATATGAGGAAAACAATTGCAGTTTTACTCTCTTTTGTGCTGCAATAAGAACTATAGCAAGTGGACTGCAATGAGAACTATTGTGAGGGAGCAACAGAGAGCTATAGGGTTGCAATGAGAGAGACATTTAAGAGGCTGCAATGAGAGAAACAGGGAGGTGGCAATGGGAGAGACATGGAGGAGGCAGCAATGGGATAGACATGGAGGGGCAGCAATGTGAGAGAAATGGAGGAGGCAATATGAGGGAAACAATAACACAGCTTCTCACTCTTTTGTGCTGCAATAAGAACTATAGCAAGTGGACTGCAATGAGATAGGAGAGATATAGAGATGCAAAGGGAGAGATATGGAGGGTCAATGGGAGAGATATGGAGGGTTAATTGGAGAGATATAAAGGTGCAATGGAAGAGATATGGAGGGGACAATGGGAGAGATATCTAGGTGCAATGGGAGAGATATGGAGGGGGCAATGGGAGAAATATAGTGGTGCAATGGGAGAGATATTAAGGGGGCAATGGGAGAGATATAAAGGTGCAATGGGAGAGAAAACGAGGTGCAATGGGAGAGATATGGAGGGGGCAATGGTAGAGATATAGATGGGCAATGAAAGAGATATCAAAGTGAAATGGGAGAGATATGTAGGTGGCAATGGAAGAAATATAGCGGTGCAATGGAAGAGATATGGAGGATGCAATGTGCGAGATGTGGAGGGTCAATGGGAGAGATATAGAGGTGCAATGGGAGAGATATAGAGGTGCAATTAGAGAAATATGGAGGGTGCAATGGGAGATATATAGAGGATCAATGGGAGACATATAGAAGTGCAATGGGATTGATTTGTAAGGGGCAATGGGAGAAATATGATGATATTGAGGTGGAATGGGAGAGATATGGAGGGTCAATGGGAGAGATATAGAGGTGCAATGGGAGAGATATGGAGGGGGCAATGGGAGAGATATAGAGGTGGAATGAGAGAAATATAAAGGTGCAATGGGATAGATTTGTAAGGGGCAATGGGAGAGAAATAGAGGTGCAATGGGAGAGATATGGAGGGGGCAATGGGAGAGATATAGAGGGGCAATGTAAGAGATATCAAAGTGCAATGGGAGAGATATGTAGGTGGCAATGGGAGAAATATAGCGGTGCAATGGGAGAGATATGGAGAGGGCAATGTGAGAGATGTGGAGGGTCAATGGGAAAGATATAGAGGTGCAATGGGAGAGATATAGAGGTGCAATTAGAGAAATATGGAGGGTGCAATGGGAGAGATATAGAGGATCAATGTGAGACATATAGAAGTGCAATAGGATTGATTTGTAAGGGGCAATAAGAGAAATATGGAGATATTGAGGTGGAATGGGAGAGATATGGAGGGTCAATGGGAGAAATATGGAGGGGGCAATGGAAGAGATATACAGGGTCACTGGGAGACATATAGAAGTGCAATGGGATTGATTTGTAGGGGGCAATGGGAGAGATATGGAGGGGACAATGAGAGAGTTATGGAGTTGCAATTCAAAAAAAATGGAGGGGGCAAATAGTGAGATATGAGGGAAACAATAACACAGTTTTTCTCTCTTTTGTGCTGCAATAAGAACTATAGCAAGTGGACTGCAATGAGAACTATTGAGAGGGAGCAACAGAGAGCTAGAGGGTTGCAATGAGAGAGACATTTAGCAGGCTGCAGTGAGAGAAACAGGGAGGGGGCAGAAATGGGAGAAATATGGAGGGGACGCAATGTAAGAGACATGGAGGGGGCAATGGGAGGGATATGGATATATGGAGGTGCAATGGGGGAGATATGGAGGGTGCAATGGGAGAGATATAGCGGTGCAATGGGAGAGATATGGAGGGGGCAATGGGAGAGATATAGTTGGTCAATGCAAAGGATATGGAGGGTCAGTGGGAGAGATATAGAGGTGCAATGGGAGAGATAAGAAGGGGGCAATGGGATAGATATAGAGGTGCAATGGGAGAGATATGGAGGGGGCAATGGGAGAGGTATGGAGGGGTCAATGGGAGAGATATAGAAGTGCAATGGGAGAAATATGGAGGGGGCAATGAGAGAGATATAGTTGGTCAATGGGAGAGATATGGAGAGTCAATGGGAGAGATATGAAGGGGGCAATGGGAGAGATATAGAGATGCAATGGGAGAGATATGGAGGGGGCAATGGGAGAGATATAGCGGTGCAATGGGAGAAATATGGAGGGGCAATGGGAGAGATATAGCGGTGCAATGGAAGAAATATGGAGGGGGCAATGGGAGAGATATAGATTGTCAATTGGAGAAATATGGAGGGGGAAATGGAAGAGATATGGAGGGAGCAATGGGAGAAATATGAAGGGGGTAATGGGAGAGATATACAGGGTCACTGGGAGACATATAGAAGTGCAATGGGATTGATTTGTAGGGGCAATGGGAGAGATATGGAGGGGACAATGAGAGACTTATGGAGATGCAATGTGAGAGAAATGGTGGAGGCAATATGAGGGAAACAATAACACAGCTTTTCTCTCTTGTGCTGCAATAAGAACTATAGCAAGTGGACTGCATTGAGCAACAGAGAGCTAGAGCGTTGCAATGAGAGAGACATTTAGGAGGCTGCAATGAGAGAAACAGGGAGGGGCAGCAATGGGAGAAATATAGAGGGGACGGCAATATAAGAGACATGAAGGGGGCAATAGGAGGGATATAGATATATGGAGGTGTAATGGGAAAGATATGGAGGATCAATGGGAGAGATATAGAGGTGCAATGGGAGATGGGAGAGATATGGAGGGTGCAATGGGAGAGATATAGCAGTGCAATGGGAGAGATATGGAGGGGGCAATGGGAGAGATATAGAGGTGCAATGGGAAAAATATGGAGGGGGCGATGGGAGAGATATAGTTGGTCAATGGGAGAGATATGGAGGGTCAATGGGAGAGATATGAAGGGGGCAATGGGAGAGATATAGAGGTTGTCGAAGTCGTATAATTGGATGAACGAAAGTATATTGGTTGATATTATTTTATTGGTCGATTGCACTCAGTATGCCAAGCTACACGTGGCATATTGCGATCGCACGGTAAAATACACATGTACACACTCACATTACAACATTTAGTTATTTATATAATTCAAATTCATATTGGTTCCGTTACACTGTAATTTATGAGCAGATAGTAGTTAGTTTATTATTAGTTTATATAATATGATTAAATGTACACTTCAGTGCTATTTAAGGTTCAGGTTAAAGGAAATGTGTCATGTCTGATATCATATTAATCCCCTTTACATCAGCAGCTGTCCGGTGCATTCGGCGAAGAGATCGCACATTGCATACTCTAGTTATTGATGTTAGGGAATAAACCTTTAATATGATACTGACCATAAAATGCTAATAGACTAATTGTAACTGGAGAGTCAGGCAAGAAGAACAGAGCTCATCCCCTAAAGAGATGACCCCCACCTTTGGATTCCTTAGATTGAACCAGCCTATGACCTGTTTACCCTGGACCCATCTGAAGTCTGGACCTATAGAAGCAAGTCGCGTCATCTCTGTTGTTCACTCTGTAACTCTGACTGTATATATAATCATAGCTGCACCCCCACTAGCCTCTGTCTACTCTGATCACAGTATTCAAGGGTGAACTACTGTTCACTGGTGTCCATGGTTAGCGCAGCGGTATGTATGTATCTTTTTGTATTGACTGTACTGTACTATATCTTAAATATAATAATGTATTGAAATATTAAACTCTGCATCTGCTAAAATAAATCACTTTGTGCGTTAGAAACACAATACAATCGCCTATGCAATGCTTATTTGAAAACTATAGAATTACTTTAATAAGGTGCAATGGGAGAGATATGGAGGTGGCAATGAGAAAGATATAGTGGTGTAATGGGAGAAATATGGAGCGGACAATGGGAGAGATAAGGGTGGTCAATGGGAGAGATATGGAGCAGGCAATGGAAGAGATATGGAGGGGGCAATGGGAGAGTTATGGAGTTGCAATGTGAGAGAAATGGAGGAGGCAATATGAGGAAAACAATTGCAGTTTTACTCTCTTTTGTGCTGCAATAAGAACTATAGCAAGTGGACTGCAATGAGAACTATTGTGAGGGAGCAACAGAGAGCTATAGGGTTGCAATGAGAGAGACATTTAAGAGGCTGCAATGAGAGAAACAGGGAGGTGGCAATGGGAGAGACATGGAGGAGGCAGCAATGGGATAGACATGGAGGGGCAGCAATGTGAGAGAAATGGAGGAGGCAATATGAGGGAAACAATAACACAGCTTCTCACTCTTTTGTGCTGCAATAAGAACTATAGCAAGTGGACTGCAATGAGATAGGAGAGATATAGAGATGCAAAGGGAGAGATATGGAGGGTCAATGGGAGAGATATGGAGGGTTAATTGGAGAGATATAAAGGTGCAATGGAAGAGATATGGAGGGGACAATGGGAGAGATATCTAGGTGCAATGGGAGAGATATGGAGGGGGCAATGGGAGAAATATAGTGGTGCAATGGGAGAGATATTAAGGGGGCAATGGGAGAGATATAAAGGTGCAATGGGAGAGAAAACGAGGTGCAATGGGAGAGATATGGAGGGGGCAATGGTAGAGATATAGATGGGCAATGAAAGAGATATCAAAGTGAAATGGGAGAGATATGTAGGTGGCAATGGAAGAAATATAGCGGTGCAATGGAAGAGATATGGAGGATGCAATGTGCGAGATGTGGAGGGTCAATGGGAGAGATATAGAGGTGCAATGGGAGAGATATAGAGGTGCAATTAGAGAAATATGGAGGGTGCAATGGGAGATATATAGAGGATCAATGGGAGACATATAGAAGTGCAATGGGATTGATTTGTAAGGGGCAATGGGAGAAATATGATGATATTGAGGTGGAATGGGAGAGATATGGAGGGTCAATGGGAGAGATATAGAGGTGCAATGGGAGAGATATGGAGGGGGCAATGGGAGAGATATAGAGGTGGAATGAGAGAAATATAAAGGTGCAATGGGATAGATTTGTAGGGGGCAATGGGAGAGAAATAGAGGTGCAATGGGAGAGATATGGAGGGGGCAATGGGAGAGATATAGAGGGGCAATGTAAGAGATATCAAAGTGCAATGGGAGAGATATGTAGGTGGCAATGGGAGAAATATAGCGGTGCAATGGGAGAGATATGGAGAGGGCAATGTGAGAGATGTGGAGGGTCAATGGGAGAGATATAAAGGTGCAATGGGAGAGATATAGAGGTGCAATTAGAGAAATATGGAGGGTGCAATGGGAGAGATATAGAGGATCAATGTGAGACATATAGAAGTGCAATAGGATTGATTTGTAAGGGGCAATAAGAGAAATATGGAGATATTGAGGTGGAATGGGAGAGATATGGAGGGTCAATGGGAGAAATATGGAGGGGGCAATGGAAGAGATATACAGGGTCACTGGGAGACATATAGAAGTGCAATGGGATTGATTTGTAGGGGGCAATGGGAGAGATATGGAGGGGACAATGAGAGAGTTATGGAGTTGCAATTCAAAAAAAATGGAGGGGGCAAATAGTGAGATATGAGGGAAACAATAACACAGTTTTTCTCTCTTTTGTGCTGCAATAAGAACTATAGCAAGTGGACTGCAATGAGAACTATTGAGAGGGAGCAACAGAGAGCTAGAGGGTTGCAATGAGATAGACATTTAGCAGGCTGCAGTGAGAGAAACAGGGAGGGGGCAGAAATGGGAGAAATATGGAGGGGACGGCAATGTAAGAGACATGGAGGGGGCAATGGGAGGGATATTGATATATGGAGGTGCAATGGGGGAGATATGGAGGGTGCAATGGGAGAGATATAGCGGTGCAATGGGAGAGATATGGAGGGGGCAATGGGAGAGATATAGTTGGTCAATGCAAAAGATATGGAGGGTCAGTGGGAGAGATATAGAGGTGCAATGGGAGAGATAAGAAGGGGGCAATGGGATAGATATAGAGGTGCAATGGGAGAGATATGGAGGGGGCAATGGGAGAGGTATGGAGGGGTCAATGGGAGAGATATAGAAGTGCAATGGGAGAAATATGGAGGGGGCAATGGGAGAGATATAGTTGGTCAATGGGAGAGATATGGAGAGTCAATGGGAGAGATATGGAGAGTCAATGGGAGAGATATGAAGGGGGCAATGGGAGAGATATAGAAATGCAATGGGAGAGATATGGAGGGGGCAATGGGAGAGATATAGCGGTGCAATGGGAGAAATATGGAGGGGGCAATGGGAGAGATATAGCGGTGCAATGGAAGAAATATGGAGGGGGCAATGGGAGAGATATAGATTGTCAATTGGAGAAATATGGAGGGGGAAATGGAAGAGATATGGAGGGAGCAATGGGAGAAATATGAAGGGGGTAATGGGAGAGATATACAGGGTCACTGGGAGACATATAGAAGTGCAATGGGATTGATTTGTAGGGGCAATGGGAGAGATATGGAGGGGACAATGAGAGACTTATGGAGATGCAATGTGAGAGAAATGGTGGAGGCAATATGAGGGAAACAATAACACAGCTTTTCTCTCTTGTGCTGCAATAAGAACTATAGCAAGTGGACTGCATTGAGCAACAGAGAGCTAGAGCGTTGCAATGAGAGAGACATTTAGGAGGCTGCAATGAGAGAAACAGGGAGGGGCAGCAATGGGAGAAATATAGAGGGGACGGCAATATAAGAGACATGAAGGGGGCAATAGGAGGGATATAGATATATGGAGGTGTAATGGGAAAGATATGGAGGATCAATGGGAGAGATATAGAGGTGCAATGGGAGATGGGAGAGATATGGAGGGTGCAATGGGAGAGATATAGCAGTGCAATGGGAGAGATATGGAGGGGGCAATGGGAGAGATATAGAGGTGCAATGGGAAAAATATGGAGGGGGCGATGGGAGAGATATAGTTGGTCAATGGGAGAGATATGGAGGGTCAATGGGAGAGATATGAAGGGGGCAATGGGAGAGATATAGAGGTTGTCGAAGTCGTATAATTGGATGAACGAAAGTATATTGGTTGATATTATTTTATTGGTCGATTGCACTCAGTATGCCAAGCTACACGTGGCATATTGCGATCGCACGGTAAAATACACATGTACACACTCACATTACAACATTTAGTTATTTATATAATTCAAATTCATATTGGTTCCGTTACACTGTAATTTATGAGCAGATAGTAGTTAGTTTATTATTAGTTTATATAATATGATTAAATGTACACTTCAGTGCTATTTAAGGTTCAGGTTAAAGGAAATGTGTCATGTCTGATATCATATTAATCCCCTTTACATCAGCAGCTGTCCGGTGCATTCGGCGAAGAGATCGCACATTGCATACTCTAGTTATTGATGTTAGGGAATAAACCTTTAATATGATACTGACCATAAAATGCTAATAGACTAATTGTAACTGGAGAGTCAGGCAAGAAGAACAGAGCTCATCCCCTAAAGAGATGACCCCCACCTTTGGATTCCTTAGATTGAACCAGCCTATGACCTGTTTACCCTGGACCCATCTGAAGTCTGGACCTATAGAAGCAAGTCGCGTCATCTCTGTTGTTCACTCTGTAACTCTGACTGTATATATAATCATAGCTGCACCCCCACTAGCCTCTGTCTACTCTGATCACAGTATTCAAGGGTGAACTACTGTTCACTGGTGTCCATGGTTAGCGCAGCGGTATGTATGTATCTTTTTGTATTGACTGTACTGTACTATATCTTAAATATAATAATGTATTGAAATATTAAACTCTGCATCTGCTAAAATAAATCACTTTGTGCGTTAGAAACACAATACAATCGCCTATGCAATGCTTATTTGAAAACTATAGAATTACTTTAATAA